>NC_088368.1:19863663-19961163 GCF_034508935.2 Berghia stephanieae | reverse complement strand
CCAGAGACCGTAGGACCGTGGTCCTTAAGCTTGCCAAGGACCGCCCCGCACTACTTTACCACGGCGAAATTTACATTCTTACCTCAGACGGTGATGAGATTAAAGGGCCAGCCTTTGTAAATTATTTATCAACTTCATTCGGAAATTTTTGTATTTGTGGTTTGAATTACCTGTAGATAGTTTATTAGACATCTGAAAAGGTGTGTGAAACAGTGCATGGTCAGTCATTTTGTCACTCAGGTATGGTAGTTTATCATCATGGCGACTCCCTACGTTTCTCGGGTTTAAAGTTGTGTTTAGTGTTTCTTTACAATTTTAAGGATTATTTTCAACACTTCCACTTACACGTTTTTTAAATGCATCTATTTATTTATGTATGCGCGTGCCTCTTCATTAAAAAATAAAAAGAAAAAAAAAAAAAAAAAAAAAAAAAAAGCAAACAAAAGAGAAAAAAAGCCCAACCCTATTGTGTCTTTTCCCTTTTTATTTTATAGTCCAAAATATGAAATTTGGGTTTTATTTATATTTTTCTTATTTAAGACAGTAGACATACTTCTCCTCAAGTGACATAAACTAAAATCTGACATTGCTGGTCCTATCTACTACAAAACTACCTTGAGTACCTGGCCCATCCCGATATAAGACTGCTTGAGACGATAGGTCACAAAGTAAGATGATCAATCGTATAACCTTTAGATTTCCACACTTTATGAAGCTATTCATTCTCCCTAACTAAACATATAAACGTTCAATTCAATTCACTTCAAATTCAAATATTAATCTATTGTCGGCATTTTGAAGTTTCATAAATAATTTAGCCAGGCTAATAGAAGCTTTTGACCGACATAAAAGCCTTTGGCCGTTCTCCAAGTGTCATGTGTTTGGCAATAATATGTTCAATTCTCAGCATCTCAATCACCCCGTCATAATACCGTTTTCAAAAAAAAGTTGAGCGACAATTAAGATTAATGATATAGTCTAAATTGAATTATATTAATTTTATCTTGTGATATAGGCTATTATAGAAAACTCTGTGTCGAATGCATCTTCAATTTAACTGGATCTGACAGTATTTTCTACTAGCCTATGAAGCGAGTTGCATCCGAATCCAACATTGACGTAAATGTGTAGAGACCAATTTTGTTGTGTGTTGTCTAACATTCTGTGTTCTGATTCGTATGTAATAATTCAATGTGAGTTCACACACACTTAACGTATTCGTGGAAAACTGGACACTTTGGTAACACACCGGACTTTATTATTGCTAGTAGATATCAATGTTTTTCAAGGAGAACCACAACCACCATCATCACCAAGGAAAAACGATGGCTAAAAATAAAGTTGACAAAACTCAGAATAGTCCGAATTCGACAGGAGGAGGAGGAGGCGGGGGAGACACGGGAGCAGGAGGAGGTGTAGGAAGGGGAGGAGGAGGAGGGGGAGAGAAAAAGGAAGACATGAAAAGAACAGATATTATTGTCGTTGATGATGAAGCCAAGGTATAATATATATATAGATAACGATATTATTGTTTCATAGTTCGTCTATGAAGACTAACACCATTTAAGAATGTGAAGGTGTTGACTATATAAAACATTCTACCTTTTATCTTTATCCATTCATCCATCCACCCATCCACTGATCCATCCATCCATCCATCCACTCATCCATCCATCCATCCATCTGTCTTCTATCTCATCTGTCTGTTTATCTACTCTCAGCTATTCGATTAATCACTCTATTTTGATTGTAAGTATTTTAAAATTAATATTGTATCCTCTAATCTGTATAGATGTTTATTTATTAATTTATTTATTTTGTTTATTAATTTATTTTAATTATATATTTATTTATTTTATTTATTTATTGTTTGCTAAATAATTGTATTGCACCCTTTCCCATAAAATAAGATAAAAATTACGTTTTAATGTTGATCCTTCTTTTCCCTTTCTACCAACAATTTTGCTTACCCATACCTCAGACGATCCCCACTTTTTTCCAAAATGTAAACTTTATTTTTTGCTTCTTTTTCTTCACTCTCTATAGTTTTTGTTACATACAAACTCTGTCTCTTTATCTCTATGTAAATATTTTGACACAATCAAACCAGAACGTTAGGACAGACCATTTGCTCACCCAGTGCGCTTCCAAATGCTACATTTTTCCACATCTTCCTGCATTTCGATTGTTTGTAATGTTTAAGTACATCTAATTCTAAATCAACCAGTATTCAAAGGCAATTGCCCATTCACATAGTCTGCCGATAGCACTTAACTCAAAGGGCAAAAAGACTGATTTTGTTTCCTAATTTAGATACATGTAATACTTTTTAAAGGGGTTCTCCACCCCATCTTGATTAGATGTGTCAGATGTTACAGAGAGTGTGACAGAGAGTGCTTTGTGAATAGACTATCGTTTATTCAAAGACTAGTATAGTGAGGAACTATTATTTGCCGTTAAGTGCTACACAAATGGAAATGGACTTTGGCCCAATGAGCCCTATGGCTTTGACTGGCTACTCTTCTACCTTTATTCATTCACACTTGAGTTGATTGGACGATGATACTGTGTGAACGTTTGAATCATTTACTTACTGCTCATAATGCCTGATGGCATGTCGCATGGGTGTAATAAATACATCTGTAGTTATCGCCACCTATATTTACTTACTGTTTTCATTATCAATTAACTTTAATAGTAGACGTTGAAACAAGGGAAACTGGGCACGGTCTATTGTCTCCTGACATTTCTCTACAATTTTAATTCCTTATTATTATTAATTAAAGTGCCCGGGCAACACTCTTTTCTGAACTGTGATGAAATACGTCGAGAAACTTTCTAATGCATTTCAGGCCCAACCTCAGAAATTCACATCAAATAAAATGATCCCTTTTTTCACTTCTCTGTTGTCTTCGTTTTGTCATTCTCTCCATACACACACACACACACACACACACACACACAAACACACACACACACACACACACACCTATGCTTGTTTCCAACGGCACTTGTTCACATCATCATTTTTACTGTTGTCCTGAAAATGCCGTTGTAGCAAGCTTTTATATAAAATCTTCAAAGCTATACTTTTCCCCTTTTTTTCCTGATCAGTTTTTCCATCTTTTTTCACTCCAGGACATTGACCAGCTGAAGAATGCCATGGCAGAGGTAAACAAGACCCTGGTGTTCATCAAAGCTGTGGTCAGCAAAGGCAAGCTTGAAGTCTTACCAGGCTCTGCCTCAGTCATCCTGGAGACTGTCATGCACATTTTCAACCTGCTTAGATATCCACAACACGCGCAAGACAGGTAAGCTCTCACTGACAGCAATCTCTGTCTCGTGTTCATTGATGTATCTAGAAAATTGATCCATCTCAGTTTGTTTGGGTTTCTATTTCAATCTGAAATAAATTCCTGTGCTTTCTCCTTGAAATCAGTTTATTCATCCTCATAGCAGGTCATATGGAATCAAAGTTTTCAATTTCATACAATGCAAGTCCGTCACCCTTTTTGAACTAGCAATCTTACAATTTCTTTTACAGTCTATATCAAAGCATTCATTCACCCTCGACTATAGTCGGGTTATTTATATTACGTACTTTACCCAAGGACATATAATTTTGTGATCATTGCTACCCATCTGCCCGGACTATGTTTCACTGGACTTTTGCACAAGACAAGATGCTGTAATGCCACAAGAATAGCAAATTATAAGGATGTTTCACCACAGCAAATTTATTAACTGCCTTATTACATTATATATCACAACACACCCTGATGATAGGTTAGGAATGGGGTTTCTGACAATAAATCAAATCACTCATTGATATTTTCCTTTATCCTCTCTACAGCAATTCCATGGTCTCCAGTCAAAGCAAGGTGTGCCAACACCTAGCCCAGTTCATCCAGTGGACAGACGACCCTCTGGTTGCCAGGACCTCCAAAGACTCCGACACAACAAGCATATCATCAACAGAATCTGCTGGGCAGGCTGGGGGAATCATTGACTCCCTTCTGGAAGGGATTGAGGTAAAAGACTTGTCATGACTCAAATTTGACTCGTTAGAATATGATTACTTGATAAACTCACCGAATTATTCAGTAAAACTATGTTGGGGACTTTTTTGTCTTTTTTGTTTTGTTTTGTTTTGATGTTGTTGTTTTCTTTGTTTGTTTTTAGCTTTTCCTAAGGAAAAGAGATGACTGGGGAGGGGGGGGGGGGGGGGGGGGGGGGGGGTTGAGAGAAGAGAAGAAAGGCAAAATAACCTGAAAATTTATCATCGTGAATTCAATCAATTTTTCATGTAGACATATATCAATAAAAACTCCAATTACAATAATCTCTGTCATTAAATCATCAAAGAAATAAATTATATTTGTATAAGAATTTGGTCTTAAATGTCATTTATTTTGTTTTACAAAACAGGAGTTGACACAACTTGGATTGGAAAAAATGTCACAGAAGAAAAACAACTTGCAGACTCCTGCCATGGGACAGAATCTACCATCCCCTACTTGTGATGGGTATGTTGGTTTTTTTTTATTTGATCTCATTCTGGTTATCAGGTTTGCAAATCTCGACACAAAAGTATTGGCACTGAAATAACAAATAGAATTTATTTGATTGAAATAATAGCAACTTTTTATTTGTTCTCCCTTTCTATGAATTTTGACAAACAATACGTAAACCTGACACTGGGACATTTATGTTATAAGCACTGTTGCTGGTGACAGCGACAGTCCTTCAAATATGACAGCAGACAAATTGCAGGGATTAAGGTGTCATTTGAAGTTTGGAATAAAAAGACTTTCCATAGTCAAATTTACATAATTTTATATTGGACAAAGCATCTTGTTTTTCAACTTGCAGCCATCTTTTTTTTTTTTTTAAACAATAAACAACCTCACCAACACTTTTTATTCACTCTCTCCCCCCCCCCCCCCCCCCCCCCCCCCCCCCCCCAACAGGTCCAAATTGAGCCCATTCCCCGACATCCCTCTGACTCCAAGAGAGCAGGAGATCCTGGCCCAAACTGGAGATCTCACCTTTAATAAGCGAGGCAGCGCTAGTTCCAGCTCCACAGCTTTCTCATTTGACTCTATAGACGGAGTTATCCCCCCTCCCAAGCCCCCTCTACCGATGGACTCGGTATCCTTACAAAGCAGGTGAGTGAAGACATTGAGTTGAGTATACACTTTGATGTTACAATTCATCCCTCACCTCATTGGTTGACTTACTTGACTCAAGCCTCTTGACTCCTTGTGGAACATAGAGTCGCAACAGTACTCTTATCTTCCATCTGACTCGGTGTTTGGAGATCTTCCTTATTTGGGCCCAGGGTTTTCCTGCTGCCTTCTCAATGCTTGGTCACCACCATGTCTGCTTTGGGTGACCAATCCTCCTGTTTCCTTGCCGGTTCCAGTTAGAAGTAGTAGCCAATTAATTTTCTATATTCTTGCAGCAAAAGACAGGACATCACCCATGCCAATCCACGCTTCTGTTCTAAAGATATCTTTCACCATTTTACATCATTGGGCCCAACCTCCATACATCCGACATTTTTGTTTTTCAGTTTTCAAGACCGTTATTCCACCCAAATCTTCACTACTTTTATAGTTTCACAGCTTTACTATGTGCATTCCTTGGACATATTCAATTGTGAATGAAGAATAATTAATGAAGATGAACTTATTAGTGTAAGTGATAAATATAATAGTAGAAATGTACACATATTTTTGTCATTTCCATTGAGCATCTGGCTGTAATATAATTTTCTTCTTATCTCTTCTACAGACTTTCACAAGATTCAGGGAAATCTAACGGAGTCTCTTACGACCCACACCACCCTCCACCTCTACCAGAAAAACGGCGGTCTACCAGCAGTAGTGTGGAAGTGTTAGAGTCCCTATCGGGCCGTTGTCCCAGGTCTCCACAGCCCCCACGAACACCACAGTCATCTACTCCTCTAATATCCAGTACTTCCTTAGACTCAATAGGTTTGAATGGCGGTAGTAATGCCTCAAGCCAACGCGTCATGATTGGAGCTGATGGCACAATTGTCAATCATCATTCAGCAAATGATATCTTATCAACAGCATCCTCATCGTCTTCATCATCGTCATCATATTCAGCTTCCACTGTACAACAGGAAAAATCATCATCGATGACAACTCATACCACAAAACGAACTGTATCCCATTCACAAAGTGACTCAAAAATGATGAGCAGTACCCGATCGGCTGTTGTACGAAGCAGTGGCACAGGTGTCGGTATACACAAACCTGGCGGTGCTATGGACCAGGCATTTCAGGATATAAATCAACTGACCAATCAAATTAAACAGATGACCAACTTCATCGATGAAATCCCACCCCCTCTTCCGGCTAAAAAGTCTGGGGGTGTTGCAGGTATCAGCCGTCTAAATTCACAATACGATAATGTACCCCATGGGTTAGAGGAAACAATGGCAACTCTATCAGGTCCTAATACATCATCTGTAATATCATCATCATCATCATCATCATCTTCAAGTCACCAAAAAACTACGGTTGTGATGAGGAAGGAAGTCTCTAGGATGTCTTCATCGTCCACTTGTAGTAACCAGTCCATCCACTCTAACCAAAGGTTGGTTCCTTTGTTTTTTGGGTTTTTTTTGTTTTTCTGTTTTTTTTCGTTTTTTTTTTTTTTTTTTTTTTTTTTTTTTTTTTTTTTTTTTTCCTGATCGCTTAAGAAAAAGCAAATAATGAAAGAAAGTCAGACCACAAACAGATCTCATTCCAGTATTATTATGATGAGGTTAACTTAATGCTGAAAATGAAATTCTAATTTTTTTATTATAACAGTTGATTAGAATCAATTACTGCCTAAAATGGGAAAATGGATAGTTTCTCAAAATAGAAGAAAGAAAGAAAAAAAAAAGAGATTCAAATTTCACTTGACTATAAATGCAATTATCTCATCTGGTTCATCACAATATGATACCAGATTGACACAGCAGTAATTGCTTCAAATGAGAATCAAACAGAGCAAAATTATGAAAGTCATAAAAGGTAGCATGTGGCATCTTAGTGTGTGTGAGAGGCAATTACTGAAATGCCATACTAGGCAGCAGTTTCCGATGACTTTGTTCACAACATTTTTTCACTTCCCAGTGAGGCCAGTATTTTGTCAGTCCTACTTGCTTGTACGCTTATTCTGTATTTATGGAAGGATTGAGTACCAAAAACCTTGAAAATGAAATCTAATTCATCGGGGATGAAACTGGGCTCATACTAGCTTTTTTTTAGGAAATAGATCCTACAAAATTGAGAGTTTCCAGATTGAAGGATACTCTGTACTTGAATTGGTATCAGTTGCCTTGCTGTGATGAATACAACCTTCATACATTGCCTAGCTTGTACCCACAAATCCTGGGCGGCAACAATGTACTAATCCAATACAAGGGTGAGATACAACTGTAGACTTGGGTGATAAAGCTTTCATAAACAAAATTTACCAGACTGGTGATGTTAGAATATAAGCAACTCAAGATAGCATTCTTTGGCAGTATAAATTCAGAAAAGTGAGTGGAGCAAGCATTTATTATACGAATGACAAGAAATGAAATGAGAAAAGTGCCAGAGGACAGCAGGGAATAAAAACTTTAGCAGCAATGAGAAGTCAAATCCATGACCGGACTGTTAAGGCACCTCCGCGTGACCTGAGAGGGATGCTGTGCAGTCAATGCAAAAGTTTTTATCTTCTATTGTCCTCTGGGACTTCTCTACTCACTTTATTTCTTGTTCTTTAGGAGTAAAGGCAGCATTGTGAAACATGTCAAAAAAGTTTTTAAGTTGTAGAAATGAGGTCAATCAATTTACAATCGACTTCAGATTTGCATGTTATACAGCTCATCTCCCCATTAAGATCAACATTTTTAGCATTCTCCCTATTCAGTCAATCCATTTGTGGTGTTCCCAGTGGAGGTCAACGATCTTTCCAGTCCTTCATGGCAGAAGAGCGGGCCAGTAGCTCCCACGAGACTTACTCATCCTCTGAGACTTTCTCCTCCAACAGTCACTCCAGCACAGAGTCCCTACCCAAACCACCTCCTCTACCCCCCAAACAGAAGCATGGTAAGACCAATATGATCTCTTGTGATAAACACAAACATTCAACAGACATTTTGTGGTCTTTTAAAAAATCTAGAAGTTCATGAATCAAATTCAAAAAGTATTTTTTTGGGCAAAATTTAGACATTGCTGATTCACATACTTTTCTTTTTAAAAACATTTATAATTTATTAAAACAAAACAAAATTAAAACGATCAAAACAAATTTTTAAAATAATGATACCTTTGCTTAAATGTATAATGTTTTTCAATACTGGTCATGAATTAATTAGAACATTTATTATGGAGAATAATTACTTTTTCAATGTATATATTAAAGAAATGATTGAGTAAGTCTTTGTCATGTAATCAAATGGTTTATCTATTTCAATTTTACATGTTGGTGGAACAGGTTATCATAAAATCCTATATCTCTATGTTCCTGATGGTTGCTTCTGATTTCAACATACATATAATCACAGTTAATTTTTTTTTTAATGTCAGTTTTTTTTACTACTTTTATCTTGTAAAATTAATTTCAAATTCATTGGAATCTATGTCTTTACAGTGCAAGCTTACATGCAAACTTTTGGTGCTCTAAAACAACCCGGAGGTCTCCTAGAAGAGACCATCTCCAGACACTCTATAAACTTCTACGAAGCCCAGTGGCACCAACACCAGAGAGAGTTGTTCTACCCAAGGTCCAACACTATATCCGTCTTCTCTGACATTTCATCTGGGTCCTCAGTCAGTGGTGGGTCATCGGAGATGCTCTCTACAACTGCATTGATCCCGCCTTTACCTGACAAGATGAAAAGGGTAAGTTGTTGTCAATTCCATTGTGTAAAATACTGTATGTACAACTTTGAAGAAAATGGCATCAAGAAAGAACAAAACACTAAACATGGAACGTTTTCAGCTCAAAACCCTACTTTAACTAATAAATAGCAAAAATGGTAATGCTTCAGAGTATATCCAGATTGTTTTGTTTGTTGTTTTTTAGATTGAACAGCTTATAGCAGATGAAGTTCCAAACTCAAATCTGTTCGACTTTAAACTCAGTTTTATTCATCCAGATGATTCCAACATAATACCAGATTAATGCAGTGTGTATCATATGGCCATATATGGGGCAGCGTGGCTCACCCGTATGGTCTTAGATTTGTACCAGGAAGGTACCGAGTTCGATCACCCGCCGCTGTGTTGTGTGGCCTTGAGCAAGTCACCTCGCCCTAGCTCAATTTGCGGCTGATGCCTGGGTTATTCCAGTCTTCCCTTGGAATAGGCCCTAAAGACAAATTTCCCCTATGGGATGAATAAAGGGAATTTTATTTATTATTTTTATTTTTATTTTTTATTTATGTGAGGTTGTTGTGTTTGTTGTTGACTTTTATTTATTTTCATCCATAGATGTCAGACATCAGTCATGGTAGCCAGGCATCTGGAGACTCCAGTCTGTCTGATGCGTACGGGTTACCATCATCCTCATCATCATCTGCTGGCATGAACATTCCAATTGGCTTTTTGGACAGGTGAGAAAGGTTAAATACTAATTGTTGGAAAATTGATTGTATTTTATCCACAAACGTTGATGAATTATTCGATAAAATAGTCGTTATTGAGATATTTGAAAAACAATAGAAAAAGACTTAAGATGTTTAAAGGAAGTTAACTGATGGATAAGTACTAAAAGAACTACTAATTTTCACCATTTCAGCATGCTTATCCAGCCCCAGCAGCGACAGTCTCTCCCTCTACCTCAGCCCACCCCCTTCACAAGAGAGATCAAACCTGATGCTGCTCCCAAGAAAGATCCAGAGACTGTATCAGCTCCCCTGGCCCAGCCAGAGATACAGAAAGATTCTGACTCTGACTTTTGTGAATTGAACCTTCTGGATGATATCGACATATCCGACCAACTCATCCTCAAACAGGAGGTAATTGAGTAGCCTATGACATGATATTTATTTATAGCATTTTTATAAACATATATCAATTTAGTGTTATAAGTGAAAGTGGAGTATTGTTGCAACGTTAATAATAAAATGGAAAGATTTTATAAATTTATAACAGGCACCATTTCCCTCAAATCAGAAGGCTCTCTGCATGACAGACAAGCAACAGGAAGACAGTCCCACAACATTGTTACACATCATGATGTTAACAGTCACACATTATAGTTACACATGATGTTCATGAAACAGAAAAGTTTTCAAAATTTGTTTGAAAATCTCTAAACACAAAAAATTTCAAATTTAAAAAAAAGGCAGATTGTTCCAGACTGAAATAAGAGAATTTCTTCTCTCCAGTAATCCAAAGAGTCTGAAGAATTTCAAGTTTGAGATACTCAGACGATGACTGCAGTGGTTATCTAAGGTGTGTGAAATATGAAGCTATGGGAGATAAACCTGACAGAAAAGTACAAAAGCATCAAATATTTACAGTGGCCAACCGTCCCTATAGAATCATGACTGTCCCAATTTGGATGGAGGAAAAGGGACCCAAAAAAAAATTGGTCTATTTTTATTCATGGGAATGGCCCTTGCATGTCCCAGGATTGTGATTTTTGACCTGATTTTTGACCAGCGAAATAAAACAAATAACTGACAAATAGAGTGTATTTAATGTAAGGTTTAATATTTAGCAGTCCCAATTAAGATTACATTTTATAATTGTCCAACTATACTGCCATTTTGGGTGATAAAGGTAGCGCATGCTAGGGTGTCTGTTTGAGCTCTTTGAAAAATTGGCTGCTGCAAATATTCTTCATCTGGGAATGAAGCTGCTAAACATGGTATCCATTACTTCGACCTGCAGCTACCTGATCATTGTGGGATAGTTGGTAATACAGAATAAGTACTTGGAAACAGTTAAAAATTCAAGGTTCTTCCACTCTTGATTTTTGTAATTCTGGACACATGCTTTCAAGTGCAGTGCGCTGTGGGACCAGGCCAGAATGCAAGAAGCGTCCAACACATCTTTTATTCTATCCTTCAAACCATTCTGATTTTGAGCTCAATGTAATTGGTTTTTTTTTTTTTTTTTTTTTTTCCTCTTCTTTCTCCAGAATGAGGAGGGCCCTCATGTGAAAGGAGGGGTAGTAGATGCCTTGATTGTCCACGCTACCCAGGCTGGTAGAATAGGTCAGTACTATTGCATTAATGTCTTTCCATTTTGGTTGTGGATTAATTCGCCATTTCCTTCCTATATCAATGACAATCTACATTTGTGTTATGGCATTGTGTATGGTTTGGTGGGTTGAAGGTGGCAGCTTGAGTAGGTCTCTCTCTCGCACTCTCTCTCTCTCTCTCTCTCTCTCTCTCTCTCTCTCTCTCTCTCTCTTTCTCTCTCTCTCTCTCTCTCTCTCTCTCTCTCTCTCTCTCTCTCTCTCTCTCTCTCTCTCTCATTGTGTTTTTTTTTCAACTCTGACCGTTAAAAAAGGAGAGTTATTCATGTATAAAAATATGCATTATTTAGGTTGTTTTCAAAGAAGCAATTCATTTCTATACATTTTCAATGTCATAATTGATCAATGATATCTAAACACACCTGATAAGGAGAAAATAATACCAAAAAAAGTAGTCCTTCAGAGCCATTAAGCCCATAGAACCGGAGATCATCCCTGTTTCTATAGCTTGAAACAGACAATAGCAATTGCTTGCTACCCTTTGGATAGGATGCTTGTCTATCACAAAGTACTTTCCACCAGATCTAACAGACCCAACTACCCAATCACTGCTAGGTGGACAGGGGGGATCAGAAAAAAACCTGACTGCCTCCGTGATTGATCTCAGTCCCTTTGATGATATAATGATATAAAAAGAAATATTTTGAGTTCCAAAATATAGAATCAGCCGCAGACAAATTAAGGACCTTGTGTGTTATTTTTATCTTTTTTTTTAAAAATGATGAGAAAAAGAAAGAAACAACAAAATTATTTTGTTTATAAACAGATCCTTTTCGTGTTAAAAGCTGTTAATTTAACAGAGTTCCAATTTTGTATGTTCTCGCTACCATGGCATGGGAATTTTGACATCATTATCAAACCTATCGTTTTATTCAACTGTACTCCTGCTCGATATTCCTCTCATGTTTTAAATACTAAAAACTTGGAACTCTTCTCTGCTGTCTCTTATGTATTTTTCATATAAACAATGACAATGGTTATCGTTATTAATGAATGCAGTCTTGTCATTTGAAAAAGAATCCACATTATTTTATCATTGACGAAATTGAAATACACGTGTGTTATTCTAAGTGTAATTGTCAATGCCGATCATTGACCAAATTGAAATACACGTGTGTTATTCTAAGTGTAATTGTCAATGTCGATCATTGACCAAATTTAAATACACGTGTGTTATTCTAAGTGTAATTGTCAATGCCGATCATTGACCAAATTGAAATAAACGTGTCTCATTCTAAGTGTAATTGTCACTGCCGATCATTGACCAAATAGAAATACACATGTGTTATTCTAAGTGTAATTGTCAATGCCGATCATTGACCAAATTGAAATAAACGTGTCTCATTCTAAGTTTAATTGTCAATGCCGATCATTGACCAAATTAAAATACACGCGTGTTATTTTAAGTGTAATTGTCAATGCCGATCATTGACCAATTTAAAATACACGTGTGTTATTCTAAGTGTAATTGTCAATGCCGCCCTTCCTAAGCCATGCATAGTGTTGTTATAATTAATGTTTTAGCTAAAAAAATAACTGTTGATATGAAGCCACTATCTAGTCTTCCAAACTGCCCACCCTTCTTAAACCTTGGCTGGATATATGACTGTGTCATCATGTCCCCTTCATCAACAAGCTTCTACCCCTATATCTATTCTCCAGGCACCTTTATTTAACGCCACAAGTCGGTGGCCACATTTTATTCCCTTTTCCCCAACTGAATGATTTATCCAAACTGTAAACAATTTCTACAATTTGTTAAACGCATTGATTTTGATTATTTTTTTTAGTTATTGTTTGTTGTTAAAATTCATTTTATTTCCACAACATTATTTGGCTTTATGTCTTTAGTTGATTATTTTTGTTAAGTTTGAAACAATTTATTGTTATGAAGTCAGCATTTCATTGAGCTGTGCCCCCTGCAATGTTTCAAGATTATTTTTTAAAAATGTTTTGTTGTTTTGTTTGTTTTTTTTTTGGTATATCTGATCATATATTGGATCCAATTTCAGTTTTTAGATTTCAGTTGCATTTAAAATGATTTGATTTGTCTTTGTTTTATGAGTTTATTTATTCTATGCCTATTTTATTTAATGATGATCCCTTGCCACTAACGGGTATTATGGTCTGTGTTAACAGGATGCTAAATGAAATTGATTTAAAGCCAAAATGATTGGAATCGCACAATTTCATTACTTCTTTTTTCTGGGTTTTTTCTTTTGTTTGTTTTGTTTTGTTTTTTGGAGGGTTTTTTTTTGTTTGTTTTTTCTCATTATCTTTTACATTTTTCTCAAATTGATGAACCGTCATTCATGTTCCCCAGGAAAACGGTATTAGTCAAATTTAGACCACAGATTGATGTTTTAGTGTCCTGATTTCAATGACATAATATCATATTAAGGTGATGGGATCACACTTATAAATTAAGGAATTCGATTTATGATTTCATTAGTTTTGCTTTGTTCAATTTGTATTTCCTTCTTATTTTGCAATTGTAATCTTATTTTTATTTGTACTCCTTTAATATGAATTTTGATTTATTTTTTTAATGAAATCTTTAGCTCGCTTTTGCTCTACTTATTATAAGATTTTCAAACTTTCAATTCTAAAACGGTATTGATATTCTTCACAATATAGATGCTTTATTTTCCCGTACCTTCTTTTACTTGTAAAATTTAAAAATCTCAATTAGTAGGAGAGAATACAAACTAATCCTTATATATAATCTAGAAATGAGTGTCCATTGGAAATGTCATACTGGCAGATTTTTAGGATCTTATCTTTTGCAGGGTTTTTAAAAAATGAAACAACACGACATCTGATTGAGTGAACAGGTGTCCATTCATTACGTATAAACTTGAAAAATTCCAAATATTCAGAGGAATTTGAAAGTTTTTTAAAAAAAATATCCATTGACATACTCTGTAGAACGGGCCAATCCAAATGGAAGTACTTTAATTCTATGAAACAAGATTGATACTTTGTAAATGAACCGTTGTGTGTCATGCCTTTTGCAATCTGCCTGTTTTAGTTTTCAATGAGCACTGAGATCACTTGCTTACGCAGCAGCGCAATGACTTTGACATAAATTGGTTATCTAATCACTACATAAACAGCTTATGGTTTTATTTTAACCTCACACTTTTTGTTTATCTTTTTTTTTTTTCTTTTTTTTTTTTTTGCTGACACAAACGTACTTTTTGTACGTTAAAAACAAAAAACAAAACAAAAAATCCCCCCCCCCCCCCCCCCAAAAAAAAAAAAAAAACCAAACCTGTTGTGAAAATATTGAACACAATTCCACAACAACAATCATCACAACACACTCGACACTGATAGGATCACAAGGAGATCTTGAATCAGAACCCAAAGGTAATACAAATGTTTCTTGTACACATTTTTGCTTTTTACTTACTGCTTCAATCTACTAAATGAAAAAAAAGACTTATCCTTAGAGTTTGACGTATATAGATTTAATAATTAAAAAAAAAGACTAACACTTTATTCCATTTCTTCACACCCTGTTTTAAGAATTATCAGTTTAAAATATCTGTTCTCTTGATTTTATCAACTTGTAGCCATCACCATTCGATTGTATATGTTCTATGTCCAATCAATTTAGAAATATTTTAGTGGAGGGATAAGTTGAATAGTCATCCATAAATTTTTCATTCTGTACTTAATGGGATACAATTGTTCTCCTGATTTAGACCACAACTTTATAATATAAAAATAATATTTTTGTAAAGATGTTTTAATTGCAATTTAATACGACATAACATTTTTTCATGACATTGTGACTAAGTGAAAAGATAATGTTAATTCAACCAGCATGGAATCCAGTTATTTATTAATGATAAGACCCATTGACCCAGGTTATGAAAGTACCGAACATTAAAGTAGAGTTGGCTATTAGTATCATTTTATAGTATTTTAACAATTACATTTCGTTTTGCCAAATATTTATTTCATTTAGCAAGCCAATCTGAAGTACATAAGAGCTTGGTAAATAGAGCAAACAGAAAACATTCAAATGGGGAGCAAATTATTTTTGTTGCATTCAGTCAGGTTATACAAAGTTTGTGACATCAAGCCTCCTTAAGATGTGACAATCCAAACAAGATGACTAACTTTTGATTTAAAATTTGTCTTTTGTCAATCTCCTGAATCCTCTTGGAACGAATCATACAGAATTTACTGTATCACTCATAATATAACTGTTGATTCCGAAGCAGGTTGATTTATGTCTTTGGTAATAGTAACATTGAAAATGGAGTAGGTTTTTTGTTGTTTTTATATATCTTTAACTTTGAAAGAAATAATTCTTTTTAAAATTATTAAAGTAAAAAATATTCTTTTCCAAAAATAACATGTCTCTTAATGAGTGGACCATCTGACACTTTCTCCCTCTGCAGGAATTTCATATATTTCTTAAACATCGGTTCATCCCAATTGGACATAGAACATCATATCTAATGGTTGATATAAAAGAGAATTTTAAAAATCTTTCTGTTTTATAGATTTTTACCCCATTCTTATTTTCCCATCAATTTTTTACCCACCCACCCCTCCAATTCTTATAGTGTGTAAATTGTACTTGGCCAAATTGTCCAATCTTATTGATATCTTTTATCATGTTCAATTAGATAGAATAAACTATATCAGTGTCAGCATAAATAAATGAGTCATCATCAAAATACAATATACAGATTATCAAACAATCAAACCAAACATGTTTATTATTTTTTATTTTTAGTAGAAAAGATAACTTAACCTCGAAAACTAGTCTAGGTTTGATTAACTATCTGATTTTATTTTTTTAAAAGTATGCATTGATAATTTTATTGTTTAATATTTTGACATTTGTAAAAGAGGATTTCAGTCAAAGCTTTTCATCAGTCTTTTTAAAAAAAAAAATTAAATTATTGGTGTATATTTTTTCTTAAACAACTTGAAGCAATGAAAACTTACTTCAATCTTTTATAATTTTGGCTGTAGTTTATAAGATTGAATGTGTAGTCAGTGTAATTTAACTCCAGCACAACAAACACTTTAAGAAATGAATTAATTAAACGATTTTTTTTTTTTTTACAATCTTTGGTTTCTCCTGAATAACCTGCACGAGCCGGCAATATCGTACTTAACCTCCTACCATGCTAATGAAATGTTATGTTCCATTAATGTCTGAATGTGCATGTTTTTTTGTTTTTGTTTTTTTTTTAAATTAAGATATTGATCATGGCATCGCTTGGTGTTTAATTTGGAATGATTCCATAGAATTATTTGTATTTTTATATTATAAAGTTTGTTGAAGAAGTTGGATAGAAATAATAATCGTAATGGTAATAATAATAATAATAATAATAATAATAATAATAATAATAATAATAATAATAATAATAATAATAATAATAATAATAATAATAGATGATAATGATAACAAGAAGAAGAAAATTTATATTGTGCGATTTGCCTAAGCCTCAAAGCACTTGACCATTTTAATCAAGTATATTACTATCTAAAAAATGAAATGTAGCCACACATTTACTCAAGAAAGGATGTGCTCGAATTAGAGTTCTTTGAAAATAGAGAAAATCCAAAAGTATGACCAGTCAGTGGTAAATGCCACATACAAAATATTTCTAATAGGCATTCATGTCGGCACGAAGTATTATTGAAGTTAAAAAGCATTTCAAAGTAATAAGTTCAATTCACTGTTGGGCTCAATATTCATTTGAAAGTTATCACTTTTATCCTTAACAAAATCTATAGAAACACGACAAGGCTTCATTTTACTTTTGAACCTCCAGACTGTTAAATGACTAGACATAGAAATGAAAAGTAGCAAATTCATATCAATTTAAAGACGATATTAAATAGTATGATAATAGATTATCTGTAAAATGATAGCAGAGTTATCAATAAAAATCTTGTGTTGGAAGTAAAGTAAATGATACATCACCGTTCCATCAAGTTTGATTCCTGTTGTTAAATTAAGGAGCTTTAATACTGTTCAAATCACTTCAATTTTTATGTTGTTACTTCAGGTATGGTTTTATTCTGAAGAATAATTCGTCATTCTTCATTTCATTAAGTGCACTTTCATAAATGGCTAAATTCCTTTGTCTGTTCAATACAAGGTACAAGACACAGCCAACTTTAAACCAAAGGGACTTGACCAATTTTGATACTCACATCTGACCAATCCATAGCTACTTAACACCATCAAATCACAATCTTTTTATAATGGAAATATTTCTGCACTCTCACTGTAAGATCTGTCCTTAAAAAAAAAACTACCAAAAAGCAATTAGTTTTTATTTGTTTTTTTTTTCTTTTTTTTTTAATGGGTTACTGGGTTAATTTTTTTTTGAGGGGATAAATATTTCAACTAACAAAACATGTAACTCGCGCACAAATGGACTTGATCGTGCTTGATGTATTTTTTATTTTATTTTAAATTTTACGTGTCCAGCCAACAGTGATTAGATGGCTCGGAGAGTTTTATTATAGAACGCTGTAAATACACATAATATTGATACTGCCATATTGGATTATATGAAACAAATCTAACAATCTGGACCTAGCGTTGATAGCGTGCATTATTATTAAAAAGATAAATGAATTATGTTTAAATTGTGTCAACTATGTTCAATGCAAGATGAAAATACTCTGCAATAGACCAGCATCATATTCATGACAAATGATACTTTTGTAACGTTTGTTTATGAGGATAACTGACTTAAACAAATCTAGAGTCAAAGCAAAGTCCCTTTCATTGCAGATTTCTGTTCTTTGAACTACTCTGATTTTGTTTTAACATGAGAGTGGTAACATAATAAAATGTATTCCCTTGTCCATAACATTCTTAAATTGACTTTTTTAAAATTTTGACATTTATTTATATATATATTTTTTTCAATTAAATTCATTTGATTCCAAGATGGGAATATGGTTTTGATTTGACCGTAAAGTGTCCTACGTGTTATTCCAACTCCTGAATCATAATAACAAATAGAAAGATCAAACTGCATGTATTAGAAAAAAGTAGGTGTTGGGCAGGACAACTTAAACGTACATTCTATGCACCCGACATCATGAAGAAGAAAATAAAATGTTAACCAGATAAACGCTGTAATATGGAAAAACATATTTTTAAAAATATTCCCAGAAAACTCCTCCTTCACATATTTATTCATTTAAATGACCTTCAATCTGGCAAAAACTATCAAACCTGGGACTTTAAGGAAGACTTCACAAGGTCCCTAAGTGTTATTCCAACTCCTGAATCATAATAACAAATAGAAAGATCAAACTGCATGTATTAAAAAAAAGCAGGTTTTGGGCAGGACAACTTAAACGTACATTCTATGCACCCGACGACATTCTGAAGAAGAAAATAAAATGTTAGCCAGATAAACGCTGTACTCTGGAAAAAAAACATGTATTTAAAAATATGCCCAGAATACTCCTTCAAATATTGATTTAAATGACCCTCATTTTGGCAACAAAAAAACCATTCAAACCTGGGACTTTAAGGAAGACCGCAAATTCCCTGGTTTGAGAGTTTTTGCCAAGATGAGGGTCATTTAAATCGATCAATATTTGGAGGATGATTTTTCTGGTCAAATGTTTAAATACATGTTATTCCGGGGTACGGCAGTTATCTGGTTAAACAGCGTCAGATTTTTAGTATATTATATAGTATATCTGATTTCACCAGGGCCACATTTTATAATCAGGGTTTTCCCCTGATCCCTGTTTCTTTAATGTGAAATGAAGAGTTTAAAAATTGCTTTCTTCTCTTCATTTAGACACTAATCTATTACAGTGTATGCTTTTCACCTGATCTAATCTTGATCTCAACTACCAAATCAATTCTAGGTGGACCAAAAAAAAAGTATAATAGGCTATACCATATAATATTGTCGCAAAAGTAAAAAAAAAAAGAAGAGAAAAACAGAAAAGAAACTTAAAAAGAAACAATTTTTTTTTTAAATTCAGGATATTTCTTCCTTTTTATCTTTGGTGTGTCACAATCCAAACCATCAACATTTTTATAATTTTTATTCATGTCTGTTGTTTAGACTTATCTATGTATTTGTTTTCATATCCTCGTTAAATCTCTTGTTTAATCACACAACAGAAAGAAAGAGAGGTATTTTAAGTATCTTTATGTGTTAATGATTTAGCATAGTTGATTGTATTTTAATCACACAACAGAAAGAAAGAGAGGTATTTTAAGTATCTTTATGTGTTAATGATTTAGCATAGTTGATTGTATTTATGTGTTGTCTTTTATCAAAAATTTTTTACAAGTTATTTTACAGCAGGTTGAAATTCATATATTTGAGGTCATTCTCACAAAGTATAAATGATATTCTTACACAATGTTTGATGATCATAATAGTATAATAATACCGACAATGGTGATAAAACAGGTATAAAAATAATGATGATGATAATAATAATAATAATAATAATAATAATAATAATAATAATAATAATAATAATAATAATAATAATAATAATAATAATAAGGATGATGATGGCGATATTGATTTTGATTATTATAATAATTTCAATGATAATATCAAAAATAAAAACGTGAAATGTAGTTATGACACTGAAAGCTACAGTAAAAAAAAGAAGTAAAAAAAAAAATGTTATCATTAGACAAATGACAGTCAAAAGCCTGAGAGATGTTTATTGATATTTTCTAAAGGAATACTCATTTAATTCTTTTGTCTTCCTTTACCATGAAATCTAACATGTCTGGAAGGTTTCAGATTCTATGATAATTTTGGAATTTAATTATTCAAACTAGAAAGTAACGATCATATTTTCGATGAAATTCCATTCGATCATTTTATGACAACGATGACACTTTTAAAAAGACTAAAACAAATTACACAATAGTATTGTAACATGATGTGAAAATGAGCATAAGTTCTCACCCCATAAACAATAAAATGGTTTTGATAAACGCCGTGAATTAGAATTTGGAAGGTATCATGGTCGATATTGATAACTAAAGTAAGCTTATCTATGTATCCTCTTTTCTTTTAACACATCTTTTAATCTTGATTTTAGATATTTCTCCAATTATAAAAAGATATATACTTGTTTTTACTTTTGTTATCCTTGCTTCTCTAACAAGATCTGCATACAGCAATAACATGAAGCACGTGCTTGATAATAATCTAACTGTCCTTTTATGAGTCTGCCTCATAACTCAATGAAGACACAGGTTTCTGTATGGATGGATGACCCATGTTTTTCTTCTTCTTTTTCCTTTTAGATAAAATTCTGGAATAAAGAATGACGCTCTTTCATATTTTAATATCACTGGAATGAAATGTGTATTTAAATTTTAGAATGAAAAGAACAGAACAAGTTTATATATACTTTGTTATGAAATTTTTATGAAACATAAAGTCTCCAACTTCCTCCCCCTCAAAACATAATTTTATTTTTGTTACTATTTAAATCATCTCTAAATTGAGTACATTTTTATGATAGAAAACAAATTATGCCGACCTCCTTCGTCTGGTTTTATGTCATGTTAGGTTCAAATGGACATGGAAAATTAAACGATTGATGACAATCGTGGGGAAAAATTAAGAAACAACATTTTTTTTCTCAATAGAATCTTTATTTAGACATTACTTTTTGTCCACTTTGACCTCGTACCAATTTGAAGAGGTGGATCACACATGACATGTTTTTGTCTAGTTTATTGGTTTGTTTTTGTTGAAAATTTCTGGACTCATTTATAGAAATGCATTAATTAAATATAGTAGAAATTTTACTACTTGTTTCTATATTATATTTGGTGGGAAAGGGGAAGGGGGGGGGGGGGGGATATGAGTGGAAAAATATGTCTGGTATGTCTTCATTGAGTTAAACTCGAGATAAACCATAATTACATCCTGTCTGATTTGTCTTACGATTTAAATTGAAATTGAAATTGGTTGGTTTTTTTTTTCCTAGCATCCCCCGAATCTCCTTTCAACAGATAGAATCTGAAATTGTGTGTCTGAGGCAATGCCAAACAAAGCAGAGGAGAGCTATTTCTCCTCAATTGTTTATCTCTGTTTTGTCTATCATTGTATCATGGGCACCGTATCCGATTTCTATCAGGCAGTAGCAATGCTTGGTCCCCAATTTTTTTCTTTTTATGTCTACCTGATGATCTTAAACTTGATATTCGTCAATTTTCCTCCTTTCCAGAGTTTATGTACCAGGAGGCTTTCTTGACCACGTACCGTATGTTCATCTCACCAAAGACCCTGATGGAGAAACTTCTGTATCGCTTCCACAAGTTCCACCACAGTAGTGATGGCAAGAAAAAACTGGCTCACAACTCATTCTCTTTACTTATCAGAGTTGTCGATGAATTGGGGTGAGAAGAATAACCAGTAACAAAATACAACTCTTGTCATGTTATAGAGAAAACATAGTTTATCTCTTTTGGATTATATATAAGAGACCCAGTAGAAAGCTCCTTATTTATGCTGGTCATTTTTTTTTTTTTATCATGAAGGCATTTTCTTAAAAATTGTATTCAAAAATTATGAAATAAAATTAAGCATAAAATTAAGTATGCCTTCTCTTCCCCGATTACAGTTTTCGCTGCTAATTTATTCATTTATGAAACACTGTTTTTTCCATTCCATATAAATCTCATTTGAGGTTGTATCATTATATACATCTTTAGCACAACCATTCATGGTCATGTTATAAGAGATAAGATTCCAGTTTATGAATTACACAAAGTTATGAATTAACCAAAGTGGGAGGTGCAGCATTTCTGAAAGAAAGAAGTCCTAGAAAAATCATCTTACGAAAAACAGGTCTATATGTTAAATGTCATAAAATGCTTATACAGTCTTAAAGTGTATTTCAAATGTATTTTTTAACTTTCAATTTATGTTTGTTTGTATATCAAATAAATTTCAATTAACAACAAAATATATATTTTCTTTCTTTTTAACGGCTTGCTTTGTGAGGGAAAAAAATATTTCCTTTCAAAATGAATTGAAAATATTCAAGAGCAAACTTGAACTTGGGAAGATCAGCCAGCAGATAGATATTTGTGGTCCTTCAGAGACATTAGACCCATGGAGCTAGAGATTCTATAGCATGAAACGGACAACAGCCATTGTTGCTGCCCTTTAAATAGGACGCCTGTCTTTCAGAATGCACTTTCACCTGATCTAATAGACCCAGCTACCCAATCACTTTTGGGTGGACAGGGGGGTCAGAAAAAATGATCTCATCTTCACCCTGGATTGATCTCAGTCCCGTTGTGTTTGAGCTTTCCAGACCCCCAAATAGACATTTGTGGATCACACCATTACATTTTTTTTTTCATTTCCTCTTTAGAACAAATGAATTGGACTCAGTCATAGTAGACAGACTGATGACTTTGGTGTACGAGCTTATTTCAGAAGGAGCCCTCAATCTGGCTCGACTCCTACGTCGCAAGTTTCTGGAGAAATGTGAGAAAAAGCAAGCAGTTCTGGCTGATCAACAGTCCATCTCCAACACACCAGTACAGTCTTCTATAGAATTGTCTTCCAGGTTGGTACAGAACAAATGTCTTGCTTGAATTTAAGCTTCTGCTTGATTAACAATGACAAATCATGTGTTTATTAGAGGCACCATGGGTTAGAAACCTACTCTTGCCATCTCATTTTCTCGTTGGACAAGAAATTCAGTTCCTAATTCTGACAATACAGTATTGCACTAGGGCTATTGCCTGTTATCCCTGTCTTTTTCTTGAGATAGATATTAAAGACAAATTTCTCCAATGGATGGATGATGAGAATTTTTAAAAAAATTTTTTTATATATATAAATGTTTAACAGTGTTTTGGTGATCTGTTCACCCAGCAGTGAGTATGTAAAAAAAAATTATCTTTACTATACGCTAAATAAATGTGCCCAAAAACAGGACTCGAACCAGGGACCTGCTTGTCTAAAGGTGAGTGCATACCACAAGGCCAGATCTCTTCACATCTGACAGGATGAAAGGTGATATGGAAAGGAATTATTGTTGACCCAGGACATTGCCTTCTTAATAAGGCAGTCTCCGTCTAATGTGTAAACTGTGACCTCGCAGTTCAACATATTTTAATTGAATGTACAGAGTTAGTACAAATAAGGTCACAACATTATGAAAACAGGGACTTCAAATCTCTGTTCCAGTCGGTCGATCCTCTTACAATTTTAAAGTATCTGCAGGAATGTGAACTCCTGCAGACATTGTAAATAAATATTTTTAAACAACAAAAATGTAACTATTATGATTTTATAAAAAATTTTATTACAACAGTACATTGATTTTAAACATGACTCAGTCAAGCTTCATTCAATATATAGGCCACCACCCAGTGCAAAAAATAGATTAAAAACATCACTATTTATTGATGAATTCGAGGACTTCCTTCTTCGCCTTGACATGAAGTCAAAGAAAAATATTATTGTTGGAGATTTCAACTTACACTTTGATCGAGACACACCGGATATAAGAAATATAAATAAACTACTTTCGTCTCATCACATGACACAGCATGTCAATGAAAAGACACATCGGTGTGGACACATTATTGACTGGGTATTGACCAGCGTTGACATGCAACTAGCGACACCTATCAATGTAGATGATCTTTGCATTTCAGACCATCATTTAATATCTTTTGGCATCAGAGGGGGGACAGTACACGACACAAAAACAAAAAAAATAGTTGTTTCGAGAGATTTGAAGAAAATTGACATAGAACTATTTAAAGCGGACCTCTCTCACTCTCTAACTACACATTGTGAGAAAGAAGTGACTGGTGACAATTTTGATAAAGCAGTTATTAGTGTTATGGATAAGCACGCACCTCTCACAACAAGATCTGTGAACATCAGAAAAGAATCACCATGGTACAATTTGGAGGTAAAACGTATAAAGAAAGAGAAAAGAAAAGCGGAGAAGAAATGGAAAAAATCTGGCCTGACAATTGATAAGGAAACTTACATATCATTCAAACATAGACTCAAAGAGGCGACAATTAAGGCAAAGCGTATCTACTATCTTGATAAAGTTGATAACATAAAAAGTCCGAAGGAGTTTTATAAAATCTCAAATAAGCTTCTAGGCAAAGAGATCAAAACAAGCCTGCCACACCACACTGACGACAAGCAACTCGCGGACTGCTTTGTAGAGTATTTCATGAATAAAATAACAACGATACGGAGTGAACTTGACACAGACGAAACAGAAGCAGAATATACCTCTTTTTATGGTGAACCCTTAACATCTTTCAAAGAAATTTCAATAAATGACACAAAGAAAACGATTCTCTCTAGTCCTAGCAAATCATGTAGGCTCGACCCTTTACCAACATCCCTTTTGAAGGAGTGTATTGATGAACTTGCACCTTACATCACTGAATTGATTAATCAATCATTAAGGGAGGGAGTTGTTCCAGAAAGCTTCAAGAAAGCATTGGTGAAGCCATTGTTGAAGAAAGCGGGACTTGACAGTGATAATTTTAAAAACTTTAGGCCTGTATCAAATCTACCATTCATTTCCAAAATTCTAGAAAAGATTGTACTAAAACAACTTTCTTGTCACGTGAAACATAATAACCTTGATGAGTGCTTTCAATCGGCCTATCGGCAAAATCATAGCACAGAAACAGCATTGATGAGAATCACAAATGACTTGCTGCAAATTATTGATCAAGGAAAAACCACCATCCTTAGTCTTCTCGATCTTTCGGCGGCCTTTGACACCATCGACCATGCCATACTACTTCGAAGGCTACAAGTTACTTTCGGCATATCGGGCACTGCTCTAAACTGGTTTGCATCATATCTTACTCAAAGAACTCAATCAGTTTTAATTGGGGAAGTAACTTCGTCAGAGCGTGACCTTCATTTTGGTGTACCTCAAGGATCCGTTTTAGGTCCAGTCCTTTTTGTACTTTACACTTCCCCTGTTGTGAGAATCTTAGAGCAACATTCTCTCGCTTACCATATGTACGCCGACGATACCCAGATATATAGCATGTGTTTGCAATCCGATATAGTTTCAAAGATAACTGTTTACGAACAATGCATCAACCATGTGATGAGATGGATGTCTGCAAATAGATTAAAATTAAATGGCGACAAGACTGAAGCCTTATTCATTGCTAGTTCAAATAATAAGACAGATCCATTTACACTGGCACTGACAATCAACGATAATGATAAAATACAACTCACAACATCAGCAAAAAATCTCGGCATCACCCTGGAGAGTGATCTGTCTATGAACAAACATATTAACAATGTGAGAACAAGTGCTATCTGCATTCTAAGAAATATCAGAACAATCAGACCATTTATTAATAGGGAAACTTGCAACAAATTGGTAACATCTTTGATATTCCCGAAAATGGACTACTGCAATGCACTGTTTGTTGGTCTAACAAAGGACAAAATAAACAAACTCCAGAAAATACAGAACATGGCAGCCCGCGTTGTACTACAGAAAGACAGAAAAACTGCAGCTCCCGAATTACTACAGCAGCTGCATTGGCTGCCAGTGGACCAGCGGATTAAATATAAATCTTCAACTATCGTTTTCAAATGCCTGGAGGGCTCGTCACCAGCATATCTCTCAAACCTCGTTGAACGGTATAACCCACAGCGATCGCTTCGATCAACGAACGACCTCAAATTGAAAACACCCCGCTGTCGAGTGAAGGCTGGTGAACGCGCCTTTCAGCATTCTGGTCCAAGGTTGTGGAATTTACTACCATTAGAGAAACGTTCTTCGTCTTCACTAGAGGAATTCAAGCGTCGATTGAAGACATTCTTATTCCGACAGGCTTTATTTTGATTATGTGTATAATTAGCGTTGTTCGTGTACTGAGCCCTCCTGATGAAGGGATGTTTGGCGCACTATAAATCTATACCATTATTATTATTATTTATTACATGTTTGAGCAGCTATGGCCCCTCAAGGCCAACAAAGACAGAAATGGGCGCTTAAATGACCTAAATAGTGTCGAAAGCGCCGTTAAACACCTAAAAACAAAACAAAACTAATGTAGGTCAGGTGTATGATTGTAGTTGTGTTCCCATGCATTTGTCTTTGTTTGACTTTTATATGTTTATTATTTTAACATTTTTCAGTGTCGGAGATCTTCTGAGCTTCAAAGCCCATGACATTGCTGAACAGATGACTTTATTAGATTCACAGCTCTTTCAAAAATTGGAGGTACTGGACCAAATTATTTTATTTATTTATTTATTCATTACAAGTCTACTAATGAATGCTGTCCAGTTGTCCATTCAGTGATATAAAAATCTTGTTGCTTCCCTCTATAAGGCATAAAAGTTCTAGCAAAATCATTTTAGTTAGAAGCAAATTGAGACCTTTCGAAATTGGTTTACTTAACTTTTTTTTGGTCTCTTTTTAAACGTTTTCAGTGTTATGAACTTTTTTATTTCTTTTTTTTTTCTGTCTTTTTAAACGTTTTCAGTGTTATGAACTTTTTTATTTCTTTTTTTTTTTCTGTCTTTTTAAACGTTTTCAACATTATTTTTGGACAAACAAGTTAATGCCTCCAAAATTAAACATTTCACATGGTTTGAATCCTGTCAAAACATTTGTTTCCAGAAAGATTATTATTGATTTATTTTTAAATGCTATTGGATTTTAATATATTTATGTGGTACACTTACTTTGTATTTTTATTACTTTTTTTCTTTGGCCAGATTCCAGAGGTATTGATGTGGGCCAAGGAACAATCTGAGGAAAACAGTCCAAACCTTACCAAATTTACAGAACATTTTAACAAGATGTCTTACTGGTATGTGCTGATCTTATCGTGGTTCCAATCCCTCAGTCAGTAGAGCCCTAACTTACATTTCTTCTCCCCCATCCCAGCCCTTTCTATCAGCAGTAATGATATAATGGGACTCTCAGATCTTCCTATCCAAAGGGTAGCAAGCAATTGCTTTGATTTGTTTAACTCAATCCTTTGATAGACTTCAACTCCATGGGCCTTTTGGCTATATCACATGTTCCTCCTTTTTCGTTATACAATATATATAACATTCATTAAAAAAAATATTTTTTTTTTAATTATGCCTTTTGCGCGGCGATATCCTAAGATATCGTCGCCTAGGCATTCCACGAAGGAATATAGATAACTCATCAAACAAGATGTCTGATGTCAACAGTAATCACCCATGTTGTCCAAATGAGAGCAAATTGGGGGTTAATAATCTTGCTCATGGAAAAAAACGAAAGTGCCTGAAGTGGGGCTCGAACCTGGGTCATCCGGATCATAGTGCAATGCCTTAACCACTCTGCCACTTCGCCCCCCATGATATAATATTCATACTCAATGTAATACAATTATTATTATTCTTTACAGGTGTCGAACAAGAATTCTTACACAAGAAGACCCAAGGGAGAGAGAAAAATACTTCTTAAAATTTATCAAGATTATGAGAGTAAGTTTATCATCTTTATTATTTGTTATTGTTGCTGCTGCTATGACAGGATTCAATTAACAGCAACAAAACAAAACAAAACAACAAACTTCGAGAGGCCCCAATACGTGTTTTTGATCACCTTTCATATATCTCTCATTCAATCATCTATTGTTATGTCATTCGTCCATTAATTTATTTATTCACCCATCCATCCATTCACCCTTTTCATCATCCATATAAAATGCCTCTACAATTCAGTAAACTTCCGTCATCCATGAATCAATCTCTACATCTATCATTCTCCATTTCATCTATCGTTAATGTAATATAAGATTCTTAACTCACTCAACCCTAACACCGACTATATCCGTTACTTTTACCCCATGCCTATTTATTACATTTTTCTGAGACAAATTATAGGTGTAATATTAAAGCTAATGTTTGTAGTTTTTTAATGTTTATGATAGTTGAATAAAACTTTCTATGTACATGCTCATTTTAAATACATTTTGATAAGTAGCAAAAGTCTCTAGGATTGAGTGAGTTAAGTCCATTTTTTGGGGGTAGAACTGGACGCATGCCCAAGAAAATAATTTATTCCACATATTTTTATAAAAGATAATAAGGGAAGCCTCGAAATTTTTTTTGGGCTGTTACGATTGAATCAAATTGAGTTTTCCCCAAAACCAAAAGGGTATATTAATATACATTCTCATCTTCCTCAGCATCTACGAAAACTTCACAATTTCAACTCCTACCTGGCTGTGCTGTCAGCCCTTGATTCTGCCCCTGTCAGAAGACTGGAGTGGCAGAAACAAAATACAGACGTAAGTCAGAAGAAAAAAAAAAAAAATATTAACAGTTCTTTTATCAACAGAAATGTGTTGTAAGGAATCCCTTGATGTATGCTGCCACATGCTCAGATCACAGATTGTTGTGAACTTCGTTATTTAGGGTTGAAACTTTTGAAACTTTTCTTGTTCATTAGATATATTGAATCTCTGTGGATTCTTCTCATAGGAATCATTGAGCTGATACTCTCTCACATTAGGATTTTTGTGGACATATTGAGAAATGTGCTTTTTCTAACTTTCATTTTTATCAACCAAGTGCAGAAATGTGTAAAAATAAATGTTTAGTTTGTTTAGATGGATAGAATGGTGGAGATAATATCAGCAGTGCCGGTCTACAAAATGTTGTGTTCTTAGATCATTAATTAATAAGACGTTTTATTCCAAGAATCAACAAACCAACTTGTTACAGTAAAGAAAATTTATTAAACATAAGATACATGTGTACAGGATGGTGGTTGGATACTGAATAACTCTCAACAAGGTAGTGACTAGAACAGACGCTAGTTGTGAACGATACTACATCAGATGGACGATACAAGTTACGATACTTGAATACAATAACTTTCATTCACAACACAAAATATCTCATGAGATGCTCTCAAAATGGTCTCAAAATCTCACATGTCCTAACTGTAGGTGTGACACTATCAAAGCAATATTGACACCAGTCTTATAGTGGGCACATTAACGTTGTACCACAAATAGTTAGATAAGTAACTGAATGAAGATTAACCAACAATTTCTCATTATAGATACAACTAAATCAGATCCTTGTTTATCGAGTAATTCATTTTAAAATATAAACTTTCTCACTTACATAGGTTTTTGGCCAACTTAGATAATAGTGCAGAAATTAAGGATAAAGAAAATGGTATGAATGGCATTAAAAGTGGTATATATGGTTTTAGTTTCTGTCTTAACAACGCACTTCAGAACAAATAAATATTGGTTTCATTATAATGATTGTTTTTCCATACTTCCAGGCCCTACAAGAATTCTGCCAGTTGATAGACAGCTCTTCTTCATTCCGTGTCTACCGCAATGCCCTATCAGAGACTGACCCTCCTTGTATACCTTATCTGTAAGTCACTGATATTTGGCCCAATGTTGCTGTGGTGGATTTACCATCATTCCAAGCAGCTGGTACCAACTTATAAGGTTTCAATCATGAAAGACAGCTTTGAAATCATCCACTACTTACTGGCAACTCTCATTGATTTTGTTTTGTTTTGTTTTGTTTTTTATGTTTGTGTCTTATTAAAAATCCTGATTAGATTATAATTTTTTACCTTGATGTTTTAGGGCTGTTTACACGTATATTAATCTGAGAGTTAAAGCATGTTTTTTTTAATGGCACAGTTCTATTTATTTTTATTTAAAATTCCCATGTCTATTTTAACATCTGAAAAGGTATTATGAAACAGTTCGAGACAAAGCAGAAGGAAAAATACAGGCAGGCTAATTATTTGGGGATGGTTTTTTTTTTTCTTGTATTTCTCTCTCTCTCTCTGTTTTGTCTGGCAATGTTTCATACACACCTTTTCAAATTTCATCTGACACCAGTGTCTTTCCCCTAATTTATCACTTTGAATAGAACAGTTTATCTGAGTTTTTAAAAATAGAAATCCTGATTTTAAAGTCGAAAGCCTTATAATCTTCTCTTGTAACTGACACTGTGGGATGATAGATTTGAAAAATAATTTCAATGGCTTGCTTAGAATCAAAGTTTGGTTTTTAGCTATCATAATTTGCTGCTATCCAATTCCTCTTATGACTGTCCAATATCGGTGCGATTGTTTTTCCATAAGACATTTTTGTTTAATAGGCATCGAAATGTCGAAAATTTGTATAATGTTTTAATTTTTAAAATTCGAAATCTCAGACTGAAAATGAAATTTCAGATTGAATTAGGTTTGCCTCTATACAGATCCAGGTTATTGTTGCCTTGGTATTTATACCTTATTGCACGCAGGGAAGGAAGTTGGTGGCTTGATCTGGTTTCAGTATGTTAGAAATTACCTAAAACCAATGTCCTATTCAGATGTTAGGAAGCAATTTGCTATCATCATCATCATTATTTATTTATTTATTTATATAATTTTTTAATTATTATATTTTTGTTTTATTACCATTATTATCATTATTAATTGCTTGCTCCACTACATGACTCCAAATTTCTATTTTTTCTTTTAATTCCCAAAAATTTACATGCCTGTATCACATGATAAAGCAAGCAAGCAAGTCATTTTTTGATCTCCATTCCTTTCCATGGTAGAACTGAATCGTGCTTACTGATGATTAATATTTCTATCTCTGCAGGGGTCTGATTCTGCAGGACTTGACCTTTATCAACATTGGCAACCAGGACAAACTGACAGATGGAAGCATCAATTTCACCAAACACTGGCAACAGTTTAATATCCTGGACAGTGTACGACGGTTCCGTACTTGGTACGTTATTAGAGTAGACAAATCTTTGTTGTTGTTGTTGTTGTTGTTGTTTTTGTTGTTGTTGTTGTTGTTATCATGACTTTTTGATCTCATAAAGTTTATCATAAAATATTTTCAAGGTTACACTTGAATAAATGAGATTATCACAACAACTAATTATTTCATTGGTTTGTATCTGATTTTCTTGACATTTCAAAAATACATAGTCCTGGAAAGGGTGTGGGTTAAGTAGTAGTTTCTGTAATAAACTATATTAGTTGACAATTTCTACTCAGGAGGATTAGTGTTGCCTGGATATAAGAGCTTTAATAGCAAGTCTTCTATTTGAATAGATTTTACCAAAGTAAAGATTCCTATGCAATTTAAAGTCAACAGTTCCTAATTAATCAGCCCTGGTATTATTACAAGTCTAAGTAGATATTTAGTCACAGCTTTACATAATTACATATATTTTAGATTTTTTTTTTGGTGTGTAGAATCAAGAATAATGAGATAACCTGATTTGCATTCTCTGTAGCAAAAAAAAAAAAAATGATATTGGGAGAGAAAATGACTTGCATAACAAAGTTAGAAAGACTAAGAATATATCATTTATATATAAGGTTTTGTGTCAGATTTTTGATTGAGAACAGGTTATAAAAAAACAAAGGTGATGGTTGTGAGAATGCAATTCAAAGAACTTAAAAGGGCTGGCAAGCCAATAGCTACATTTACCTGTAGGATAAGACGATGTTTGTAAGGAGCTCATACAAAAAAAATTTTTTATCCGAACAATGCTGGCGATGGCCAGGTACTCATTTTACACCTGAGTATAGTGTAAAATGTGAGGAAAGAGTATTTTTCAAGGACTTAACTTTTTGCTGCCCCCAAGCATGATTCAAACCCAAGATCTACAGGCCACATGCTGAGCATTAGCGTTGGGGCTGGCCATCCTTGTTCATCACCACCACGACATAACAAAAACACCACTACCACCTGACAACAGCACCAAATTCATTGATTGTTTTATTTTTTTTTCTACTTTCACCTTTATTTTTATTCACCAGTTGCTACCAAATCAAGAGAAACGAGAAGGTGATGAACATGCTCAACAACTTTGAAGGTTGTCTGAATGAAGACCGCCTGTGGCAGATCTCACAGAACATCAAACCACGACCAGGAGCCAAGACACAGGCTTTTGTTAGCTGAATCATGTCATAACAGCAACAACAATAACAAATGATAAAGATGATAAACATGAACGTAGCTCCAATATCACAACTTGACTCATCAAAAGGCTGATAAGATAGATTGTCTAATAAGCCAGAACTCTAATCGCTGCAAACATGGCAAACATTTACAGCTTGCCATGGGTCATTATTGGCATAAAATCAATACTCTTGCTCTGAGACGATTTAATACAGAGGATTTGAAAGATTTGGTTTAAAAAGTACAAAAATCTCACCATGTTTAAGGTGTTGAGCTCCTCAAAGGATTGGCAGGTTGGAGGTTTGAATCTCCGTGAATATACTGGGATAATTTTATCAGACAGTTTTAAAGGAAATCACTCTTACAGTCCGATCACCTATGGAATTCATAAAGGAGATGCCACATTTTAAACAACTTAGATTAAAGTTGATGAATTTTATCTTGAAAACTTTTCCAAAAAGGTTTTTCAAGAGGTGTATGTATCTAAGCTATATAGCATTTTTCACAAATGACAAAACTACAAAACAGGATAAGAAATTGAAAGTAGTACAATGAATAGATTGATTCAGTGATATCGACGATGAACAACCTTTCCCATATATATGATGTGCAAATTCCATGAAAGAGCAAATACATCAAACTTTTCAAAGGCAAGCACGACAAACTGTCACAAAGTGGTCAGTCAGTATAGAGCTACAAAACACTCATGTATTCAGGTTGCTGTGTTTGGGTGTTAGCAACCTGTAGACATAGTTGTCTGTAATATAAACTGGGATTGGTCGCTGTCTTTGGGTGATAGCAACTTATAGACATAGCTGTCTGTAATATAAACTGGTATGGGCATCGCAGTTTGCCTAGAATGATGAAAGGAAAATGGCCACGGAACACAGTTCCAGAAAACAAATGAGATCAGAATTTTCCAAAGTCCATTCCAAGTTTCTCTCTTCAGCTTCTGCTTCTCCATTTCATGTTCTCACATCTGATAAAGTGACTGGAGGAAGAACAGGATTTTACACCTGCATGAAAAGTGTATTGATTTTATTGTGGAGTTGGTTTTCATTAAGACGGCATTACACAGGGTAATGTAAGGTTATGGGAAGTTTTAAACAAAATTATTTTAATGTATGGTACAACATATTATGTTGTATATGATATAAATACAATGTAAGTACTGTCATATTTATTGTAATTTACAACTCGTGTTGTTTATTTGTTATGAATCCATTGTAATTATTATAATTATTTTTATTATTATTATTATTATTATTATTATTATTATTATTATTATTATTATTATTATTATTATTATTATTGATGACATTGTACATAAAAAATGACACTTTATAAGTGTTGATAGGATTGTATACATTTGTTTCATATATTGTTATAAAGTAAAGCTATACCATACACGTATTTCATTAGTTGCTATATTATATTCAATATATAATCCTTTAGCAGAGCATTATAAACAAAACTTTACCATCATGTGAGCAATTACAAAACTGCATTAAGTTAGTGGTTTACCAAAGCTTGTGGTGATGGGAACGGAAATTCTGTTTCTACGTGATTAAGTTGAAATCTGAATAAGTATTTCAAATATATTAACTGATTTTAAACTATATATTAAAATACAAGGTAAGCATCATTATCAAAATTTAGTGATTGCCAGGGAACAACTTATTAAGTAGTCAAATTATTTCTATAGAAATATTGAAATCTACAGAGATTATTTTTCTTCTGGTTCCAGATGTTATCAGTGTCCGTCTGGTCAACCAATTGCAATTTATTTATTTATAGAATTATTTTTTCATTTTTTCATTTTTTCATATTTTTTTTATTATAGACAAATGAAACACTCTTCATCAATTCCTATATGGTCATGTTTATATATTAAAAAAAAAAAAACATTTTTCCCCCCAAAATTTCATAGTCGTGGTTTTGTTTTTTGTCCTAAATTACAATTTGATGACCTGATAGACATCTACAGTAGAATCTGGTATTGTGTCAAGCTTTCACGTGTCTCTAAATAAGTTGATATGCAGTCAGGGCATCATTGGCCATTTCCTTGACTTTTAGAAAGAAATACCAAATCATACATAGATTAAATCCAATTTGGGTGAGTTTACTTTACAGCTTTTATCTAGCCAGATACATTTTTTGTTGTTTCGTAGCTTCACTATGAGACTCTTGCCTTGCGGAAGGTAAAAAAATCTTTGGAGTATCATTAGTATATCGTATCTCCTAACATTTTAAAGTTTACAGTTTTCAATAAAACTATATCAAAGGATTGGATTTATTCAACTTGTAGTTGGTTATAAATTGTTTTATAATGTAGTTATTTTCTCGAAACGTGTTAACTCATCGTGTTTATCAAGTGCAATAATGTTAATATTTTGTACAAACTTACATTAGAATTAAAATGAAGCATTATGTCTGTTACATTCTGTTGGTAGAGATACGAGTCAAGATTTAGAGCACATTATAGTATCACTTTAGGGTTTACCATGACTTAAGTAACAATGATGTAATGTTGATGCATGTTTTTTCTATGATTTGTGTGATAATTAAGAATTGTGCCGTCATGACAAATAGATTTATATATTAATTCTTACTATTTATACTGTGTGCGTCAGACCATTGGTCTATGTCATAGTTTTCTGAGCCTGTTTTTAAAGACAAGTACACAAAGAAACAAGAAAATATGTATCCTTAAAATAAGTTTGTTGTGGTCTTGATTTGACAGTTTACAACGCTTACAAAGGACTCTTTGATCTAAAACTGATCATAATAATAAAGTATGATAAATCTATTACATTGCCTGGCCATAGTTTTCACTACCATGTTCTTGGTAGTCATTCAGAGCCATAACTATGAAATCAGAATTTGTTTTTGAAGTGCTCATCAGACAATAGCAATGGCTTCCTACCCTTAGGATAGGACGCTTATCCATCTTAAAGTACTTTCCACCAGATCAAACAGATTCTGCTATCCAATCTCTGTTGGGTGGACGAGGAGTCAGAATAAATCTTGACAGTACCTAGGAACGACTTGGGACCTCTGAATTTGATGCCCATTTCCAATTTGAAAGAAAAATGTTATATAGCACTTTGAACATATTCAGTGGATATTGCGTTGTATAAAAGTTCAATTTTTAAATTTGTTTTGGTTTTTAAAAAATATAATTCGAGTGAGAGGTGGGGGTTGTCTGAAGCCTTGGGTCGTAAAAATACAAACAAAAAAGGTGTAAACGGAAAGTCTTCCATCCAAAGCCATTCCAATTTCACCTGTTGTTACCATGTAATCAAGCTGCCTTTTCCAATGGTAGGTGCCAGTCAGGGGTCTGAACACACTACAATACACGACCATTCACGTCTTGTGAAATATGGTAACAAAATAATTTCATTCTTAGATATTGATGCTATGTTCATTGGAAACTTTCCCTTGTCCAGCTGAATGATTTGACACGATGGTAGAAAGGACAACAATTTGAAGTTTCAATAGTAGTAGTAGTAGTAGTAGCGTATGGCTACACCTCCAAATTCATTTTGTCCACCCAGCTTTGAAAGTCTTCCTCTGCCCTAAGAACTGTTTCAAGTTCAAGTTTAGTTACTGGACAGTGGAGGGCGATGTGATCGCTTGTCTCTGGGACATGAAAATGACATTTCCGGCAGGCACCACTGTTCCCAAGTTTCCATCTGCACATATTTGATGCAGTTCTGCCATGTCCTGTTAAGAGGCAATTTGAGGAAACCCCAGTATTTCCTGGCATTGTAGAATGCAGGCATTCTTTTGGTGGGATCTTTTATGATGTTTCCTCCTCTTGGTGTTTCCTGTTCCACATTTCTCTCCAGTACTCTTCCACACTGAAGTCTGCCATTTTTGTTAGGTGGAAAGGTCTTCTCGATTTGAGTCTTGTTGAACGTGCTCCCTTGATGATTATTTTTATAGAAAGAAAAGAAGTTTCAATTGAAATAGGGAATTGTTTCTAAACGTTAAGCCCAAACTAATCGAGTCTTTTTAAGATGACTGTGGGCAGTAAGTGTCTTTATTATGTGGTCCTATTTGGTTGGAAGACATCTTGGAAATCAGAATTCTTTGTGCGCTTGTCTTTAACTGCAGTCCACGGATTATCATTTTTGCTCATCATTCAGTGCTCAACTTAGAGCAGTCCTTTACTGAGCAGTTATCAGCATCACTGTTGGTGTTAAGGTACATTATTATGTTGGAGAGAATCAAACTCATTTGTTACTATGAAACAAAAGTAAGAATTATTCAGTGTAAAAATTTGGGTCCTCCAAAGAATTCTTCAAATTGATAAAAGACTTTTTAATATTTTTTTTTAATTGATTGAATATATATGATTTTGTGATTATTTATTTAATACAACTTTTTATTGTTTTTATTAAAATTATCGCTTGTAAATAATGTATTAATCTGCATCAGATAGTTATGATCAAATACTTGATATTTTGTGGATGGTTGTCTAAATTATCTCCTGTTATGATATTCACGGACAATAATGTTATAAAATTACTTCAAAATCAATTTTAAAAGCCACAGTGTGAGTAAACGGTTCCTGACTTCCTACTTAAATTAATATTAACATGGTGAAATCAATGAATGGATTTTAAAAATATGTAAGTAATAGTTATGCTGTATATATATTTTGACTAAATCAAACGAGCATGCAATAATAATGTGGATAACGTTATAGTCATTTTAAATTAATTTTAATTTATTGAACTGTCCTATCATCATCACCATCATCATAATCATCTTCATCATCATCTTCACACAGCATTATCATTTTTTTTCTATTTTTTTAAAAAATAGCATTATACTGGCATTCATCATTTCTTTATTTTCATTGTTCTCAGCAGCATTATTTCCTTCTCCTCTTCTCTCCTTCTCCTCCTCATCTTTGTCACACCACCATCATCACGTCATTATCATCATCATCATCATCACCATCATCATCATCATCACCACCATCATCATCATGACTATCAGTCTTGTACAAATGGATAAATCCTGTAATTGTTCTACAAAATGACAATGATCATCAAAGTCATGACACACTGAATGGTTTGATTTGGTTTGATTGCTGTGGACTGTCGACTACCTTAACAAAAAATACAGAATTTGCGTTATCATTATTATGATACGTTTTATAGCTCCTCTTGTTTCTGTTGTTATTGTGTTATTATTATTATTATTATTATTATTATTATTATTATTATTATTATTATTATTATTATTATTGTTATTGTTATTGTTGTTATTTATTATTGTTATTGTTGTTATGGATTATGCAATGAATTATTATACGATCGTTATATTCATCTTATTTATTATTCATGTTATTGTTACCCCTACAGGTAGACATGGTTTGCCCATTCAGACCAATAGAATAAATAGCATTATTATGTTTTGAGGAATGAATAACTTACAAAATAGTTGAATATCTTATAGGATGTTTTCATCAAGATGCGATCCAAACTCTGGTTTTTCGTAGTTGTTTTTCATATTTTTGGTTGATTAAGTAGTGACTCATTATTGAAATGGATCCAAATGGATATACAGCTGTCATAGAAAGGGGGATGATGATAGTCATGATTTGAAATATTTCAGAAACTGCAGCCTGGCCTTAAAATGATTCAAGAATCAATCCAGCAATCCCTTACAAGGCCCACGAAGGCAGGTCATCTATGCAGTGTCAGATGGACAGAAGTAATTGCCAGTTACTCTTTGGATAGGATGCTAGACTATCACAAAGTACTCTCTTCTAGTAGATCTAACAGATGCTGCTGAGAAGGTAGGGGCGCTGACACAAGAATTTCGACTGCATCAGAGATAGATGTCCTAAAGTTTGTGTAAGGAGTGATCTATACGGGGTTCTATTGATGAAGTATTTAGACGGAGTACATTCACAGGGTAAACTATATAGTCTATTTGGTTAGATCAAGTCAGGGTCATTTCACTCTTGATTAACATAGCCTGATTTTTCTTACCAGTAATTTATACAGGCTAAATCAGTTCCACTTGATTGTGCAAGTTGGTGAGAGGTTTTTGTTCATTTTCATTATCGAAGCACCTAGCTGTCATGTTGATATTTTCATCCCAACCATTTCCCATTGTAATATGGAGAATGGATTAAATTATGACTGTATAGCTCAAGTAATTCATTCATCAACAAAGTGTAATAAAAGTTTTTACAATTATTGTTATTGTAGGGAAGAGTAGAATGTTTTATCAAATGATTTTGTGTTTCCTTGTTGCTGTGTTGCATGTTTCTTATTTTAATTCAAACAATATGATTTGTAGTATAATAATTATAATGTCTCTTCTCTGCTTTTGACTCGTATAAGAATTTGTCAACAATTTGCAATACAATAAAATTATTATAGTACAGGAGCATCACTTAGAAATTGGACAGTCGAACTCGTTATCTTAAAGTATCTTAGGTGGTGGAGAAAGAAAGAGAGGTACTCGTCGACATAACCTCACACTCGAGAGGTAAATTGTGTTTTTATATATAAAGAAGGAAGATATATTTGGATCAAGGCATCAACCACATCCTGATTTCGGATAAGTAATTGTAAATGATGGAAAAGAACAAATCGTGTGAATCAATTCCAATATTTGGCTAAACTGGAAAAAAAAAGGGGAGGGGGATGTGAGTGTCGTGGTTTGAACAAATAAAAGGAAAAGGAGATACGGTGACATTTTAAAAATTATTATTGTTATTTTAAAAAATAATTTTGTGGTGTATTTGAGAAAAGATTTTCTGGCGAGAAATCGTATTGATGTGAAGTCCTTGCATTATAAATGAAGTAGGCATAGGCTTAAATATTAGTTTTATTGGGTTATCTTTCCCGCATTTACACATACCCAAATATTTACACCATTCCGAGACCAAAGTTCCACTCGCATATTATCCACATGACAACAGTTTGTGAACTCGCAAACAGATTTTTTTTTGGTCATTTAGGAGTATACATCAGATTATAAACAATCGTCCAGTTTCTAGCTCTGAACCCTGTACTATAAGTGTTAAAATATTACTACAGCATTGAGTTTGCCTTCTTTTTTGATTAACAAAACATTGCGTTCACAAAGGATATATGGAAGTGGTGATGACAGAGGAGATAATACATGTGGTTGACAATAATGATGGCAGTAGTGGTGATGATGATAGTGGTGGTGATAATGGTCTGACGATGGCGATACCACTGAACGTCATTAGCAAATGGATTCAAGGGATACCACCCATTATTTTAATTAACTTGTATTCCATGGATAACCTTTCTTCAAGAACCTTCAGGTCGCCCGGCCCTGATTGCTACTATGGAAGAACTTATTTCCCTTGTAAATCACCCATTTAATTCAAGGGATACAACTCCCCCGAATTAATTTTTAAAAATGTATTTACTGAGTTACTTCCCTTTAAAGATTTTAGATAGGTCACATCCCCTTTTTTATCCATATGGAACGAGTCGTCTCCCTTGCAATCATTATTCTTGAACACCATGAATGAATGGATTCAAGGGGTACAACCCATTATTTTAATTAACTTGTATTTAATGGATAACTTCCCTTATATAAGCCCTTTTAATAGGTTGTCCGCTCCTTGTTTGCCGCTTTGGAAGAAGTTATTTCCCTTCTAAATCACGTGATAATTCAAGGGATGCAACTCGTCCGAATTTAATTTTAAAGTATTTATTGAATTACTTCCCTTTTATGAAATGATGGGTTCATCCCCTTTTTTATTTGCATGGAATGGGTCGTCTCCCTTGAAATCCAATATTATTCTTGCATTCTGTAGTGGTTTGAATTTTCTAGTAATTTTTTTTTTTTTTTATGTGTTCACTTGACTGGGGAATGAATGAGTACCAATACCAGTGATGGATGAGGACGGGGACTCTTTTGGCAAGCAGTTCTTGAGATAAATAACGCCTCATACCACAACATGTATATGCCATTTCAGTGGCCCGGAAAATGAAGATGACAGACAACTCAACATGTCGATAGTCTAAAACTAAAAGTTGGAAGGGAATGGGGAATAGTTATTGCAAAGTATATCTCTGTAGCAACCTACCCTCATGCAGCAGGATAACATTTCCAAAACACACACACACACACGACTTCCTCCCTGATAGAAAGCCACAGTGAAAGGACGACAGATTAGAAGGTGGGGGGGGGGGGGGGAGGGGGGTTCAGAGGACCCTGCCTGTAGTTGCCACCATTCGCTCACTGATTAATTTGAGAGCACCAGTGGAGAAGGGGCAGTAATAATCATCAACCAAATCTACCATCACCATCGCCACACAGCTGCCCCACCACCATCCTCATTATCTTCATCATTGTCACCATCATCATCATTGCAGAACAACCAACATAACCCACCTCTTGACATTATAATTTGATACCGCCGCCCCTCCTCTCTCTCTCTCTCTCTCTCTCTCTCTCTCTCTCTCTCTCTCTCTCTCTCTCTCTCTCTCTCTCTCTCGCGCGCGCGCGCTATATCGTTATAAGATCAAAGAGAACTGTGAATGTCGCTTTTGATGTTTAGATCCAATAACGTTTTATTTCAACTTAGCATGTGATAAACAAAAGTTACTTTTCAAGTTTCAATAACACCCTTAATTCATCAACGAGGAAACGAACATAAATTCTGTACATTATTGTGTTATAGCTTAGTGAAGTAAACACGTAACGAATTGAACTGTCAGTTCTCCCGTGCTCCAACAACACGCAATTTTAGTTTTCATTCAATTATAGATCATGGAAATGATCCTCAACTTAACAAAAATCTCAAAACCTGAAACCCTAGGCTAGAATATCGTCGCCCGAGTGCCAGAATTGACTAATGTCCAACATTCATGTTTCGAGATAAAAGCAATGGAAGTTTGTTTCGGATTTTAAACTCGTGTTCAAAATGTTGATTTGGCAATAAATTATGAAACAAGGAGTGGCGGTTTCCGTGGTGCTACATACAGTATTTCTAGTATTAGCCGACGATAAATCAATATCAAAATTAAATGGGCATTGTTAGAGAACGGCATACGTATAGTTTAACGGCTCTTGCAACACTTTTGGGTCGTTTAAGTGCCAGGAAAGGTCTTTCTTAGGTAAACGAGAAACTTGTCGTTGATGAAAGAAGTACATAGAAGACATGTGTATCTGTATCTAGTCCGAGACAAATACCATGGCCTTACCCGGATCTTTGCCAAAAAGAAAAAATATATACATATATCTATGTACACTACTAACAATAATACATGTAATATTTAACACGTACAAATCAAGATTTTATTCAGACATAATAATATAAATCATAATATATAGACATAAACACATAACTGAAATATGATTTACAAGGGGGAGAAAACATCTCATAACAAAAAAAAAAAAAAGCATGATAACACTGGCCGTAATGCAATGACAAGCTGTGATCCCCAAATCAGGATTTTCTACGGCCCTTCGTGTACAAAAGTACTCAGTCCATCTTGACAGCAAGAGACCCCAATTGCTTCGTTCCACAATGCACTGCATGTGAGACGGTCATTGTCAACCTGTTTCATTTGCGGCAAAGAAGCAACGAGAATATAATAAATTCAAAAAAAAATAACATCCAGGTAAAACTAACAGACAGGTACAGACTGTATAAGGTTGTTTGTTTTGTCTTGAATGGTTTTACTGTGCTTTGGACACATTTAAGTCATTTCAGCGCCGCAACGAGAATATAATAAATTCAAAAAAAAAAATAACATCCAGGTAAAACTAACAGACAGGTACAGACTGTATAAGGTTGTTTGTTTTGTCTTGAATGGTTTTACTGTGCTTTGGACACATTTAAGTCATTTCAGCGCCGGTAAAAAAAAAAAAGGGGGGGGGGGGGGGGGGGGTGGTCAAAAGAAATATAGATTTATAATTGAAAGAAAATAAGAAAAAGTAAGACAAAGGGAATGGTACAAATAGGGAACAGATGTAGATTCCAAGAGCGCACTATCAGTGTATAAGTTGAAATCACCTAAACGTCTCATCCAAACACAAGCACAGATCCCCGCTAAGAGGAATACACTCAAATGTTTACAAATCATTATATATTTAAAACCAAAAATATGTAATTGTATACGTAATACACAACAGAAATATGATTTACAAGGGAAAAACTGCATTTCCCAAACCTATAACCATACATTTGACTGTTTCCCTCCCAGTCAAGGACTCTGCCATGGGCAAAACTAAGTAATCTCATTCCAAGACAAAGACAGAAAGCAATTGGAAAACAGATATAGGGGGATAGAAGACACACCAAGTACCTCCCTGCCCACTATGGAAGGTCGGGAACTCGGGAGCCCCACCCAGCGTAAAAGCTCTACAGTAATATATAATAACGTTTGTGTTATATCGCCTGGGGCGTGAGAAGGAATGGCAGATAGAGTTCATGGTGGAGGATATAGTGTGAAACGTATAACAATCATGGTTAAGGAAAAAACAGTTGTGACATCAAATAGATATGTGCGATGAAAGCTAGTTGTCCCTGAGTCGGTTATAATATAAACTTGGTGAATAACGGGAAGGATGGCCCTTTTTACAATACATTTATTGATTACCTCTTTTATTGCTTTTTATATGCGATAGGGGTGGGATGGGGGAAGGGAGGGGGGTGTCGTTTTTTTATTTACTATTTTTTTTGGTTGTTGTTGCTTAGTTTTTGTTTATATTGTTTTGTTTTTGTTAATGTTTTATTTTTGATTTTATGTTTGTTTTGTTTTTTGCTTTTTATTTTTTTTTATATAAAAAATAAATTTATAGATTAAAAAAAAAATTATATTTTCTTTCTTTTTTTGTTTTTGTTTTTTGTTTTGTTTTGTTTTAATTTTCGTTTTTTACTTTTGGGCGTGTGTACGCATGTATGTTTTGGTGTTTTATATATAGGTATATATATATATTCGGAGAGACTGTTTATTTCTTATACTTTCTGTAATTGGCATATATAGCGAGATAATTTCAATCCTCAAATCTCATGGATATAATTCTATAAACTTCAAACGTATCGCAATCTCACATGCATGAACACCCACGCACATACACACCCATACACCTTTTACAGAACAATTTAATGTTCCCGAAAATGACTTCCAAAGTGGACAGATACGAATTGATATTCCATACTTTCTGTATTCTCTGTCATATTTCTTTGATCAAAAACAATCAAACAATTTCAACAATAGAAGACGACCCTTCGCTCTTAGACTTGTGCTTCCCCTTTCTAGACTTCTTTTTATCACTGCCAGGAGTCGAAGAACTCAGAGGACGAAGAATTCGACGAAGTGCTGGAATGACGGCATGCATACAAGTTCCGTCATCGTCTTCATCAACATCCTCTTTCTCGTCTTCTTCGTCACATGTTTGATTCGAATTTTTATTTCTTTGAGTATCCCCCTTATCGCCACCTTCTTTATTATGTGAACACGACGCCCTAGAATTGTTTTGAGTATCCCTTTGATTGATGTTTCCAAATTCATCGGATACAAACACAGCATCAACACTATCATTTTCAACAGCCAGAGTGTTATTAGCTGTAACGTATTCCCCGCTTTTCTCCCAGTCCTCAGTTCCTTCACTTGTCTGTCGATCTTTCCCCGTCTGCTTTCTTCCACCCCTTCTGCGAATGTTCTTCTTGTCGTTTCTTTTCACCCTTGAAGACTTGGACAACCAGGATTTGACTGGGTGGGATCGAATACCGCCCACAAAAGAGTCGTTGACGGCGATTTCTCCGGCTACGTCATTGAATGATGGGCGCTCAGAGTCCGGAAGTAATCGGTATCGTCCTTGTGACAGGTTGGGCTGGGATTTCAATATGTCCACATACTGTTTAAATAAATTAAAAAAAAAAATAATTTAACAATTTAAAAAAAAATGTATTGCCTATAAACATAAAATAAGATGTAATAAGAGAACCAGGAAATAAAAATAAATCAATATACCTAAATAAATATTATCATATCATGAAAACGGTTATTTAGGCCATCTAATCTTTGAATACCCCGTGTATCTAAATTTAAGTAGTTCAAAATGTTTTTGTTTTTTTCTGTAGTCTTGTTATCAAAATTATTGTTATGACTTTCACGGCGCTTACGACGCTTTTATGTCATTCTAGCGCCAGTAGAAAGGGAGATAATGAATTGTGAAAAGATTTAGATCGACAGGCCCACATTAGCAAGTTTGATAGCCGAAAGCAACCACAAGCTTGATTAACACTACGGATAAAGTACTTTTCAACAAATTAGCGTCCAATCCTATTGCTATTGTCGGTTTAACGCTACAGAAATCAAACAAACTCGGGCCCCATGGGACTTACGGCTCTAAGGGAATTACTTTATGTCTAATTTAGACTAGCTTTAAAGAAATATGCAAAATGGTAGTCAAGAATGGTTTACGGTCCATAGACCTTATAGTAAAGAAAACAATTTTTCACAGGAGAGAGAAACAGTAAATCTTACTTGTGCCAAATCCAGTCTCATCGCCAGAACTACAATATCACCTTGACCTTTGTCCTCTGCAACGCATCGAAGGTCATTGACTTTGGCGACATGGCGCAGGTACTTCCGTTCATTAGAAGTCCAATCGGGTGCAGCAACGAATTCTTTTAACGTCGGTTGGTAGAAGAATTCAGACACCAGTTGTTCAATGGCATTCTCAACTGCTGGAGAAAGCTGTTTGATAAAAAAAAAAAAAGGGTTGAAAGTGAGAAGAAATGAAATACATAGAAGAAACATGATATTGAATCTTAAGAATATTAAATGACAACACAAAAATATTCTATTTTTGATCCTTCAAACAAGTGCTTAGAATTTGGAAGCGGCTTTCTGATAGAGACGCTACAATGTCATCACTGTGCTACAACCTACGTCTATCCATTCGGCAAAGGCAACAAATTCTAATGATTACAGTCTACCCAGTCTCAAAAATCGTTTCCACTCTCATGAATACTCGACAGCTGCGTCACAGTACAATGCTCAAGGAGATGATCTGAAGTCACCAGATCTTCAGCACAACAAGTGGAATTGGACCCTGTCCCCAGAATCCCATTGGTACAGACTGGCTGTAGTAAACCAGGACTTGCATCGTGGTCTATGGTCATCATCCAAAGTGTCGGCAAAGGCTGATCCAATTTCGTGGACCGTGTCAATGTTTTCACAACACAATGCAATGCGGCGCCTCGACTGATGTCTTTCCGTCCTGCAACTTGACACATAATATTGCGATATCCGTTAAATGTTCTGAAGAGCTTTACAAGGGGATCCCAAACTTACAGCATCACTTAAAATCTAGGACGAGACATGACAACTATAAAACGCTATTACAGATTTTCCTGAGGACTAATAAATGAAATTATATATATATATATATATTATATATATATATATATAATATATATATAATATATATATATATATATTATATATATATATATATATGCAATATATGGCTTGAAATAAAAACGTACAAGTAATTTCCTTAGAGTGGATCGTGTTTTTAAATCAAATTATTATCAAATTTAGTGACCAGATAAAGAGAAATTGAGTGAGTTACCTCCTCTTTTCCGTGCCTGCTCTCCGTAGCTTGAGTTCCTTCCATATTGATAACCGTCTCGGTCGGAACAGGGACCTTGACCTTACCGTGCAGGTCATCCCGACTTATCCAATAATTGGAGTAGGATTTTGCGTGGTAGCCCTGATGAAAAACCAAACGTATCTAGTTATATTTATCATATATCAATATATTTTTTTCAAAAAAATCCCGGAACGCCACAAGGAGACTGAGCCCCATTTTTTTCACTGGGAATTTAGATGCAGCTGTTGAAGAACTAGATACAAACTTTCACAATCAAGGAGATTTTGAATGTAAAATTAAAGAGAAACTAGATACTTGAGAATGGTTAGGATTTTTTTTTTCTGTTGTTGGTGGTGTTTTTGTAATCGTTGTTGTTACTGTTGTTATTGCGGTTATTAGTGTTGTTGTTGATGATGATGATGATTATGATGATGATGATGATGATGATGATGATGATGATGATGATGATGATGATGATGGTGGTGATGATGATGATGTTGATGATGATGAAGATGATGATCTAGATGATGATGTAGATGTTTTTGTTGTTTTGTCGTCTTTTGTTGTTTTTTGATTTTCTTTTTGTTGTTCTTGTTGTTATTGCGATTAATGTTGTTGTTATTGTTATTGTTCTTGTTTTTCGCTTTTTAGTTGTTGTTTGTAGCAAATTGATTTTTTTTTTTTTGTATTGTTGTTGTTGTTATTATTATTATTATTATTAATGTTTCTACCGACGTTTTGTTTAAATTTCTTTTTTTTTTTAAATATAGAAATATTACTGAGTGTGTGTACTTCAGAGTAGATTGTTAATAAGATATACATGTATTTCAATTCTGGTTATGATTATTTTATCCTACCTTTACGATGGGTTGTGTTAATAAGATATACATGTATTTCAATTCTGGTTATGATTATTTTATCCTACCTTTACGATGGGTTGTGTTAATAAGATATACATGTATTTCAATTCTGGTTATGATTATTTTATCCTACCTTTACGATGGGTTGTGTTAATAAGATATACATGTATTTCAATTCTGATTATGACTATTTTATCCTACCTTTACGATGGGTTGTGTTAATAAAATATACATGTATTTCAATTCTGGTTATGACTATTTTATCCTACCTTTACGATGGGTTGTGATTCATAGAGAGAAAACAGGGCCTTGACAGAGGCCATTGTGAGAGCATCTCGTTTTGTCTTGGCCACGCACCTTGATATGTCTTTGCCTTGCAGACTTATCTCACATCTGTAATGGAATAATGATATTAACAGTTTGCGGTTCAGTCAATGTCTACCAATTATTTCACATCTGTAATGGAATTATAATATACCCGTAAACAGTGTGATTTTCAGTTCGTGTCTTCAGTTCTTGGGAACAAAATAATAACCGATTCCATAAAAGGCGTGCCCAAAACACGTCACCAAATCACGGTTGTGAAGAGGGGTCTAATCTCCATGCCACAGTTAGCAAACATTCTAGGGGGGGTTTTTCTACCAATATCATATGGATGGTTGAGGAACAATCTCGATTTTTAATTTAGTGAATTGTGATGATGGTGATGGTGATTATAGTGATGTTGATGATGATGATGATGATAACGACGACGAAGACGACGACAACAATGAAGATGACTTTTTTTTTTTCCTTCTTCTAAAACTTGAGTTGCATTGTTATGAAACATTCCTTTACTCCAATAAAGACCCCAATTCGCCGTGTGGACGGGCCATTCTCCTTACCTCCACACACCGTAATCTTCCTCACACGTCCATTCCAGGAGTAGACCCGACATAGAAGCACTCTGGTTCAAAATGCAGTGCGCATGCGCCACTCGATCCGTCGACCAATCCTCGTGTTCCAGAATAATGAAATCACTGACGTCACGCGTGTTTTTGTTCGCCCTTGACCTTCTGCTTTTGGAGCGGATAATTTTGGAGCGGTTGGACTCCGATATCTTGGTGTATCCTGGATACCAAACAAGGGCATAAGTGTTATTACAGGTGATTTATGACGAAAATGTTTACCAAATATAGAATAGCGAAGAACTACATTAAACAAGAAGAAATAAATAAAAGGAAAGTGAACAACCTCAAACTGTATTTATGTTGGGTCGACCAACCTCTAAAAAATTGAAAATCTATAATATAATACCATGAAAATGTCATGTCTTGTTTAAAAAGAATTAAATGCAGTTTATTCACTTGAAAATAGGGAGGAAAGGAAAGAACAAAAACATCTCAAAACATAAAAAAATTTTAAAAAGAAAGAAAAGAATGAAAAAAATAATAACGAAAGAATCCCAATTCTGACAATATTTCCAGAAGATCAGATTCTCGGTATTCTGTTTCATTCTGATATAAAACCGCAATATGGCGATATGTTGTCATCGACATGCTCATATTTACAGGTCTGATTTATCAACAACTTCTTCTTCTTCTAGGTTCCATGCCTGGTCCAGGCTTCGGATACTGCATGAATTATCTCTCTCCATTCCTCCCTGTCTCTTGCTTTTTCAAACAGCTCTTGGATTGTTAGGTTGGTGAAGCCCTTCAGTTGGTGTATGAGTGTTTTTCTTTGTCTCCCCCGGGCGCGTTTACCAGGTATTTTTCCACAACTTGCCAGGTATTCATTCTTATCTTTCCTTACTATGTGTCCGAAAAAGGATAGTTGTCGATCCACTATTAAGGGCATTAGTTTCCTTTGTTGGTATGTTTGTTTTAGCACTTCTTCGTTCGTTTTGTGTGCAGTATACGATATTCTCTGCATCCTTCTCAAGCACCACATCAGCAACAACGACCTATTATAACCTATTTTCAAAAACCTACGGACACATATTTGTAGGTCTGATACCCGAGTAGCTGAGTCTCTTAGATCTGGCGAAAAACGTTTGCGATAGTCTAGGTAGATAACGATTGCTACTGTCCGTTAATTTGTTTGTTTGTTTGTTTGTTGCTTTAGGTCTCTTCCAACACAATTGAGGTTATATGAGAGACCGCTGAAACAAAAAAAAAAACAAGCAATCTAACAAAAATAGTACAAATGTAAATCAAAATCATAACCTAAAGATATCATAAGCTAAATTATAAATAACCAAGAACAAACAGGCAGAAGATTTACAGAAAAAAAAATATCCCCTGTCAAAAATACAATCACAAACCAAAGAAGCAGGATAGGCTAGTAAAGAGAAGAAGAAACGACATCACTATCGGATCGTACACCCATGCGAACATCATAGGTATATGATTCAAGGGTGATGCTCCCATCCAACCACCCGCTCTGTCCGTTAAACACTACCAAAAAAAAAACAAAAACAAAAACAAAACAAAAACAAACCCGGCCCTTATGTCTCTAAAGAACTGCACATTATCATTTCTCACAGAAAAGCATAACGGCTACCCTCACAACAAAGGTCTCTTGTAGGGGCCTGGGTAAAAACCTATGTAAAATCTTTTCATTCTAAGACATGAACGGAATATTGCATTGAAGAATAACAGACACATAGTTATAGAAGAGAACCTATCATAGGATCCAACAATCTCAACAATTAAAAAAAAAACAGCTTAAGATAAAGAACTGAACAAGTGTCATTTTTTGGGATGTTTTTTTTTTCTTGTATTGGTCGAGGTCGACTGATTTTTTTTGGGATGGTTTATTTTCTTGTAATTTTCTTTCTTGCTTTGTCTGGCAGCTTTCATACACACTTATTGTTCAGTTCTTTTTCTTATACCGGTGCCTGCTCCTCTTTTTCTTAATAATAATAATAATAATAATAATAATAATAATAATAATAATAATAATAATAATAATAATATCATCATCATCATCATCATCATCATCATCATCATCATCATTATTATTATTATTATTATTATTATTATTATTATTATTATTATTATTATTATTATTATTATTATACTATTTTACTATTTTTGATTTGTTTTGGTCAGGGTATATAATGTGAAGTGAGTTAAAGTAGAATATTATTAGGGGAAAATTGATCTTCACCTTCCCTTACCGTCCCTTACATTCTTTCCCCTTCATTCTGCTTTCGATGACTAGTTATCACATGATTTTCTCGATTAAGTCCGCCCAGCAACGAGCAGCTTTTTTCTAAACAAAGAACATAGGTACTTTTTATTCTTCATGCTGGCTAGAACTTTTTCACATGCCATGTGATCAGAATGTATGAAAGTCAAAACATGATCAAATTCATGATGTTTCTCTCCTCTGGATACACTTTTATGCTCGTCGGAGAAGCATTTCATAAGGGCGTCCGCCATTGTTCCGATAATTTAGAACCAGTCACTAAGTTACTGTGCGTCATTACGAGGGAAGTGACGTCACGACTGCTGAAGCCTATTGTCACAGAGCTCTCTGGCAGATTGAGAGAAACTGGGATTGTTATTTTGTTAGTTTGGTTTTTGTTTTGTTTTTCTTTTCTTGTCTGGTTTTATTTAACTTTCCTCAATAATAATAATAATAATAATAATAATAATAATAATAATAATAATAATAATAATAATAATAATAATAATAATAATAATAATAATAATAATAATAATAAACAGCATCGGCGCCTACCTTTGTGTACGACATCCAAAATGTCATCGCCTTTCAAATCCTGGGGGTTCAATGGCGGGAAGTTTTTCAAGACGTCACTTCCGCTCTGGGCAGCCATTAGAGTCTGACGTACCACTTTGAAAGCCCTGTCTTGGGCCTCTCGACGAGTAGCTTGGGCCTCCGTGGCCAACAACCTCTCGGCGACATACACCTGACAGATGACTCGGGCTGATGGGTCCTCTGAATTGTCGTAAGTCTAAATATATAGATGGATAGTTGAATAAATAGATAAATAAATATTTCCTTAGATATTGATCCGCGAGGATCTATAGAATGCTCAACTATTAAAGGAATTTAAATTATTGAATTATTGCCGATAACTTACAAGAAACTATTTATTTGTTAGTTCATTCTGCCCTGATGATGCAGTGAACTGCTGAAACAATGAGGTGAGAGTTTTAATATTATATATATATATATATATATATATATATATATATATATATATATATATATATATATATATATATACAAATAAAAAATAAACTAACTAATGAATAAATGATTAAATAAATACACAAATTTAGCACAAACTATAGAGTATTTGTGTCTTGCTTTTTTTTTTTTTGGTTTTTTTTTTTCTTTTTTGTTTGTTTTGTTTGTTTGTTTTAACGGAGGGGAAGGGGTGCGACTAGTTTTAAGATATTTGATAATACGAGTAAAAGCGTAATAAAACCCCGAAAAAACTTACCCGTCTGATAATAGTTGTCAATTTTATCCGTAACTGTATACACAGTTTGCTGATTAGCAACACATCGGATTGAGGTCTTAGGTTTGTTTCTGACCGGTGATCCTTACTGTCATCACGGAGACTGTCGTCTTTAGCATCGTCATTATCGCCATCATCATCTATGTCATTGCCATTTACATCATCATTATCATCATCAGTGACACCAACAACATCAATTTCGACATCGTCACTTGTGTCAGGTTTTACGTCCTCATTGCCATCATCGACACCATGACCTCCATTGCAGCCAGCAGCTTCATACAAATTGATATTTCGATCATCATCTGTGTTACCTCTGCCATTTCCATCTACATCTATGTTACCTCTGCCATTTCCATCTACATCTAATTTACCTCTGCCATTTCGATCTACATCCGTGTTACCTCTGCCATTTCCATCTACATCCGTGTTACCTCTGCCATTTCCATCTACATCTGTGTTACCTCTGCCATTTCCATCTACATCGGTGTTACCTCTGCCATTTCCATCTACATCTGTGTTATCAACACCAACAGCTCCATATAAACCAATATTGTCATTATCATCATGTCCATCACGTCTACCATTTCTATCTTCATCTTCATATGAATTAAAATTATTTTTACCATTCTCTGCAATACCTCTACTATTCATATCATCATCCCTATGATCATTACCAGCCACTTCATATGAATTCATTTTATTTTGACCATTCTCTGCAATACTTCTATTCACATCTTCATCCTTATTATCACTACCGGCCAATTCATATGAATAAACACTGTTTTGACTATTATCTGCAATAAATATACCATTTCTATCTTCATCTTTACTATCAGCACCAGTGGCTTCATAAGAATCAGTATCATCTTGGTCATCCTTATCTCTACCTCCACCATTCATAACCAGATCTGTATTATCACCACCTGCTTCATCTGAGTCATTGCCACCATGACCGTCGTATCCAATACCATTACTATAGCCGTTATATTCTAGACTGCCAGATGCGGCAGTTCCTGCAGCAACAGCAACATATAAATTCGTATTTTCACCAGCAATCCCTCCATCATTTATATCTCCATCGTCATTAACGGCCCCAGCCACCTCATACGAATTGATTACAATATTGTTTAGACTATTCCCTGCAATATCTCTAATATTTTCGTCCAAATCTTCAACATCATCACTGATTGCTTGCTGTGAATCAATATCATCTTGGCCGTCGTCTCCTGTACAAATACCATTCTGCTCTAGACAATCGGCTATGGTAGCTCCTTCAACAACAGTATCTTTGGTCACAGTTTTGGCATCTTCATCTTCACTAGTTGGTGGTGACTTTACCACATCATCATTATTATCGACAACATCATTAAGCTCATTTTTTATTCCACCGTGTTCCTGACTGGCATTTTCTTTATCGTTCTCCTTATTGATATCGCTATATGTCTCCTCGTTTTTCATGTTTATTTTTTCATCAATATTTTGATCAATATTCACTTTATTGGCATCAATGTTTTGATCATTCATTTTATCCATGCAATTTTCATTAAAATCAATGTCATGGCCAACCTTCTCGTCAATATAACTTTCTTTGTCGTCCATTTTCTGGTCAATCATTTCATTAGAATCAATATTTTGGTGGTTATTTTCATCAATATTGCTATTATTAACAACAAGTTTCTGGTCAGTATTTCCATCAATATTGTTATCATGGGCATCAATGTTCTGGTCAGTACTTCCCACAATATTGTTTTCATTGACATCAATTTTCTGGTCAATAATTTCACCAATATTGTTTTCGTTGACATCGATTTTCTGATCAGTACTACCATCAATATTGTTATCATTTTCATCAATGTTCTGGTCAATATTTTCACCAATATGCTGTTCATTTCCATCAGTGTCCTGATTACTCTTCTCCTCGACCTTCTGATCTGTGTTTTCAATGCTATTGTGTTTATCAGCACCTTTTGCCTCATCAATATTCTCATCAATATTATTTCCAACAGACTTCTTATCATCAATATAGCCATCCAAGATGACAATTGCTCTTTGGCTACAACTTCCATCCCTGCTGCCAACTTTCGTCGTTTCTTTCAAATCGGCTACCGTCTCTTCTGGTACCTCATCACCAATAGTATCAGTGGAGCTGTCCCCGATTTCAATCACTTGACTACTCCCATCATGACTACCGACGTCTTCATATATAGAGTAATAACTCCGTAACTTTGTAATGAGTAAATCAAGCAGGGTTGCAGGGTCCACTCTCTTTCTCTGGGAGAATAGAAGAAAACAACGTGTTATCGTCAACAACAACAAAGTATCAGTCCTTCAGACTTCAGAGCCATCAAACGCATGGAGCCGGAGTTTATCCCGGTTTCTATAGCCTGAAACAGATACTAATCTATCACAAATTACTTCCCACCAGGTCTAACAGACCCAGCTACCCAATCACTGCTGGTTGGACAGGTAGATTTTTTTTTATCTCAGTATATTCAAATTATAAGAACATGTGTAGATTGTGTGTGAAACTAACTTGTTTTAAAAAGATTTTAAATTTTCCCTCCCATTTTCCCTTGAAATTATCACGACACTTTGTCACACTGGGATGTTAATATGTCAAGGCTAAAAATGAAATTTTGTCAAGAATGTAAAAATCATATAAAGATTGCGAATCAGACCAAAGAGATGAGACATCAAAAATAACAGTAAAGGGAAACCATAGGATGAATGATTCGATATACAACTGAATAAACAAATTAAGAAGTGAATTGATTGACGATTATTATACAACAGAATGAGCGAAAAATGAATGAATAAATGAATGAATGTACGAGTGAGTGAGTGAATGAATGAATGGATGGATAAATGAATGCATGTGCGAATGTTTGAATGATTGATTGAATGGATGAATGAATGAATGAATGAATGAATGAATGAATGAATGAATGAATACCTCAGCATTACTTTCACGTGCTTCACGAATTTCTTCCTCTATGTCCTTCTCCTCGTTCTTCAGTAGATTCTGGAATGTAAATTTCAACAGAAAACACAGGGGAAATACCTAAGTCATTGGGCATTCTTCCTCTTCCTTTTCATTAAAATCTTCCCCTTCTCTTTCTTCCTCCTCCTCCTCTTCCTCCCCTTCCTCCTCCTCCTCCTCCTCCTCCTCCTCCTCCTCCTCCTCTAGAGCAAACATTTTAAAAAGCGATACGTTGTATTTTTGAACGTTGGCTACATTATCATTGCACACAGTTTAAAGTTTTAACGTTCAGCCATGGAAAAGCCTTAAAACTAACTCTCTCTCTCTCTCTCTCTCTCTCTCTCTCACACACACACACACACACACACGCGCACATGTCTGTATACATATAACAAAAATAATACAGGGCATAACACACACACACACACACACACAGAGAGAGAGAGAGAGAGAGAGAGAGAGGAAGAGAGAGAGGGCGAGAGAGAGAGCGAGAGAGAGAGCGAGAGAGAGAGCGAGAGGCGAGAGAGAGAGAGAGCGAGAGGAGAGGGAGAGAGAGAGAGAGAGAGAGCGAGAGAGGAGAGAGGAGAGAGGAGAGGAGAGAGGAGAGAGAGAGAGGAGAGAGAGAGAGGAGAGAGAGAGAGCGAGAGAGAGAGAGAGAGAGAGAGAGAGAGAGAGAGAGAGAGGATTTACAAGACAAAAAATATCATCTCCCAACTCTAAATATTCATTTGACTGTTTCCTTCCAGCTAGGGTATTCGGCCGGGGCCAGGACAAAACCAAGTGATCTTATTGCAAGACAAAGACAGAATGCAAGTTGGAAAGAGATATATGGGGATAGAAGACACAGTAAGAGTCTCCTGTCCACTATGGGAGGTCAAGAACCCAACCCAGCAATGCAAGCATTATGTACAATGCAAAACCGTGATCTGATTTCAGAATACATGATCTACCAAACCTATGTAGATGACTTAATAGAACCCATAGAAATTGCCATTCAAACTTACTTCATGAATGATGTCAACGTCAAGATTCAAGAGGTCAGAGGTTATTTTCTCAGCGACCCTGGCCTTGGCTTCCTTCCAGCCAAAGGCGATAGCAGATGCCATTATCTTTCCTTCGATAATCAGCTCACATTTGTTGAACAATCGGACGCCTATACGAGAGAAAGAAATGATTTTAAAAGGTGAAAGTAACGTTTGAAGAAATGAGATTTTAAACAGCACATAAAACATGCAATTTGCCTATCATGGAAGAGCTCGCCATGCAGATATCGTTTTATTACAACTGAGGGATTGCTGACAGAAGAAAAAAGGCAACGGTGATAAAGCGTGTCCTTGTTGAACTCCAATCGACGTATTAAACGTTTGGCAATAGATAATAGGGTTTGAAAAATATATTTTAAAAATTATAATATTTATGGTTATAAATTGTCTTATGTCTCTGCCAACAATGGTAGTTATCAAATGGTTTGGTTGGATAAGATTCATCAAGTTTATCAAAAGATCCTTTGAAATCAAAAAGCGACAAGTCACCTCATTATGAAACATGTGGCGACCGGCTAACCAAACAACCAGCCTAATCGCATTTTTTCTCTCTTTCTTATCACTCTATAAGACGATCGTTTGCCTACGTTACCATTTACCAGTGAAGCAAAAAGTGATTAAAGTCGTGATTTAAAATGATTACAATAGCGACAAATGACTGGCTATCATTAACTGTTTACCTCTTGGGTCATGGACTGGTGTCTTGTTAAAGCTGTACGCCAGATTGCACTGGGACTCTGCAAAAGCCTATGAAGGAAAAGTTTTCACAAAATTGTGTCAAAAAGGATACACTTTGTATTGTTTTGACCTAATGGACAAGCATCAAACCCTCCCTCCGCATCTCTCTCTCTCTCTCTCTCTCTCTCTCTCTCTCCTCTCTCTCTCTCTCTCTCTCTCTCTCTCTTATATATATATATATATATATATATATATATATATATATATATATATATATAAAATATATATATATCATTGTTCCCCCGTCCTCTCTCTTGAATTGCTCGATTTTTCCATATAGAAAGAATTATAACTTCTTTGGAAATTGCTACAACGAAGGTTGGGATATTTTAAAATAATAATTCAGGTGTAAGTACGTATATTATTATCAGTTTATCAGTTTCGTGGATCTTGCTAAACTTCCATATGATAAAATCAAGGATTGGGGTTCTAATTCTCTCACCGATTGTAACTGGAGAATGGCATTGACGTTTTGGTTTTGGTTCTCTCGCATCCAGTCCTGAAGGAGGCGGAGCTTATCTTTCAAGTTGTTCTCTGATTGGTCAAGAATTGAATAGGCGTGGGAGTTCTGGTGAAAACGCGGGAAATATGAAAGTAAATGGTATGGTAGAGATAAGAGTGGGTAGAGGAATAGAAGACAAGATTTTTAAAAAAGAAGCAAATAAATATTTCTTTTTTTTTTAAGAAAGAGAGGAGAAACGAGAGAAAATGGAAAGAATAATAATTTTTTAAAAAAGGAAAGATTATCAATGAAAGGGTTTGAACATGTATCACAAAGTCTAGAACGTGTAGCCTGGTATTCCGTGAAATTAGAACACTACAGATATCCAACAGCCACATAAAATCGTTCTAACTATTTCCATAAGTCATTGTACATATGTGACTTATCGTCTCAAAACGGTAATTGCTTGGGGTCAACCTGATGCTTAATGTTCAATTTTGAGTTTAAAATATGCGTTTTATTTATTCTGTAATTTTTAGTTTTATATATTTTCCTTTTCTGGTTGTTAACGAAATTATAGAAGATTGACGCCATGGGTCATGTATTACTTTACCTTAATAGTTAAGCAAGAGGTCTCTTAGGTCATCTCGATGCCCATAAAGAATGTTCGGGATAAATGGCACACGGTTAAACAGAGAGGAGATGCTATAAGCTTATCAAGGAGAAATGTATGAGCCAGTTCATTTTAAGACAATCCATTATAAGTATCACCCAAACACAGGAATACACAGCGACATATACGATACTCCACCTCAAAGTGTTTTTTCTCTCGATACAGATGCTGATAAATTGGATTTTACGTCTATAGTATGACGTTTTAACAAGCTAAATGACTTTGATTGTGACAAAAATAATTTGATTCTTAAACTGTTCAAAGGTGTGAAAAAAGCAATTCTGATAATATTTGAGATTACATTCAATTTCCATCAGATTAAAAACTTGGAACATTTGATAAAATACGTTTATTCTTCTCTGGTTGGTTCAATGATATATCATAGTCTATAATTTAGACCTAATATTCATTTTTAGTACGAATCAGGTAAGGCCCAAAATAACACCAGATTTAGGCATAATGAAAGCGCTTTACTAAATGACACATGCACATCGTTTGACCCAGAGTTAGCTACCATTGTCGGCCATCTTGTCACTCGACACCAACATTGGTTGATTATTATTTTCTAGAATACGACACGCAAAATGGCTCGACTACGAACGCCTCTAAAATAGAATTTAAACATCTACTCACCACCGCTTTCCCAGGCCTCTTCTCGCCTTTCTCACCAGCACCAGCACTACCACCCAGAGCTAGAATGTCGTCCACAGATTTCTTCATTAAGACGTCCAAGGCGATATCGTAGACTTTGTGTTTCAGGGTCTTCTTGTTGAGGCCCGAAGCTCTTCCCAAGAATATCCCGCTAAGGTGAAGACTGCCGTAAAACGTGGGTTTGTTGCCCTTGGGTTGATAAATCTCCACTTGGTACTCACTCTGACAAAGGACATCGAGTCATTAGAAAGAAAAAAAAAATGATTCCCTTCCGTTAGATACCGTCGCCTATGCCGGCGCATAGTTGAGTCCTTGGAAAAGGCTCTTTACTCACATTCTCTCACCGTAATCAGGTGAAAAATGAGTACCTGGACGTTAACAGCGTTGTCCGAAAAATTGTAATATCGCCTAACAGGCGTCATGTCCCGTCCTACATGTTAAATGTTGCTGTTGACCAGGGACTCCTTGTAAAGTGCTTTGAGCACATTTAGTGGATATTGCTCTATATAAAGCTCAATTTTTAAAGTTCAAATTTAAAAATTTTAAATAATGTTACAATGTCAAAAAAAAAAAAAAAAAGAATGAGCATATTTTACCCGTTTTTTTAAATACCTTCATTGGATACCCGTGGGGAGGAGAGTTGATTATAAACTAGCATGTCTTGATTTTAAACGTCATTACAATACCACTCCAGACTATTTAACATCACTTCATCCTGGTCCCATTCCAAGCCGCTCATTTAGGTCTTCTATCTAGATACCTTTTGAAAGATAAGTCCCTAAAACAAAATTTTATGACCGAATTTTCGCCTTTACTGCCCCCCTCGTGGATCTTTACCTTGCAGTTGGTGAGGGGGCTTGAGGCACACGGGAGGGCAAAGGTGTAAATCCCGGTCGACCGTCACGAGACCATCCCGGGTATCGAGCCAACGAGCCACATGAGCTGCTCGCCCCGGTGTGTGACTAAATTTGATCCAAACCCGGTGCCCGAATAGCAGCCCTATCCCGGGCGCCACACTATTGTCCTTATGTCGAGTCCCAAACAGTCCCGTCAATGGCGAAGCGGTCTGCCGCCTAGCCAAATAATACCGCGTTCGTGTCGCCCGGGTCGTCGGCACGTCCGAGAAAAAAGCAAACGTCCCATGCATCAATCGATCCGCGGCCTGCCGATTGGAAAATGCGACGGCGGGGATGGCGAACTGACGCGTATATTGTCCCTGAACGTCGAGAGCCAGAGTATGGCAAAAAACGAGCTTTTATCAAAGCTACTGGCCGTTCATTGCGTTGATATCCTCCTTTTACAGGAGACCCACCTTTATTCAGGCGCGCAATCTTCCCGATTCCAGATCCCAGGCTATACGGTGGTCCAACGCGAGGACACTTCGAGGCTCAAAGGAGGGGTTAGCGTTTACGCTAAAGAGCCATCGAAGGTAAGGGTCATTGAGAGCGTAACGGACAGCAATGGGGTGAACCGAATTTCCGTGGAAGTAGGTGGACTGTGTTTGCATAATATTTACAAACCACCTAGAGCGACTTGGACTACACCACCGGTACCGGTGGTCAGCCATCCTTCCATCTGTCTGGGAGACTTTAATAGCCACCATCACGAATGGGGCTACCGAGACTGCAACGAGGCAGGAAGACAACTCCGCTCATGGATGGACTGTAATGATCTACACCTAGTGTACGATCCTACAGCCAAGGGTACCTTCAGGGGTACCCGCCATAAGAAGGAGTATACTCCAGACCTCACCCTCGTAACGAAAGGCGCGAACGGTGAACCGTTGCAGGTGAAGCGGACAGTCCTCGGGGACTTTCCGCATAGCCAGCACAGGCCGGTTCTTGTCACAGCTGGGGTGACAATACCGAGGGTGCAGTCTCTCCACTTTGCAGATGGAATTTCAGGAAGGCTGACTGGGAGGAATTCAGTTCCTATATCGAGCAGGTCTGCCCTGCCATTCCTCCCAAGTCCAAGAATATAACCAGATTTAGTAGGCTACTGGTTAAGAGCGCTCAACGCTCTATTCCACGGGGCAAACGGAAATTCTACACCCCTTGCTGGACAGCAGAGTCGGAAGAGCTGTACCGAGAGTACCAGCAGACCCAGTCCCAGGACACAGCCGATAGACTACTCCAGTCTCTGGCAGAGGGAAGGAAGCAACGGTGGCAGGAGACCGTGGAAAGTCTCGACTTTACACACTCCAGCCGCCACGCTTGGCGTTTGATAAAGAAATTGGACCCAGATCGGAATTTCGCGAAGGCTGCACCGGAATGCGAGGCAGACACAATTGCCAAGAATATTAAGAACCGTAGCAAGCGGGTCCCTAATCAGGCTTTTGAGCGCGGTGTCCGCAAGGCGTACCGTACGATTTTGGACTCGCTCCCTGCGGAGGAGTCGGACTGGACGGCCCCGTTCAGTCCCCGAGAAGTGGGTGCAGCCATTAGCGAAGTGAAGAACGGCAAAGCAGCTGGGATAGATGGTGTATATCCCGATATGGTGACGCATCTGGGCCCCAGGGCACGGGCCTGGCTAGCAGAGGCAATGTCTGACATCCTTGCAAACGGAAAGCTTCCACAAGTGTGGAAGCATGCGAAGATAGTTGCCATCCTGAAGCCAGGGAAGCCGGCGAAGGAGGCAGACAGTTACAGACCCATATCGCTGCTGAGCTGTCTTTACAAACTGTTGGAGCGTGTTCTATTAAACCGATGGGGGCCGGTCCTAGACGCTGCCCTGCCACCTGAGCAGGCAGGCTTCAGGGAAGGGAGGTGCACCACGGAGCAGGTCATTGCCCTTACAGAGCATATTGAGCACGGGTTCGAGAGAAAACAGCAAACAGGTGCTGTGTTTATAGACCTATCAGCGGCGTACGATACGGTCTGGTGCGATGGGTTAATGCTCAAACTTGCAAAAATCATAAGGTGCAAAAAGACCTTGAAGTTGTTCTCTTCGATCTTAGGGGAAAGGCAATTCCACGTCGCGCTGGGAGACGCCACGAGCAAAGTTAGGAAATTGAAGAATGGGGTCCCTCAGGGGTCGGTACTTGCGCCAATGTTGTTTAACGTTTACATTAGCGATATGCCGAACACTTCCTCCCTGAGGCTGGGATACGCAGACGACTGGGCACTCGTTACTCAGAGTAAAGTGTGGACCCGTCTCGAGAGCGTACTCAGCGAGGACGTCACCAGACTCAAATCCTACTTTGACAAGTGGTACCTGAAGATGAACACTTCAAAAACCGTGGCCACTGCATTTCACTTATGCAGTGGTTGGCACACCCGTAAACTGAATGTCCTAGTCGGGGACCAGCCACTCCCATATGAGCCGCGTCCAAAATACCTAGGGGTGACGCTGGATCGCAGCCTTACCTATCGGGTTCATCTCGAAGGGGTTGCCCGGAAGATAGAGAAGCGGAATAGTCTTCTGAGGAAGCTGGCGGGATCGACTTGGGGCGCTAGCCAAGCGCTCCTGAGAACATCCGCCCTGGCACTATGCTATTCCACCGCGGAGTATTGCGCTCCAGTGTGGGGTAGAAGCAGAAACGTTGAGAAGGTGGATGTAAAACTTCGCAAGTCGATGCACATAGTGTCGGGAACGCTAGCAACAACCCCTAGAGAATGGGGCCCGGTGATGGCAGCGATCCAGCCCCCCGATGTCCGGAGGGAGACCATTACGGGAAACTGGCTGAGTAAGATCAAAGAGAGAGGGAATGGGGATACCCCTCTCATGCGCATAATGAACGGTGCCCCCGTTTCGAGCCGAAATAAGTCCCGGCAACCCTTGTACGCAGAATCCCTGACTACGGACAGAGCTGCACATACGAGATGGAAGTCGGTTTGGACGAATTCAATCCCTCGCGGGGGCGGGGACCTACACTCCTCTAAGCTTGGTGAGAAGTTGCCAGGCTTTGATACCAGTAAGAGGAGACACTGGGTAGCTGCGAATCGGCTTCGGTCGAGGAGCTGCCTAACGGCCGGTGCGTTACATCAGTGGGGTCTAACTTCCTGTCCTTTATGTCCACGCTGTGGGCAAGAACCCGAAACGGCAGAGCATCTAGTCGAAAGGTGTGTTGTGACGATGCTACCGGGCGGGTTCGCGACGGTGCACGAATGCGGACCGGACTTTGCTGATTGGGTCGATCGTCATAACATAATAGTGTGAACCATAAGAAGCTGCTGCCTTTACTGCTCCGGTTGTGAGGAATTCATTCACAATCAATCTCTACAAGGAACTACCAGACTATCGGTACCTTTTTGAATTTTTTAAATCCCTCAATATTATTTTAATCTGCTTATTACATAAATCGACAAAGCTCTTTTTTCACCCTTTAGTATTATGTAGTATGTATCTATGACTACTCTAGATAGCTACTTGTTTTTGGATTGATATTGTAAAGCGACATTGAGCATTTAATGGGTATTGGCTTTACATCAATTACTCATGATATTTCATATTACACTACATTAAAATACATGACATTACATATTACCGCCAAATGGGGTGAATTTGCATCTGTGAATTTGGAGTATTTTAAGTTGTTTAAAATTTGTTTTATTTATTTTTGACTTTTTATTAAAGGAAATAATTGTCATAAAACAATCTATTCTGGTCAAAAATTAAACAGACAACGTTTCCCCTTATGGCAAAGTCACTCCCCGTTAACAGTTTCTATTTATTTATCCATTTGAATCATTACACAATAATATGTGTACCATAGCCTCAAAACGGTATTATGCCGGGCTCAAAATGATTTCGTTGCGATTGAGCTTGGGCTTTTATCTAGGGCAATATCCAATAAATATGCTCAAAGCGCCTCACAATCCTTGCCAACAGCAACACTTAACATGTAGAAAGAGGCATGGAGATAGCATGTTGTTTTGTTGTTGTTTTTTCGACAGACCCCATGCTGTTATCACCCGGATACTCAATCTAAACCCGAGTACGATGAGGGATAATGCGAGTAAAACGTCTTTTCCAACGACATGGTGAGACTGAACTAGTGACCTACAAGTCCGATGGCGATTCCCATACCACAAAACCACACAGCCCCACATCAGACTTACAGTTTATGTTGACATTACATGTTTTATGGAGGAGAATATTAACGTACCCTGATTTTTAAATAAAACTCAACCAAAACACGCATTTAGAATTTTGGCCAGAAAACTCGTCCTTCAAATATCAACCGATTAAAATGACCCTCATCTTACGAAAACCACTCAAACCTGGGACTTCCCAGAAGTCTTCACGGACTTCCCATGTTTTTGAGAGTTCTGACAAGACGAGAATCATTTTAATTAATTGTTATTTGAAAGACCAGATTATTGGCCAACACTTTTAATACATGGTTTGGGTTTTTTTTTTTAAACGGCAGAATAGCCTCATAAATCGCCAAAGTTTTTGAGCATTTCAACTTTAAATCCAGGTTTTGGCATTAACCCTCTCCTTACCACCCATAGGGAAATCGTCACATTCGTTACGATGCAGCCAACATTTTCTCATTCTGATTACTTTTGTTCATCATAATATTTGAACAAAAATGTTTTATGTAGTTAAAGTTCTATTAACACTAGATATGTTAAAGAGCTCGTTTAGCAAAAAAAAAAAAAAAAATGTAGTCTATAGCAAGAACTGACAGCTTTTGTTTTTGAGTGAAATAAATCTATTTCTGTATAGGTTGGGTGTGAAGTTTGGGTAAAAATCCGGAAAATGACCGGTAAGGAGAGAGTTAAATTCATCCCGATATAAGAAACGTTTTCTTACCTTCAGTCCAAGGTGACAGGAAGTCAAAGTGTTTTCCATTGTCTGAATACTGTTATCTCGTTCCGGTGAATGTTTCAACGCCGCAATAAATGATGACAACTTGACCTTCATCGAGTCCTTACCAGCAGCGCCACTTCGCCTTGACTGGGAAAAAGGAAAAACAAGTTGGAATTCAAAGGAAATGGCGGATCGGCTTTCAGTAGAACTGGCAAGGGCTAGAAAAATTATAAACATTCAAAATCTATTTTTTTTCAGCCAGAATTATTTATATATTAGAATATAGATACATAAATAGATAGATGAACAGATATAATAGATAAATGTTCGTATTCAAATAGATAAAAATGATGATGATGAAGATGATGATGATGATGATGATGATGATGATGCTGATGATGGTGATGATGGTGATGATGATGATGATGATGATGGTGATGATGGTGATGATGATGATGATGATGATGATGATGGTGGTGGTGGTGGTGGTGGTGGTGGTGTAGGTGGTAGTGGTTGTATGTTGTGGTCATAGAAGTAATCGTGGCGTGGATAACGAAGTGTTGAGACTTTTAGTGACGTATATTTTATGCCTAGGTTATTAATGCGGCATTTCAAACTAAAAACTCCATTTTTTTTCTAAAAAGAGAGAACGAAATGAAGACACACTTACCCGATGGTGTTTCCCATTGTCACGTTGATTAGGGCGAGAATGACCTCTCCTGTTAATGTCATGTTTGCTTCTACGGTTGTGATTTCTTCTCTTGACCTCGTCACGGGACATTTGGGGCCTCTGTGAATTGCTGTCAGAAACCAACGATGCCGGTTCTCCGCTTTCGTCACCCCTATCTGGAACGTTATTATTCCTTTTATCGTCAATTTTCTCATCATTTATTTCAGAATTTTCTATTCTGTCTTTCTGGCCTCCGTCCGTTTTACTCTCAGTTCTTTTCGAGACAGTCGCCTGAGAATAATCAAGTTTTCTCGTCATGCGCTTCTTGTTTCTTTTATTATTGTTTTCTTTATTGCCCCGGACTACTGTCTGTTCAGAAACCCCAGCATGGTCATTGTCCGATTGACTTGATATTCCGCATTGTTCCCTGATATAGCGCTGGATGGATTCAGTGGAATGATTGATGGGGACACCTTCATCCTTTGAATCCGATCTTGAGCTCCGTGGTTTTTCCCCTTGCTGCCACCAGGGCATGTAATGTCTGTACAACGAATCGTCTGCCAGAGAAAGATTTAAACTCAAACTCTGTGATGACGCGTCCAAGTTTCCTACACCTGCTGGAGACGAGGTTTGAGGATGGGGTCCGGCCACCACTGGGGTGTGATTGAGCTTGTCCTTGGGCAGGGAGCGCCACCATTCTTCTCTAGAAAGAATAGGTCTCTGATAGCTGGGGTCGTTTTCAACAGAATACACAGCATGATGATACGGTATCGTGGTCGGTGCTTCTTTCTCTCTGGGTCGCGAAGGGAAGGTCAAAGATTCCCAAAGTGAGTTGATGGAATTCAAAAAAGGTTGCTTTTGGGTCAGATTTTGTATTCTTTCTTCCAGAAGACATTTTTGAGGATTGCTCAGTTTATCCTGGGCGAGTTTGGCTTGAGGAGGAGCGGTGACGCTTTCGTTGAGGACAAAGGGTGGGAGATTGGCATACGTTCCCGTCTTTTCCCGAACGACTCCATGTCTTGCATTCCGAATCGTTTCTCTGATGAATTCGGAACTTATTGGATAGTGTTGATTCTGGTTCGCGTTTTGGTGGAACGTGTGAATATTTTGATAAGAATTCATGTCACTGAATGAATTTGGTCTTTCTTTCTGGGTAGCGCCTTTGCTATCATGATTGTTTTGTCCGCTGAGAGGAACCTCATGGAAAGTATGTGGATTTTGTAAATAGCGATTCTTATTATTCATAAGTTCATGAAAAATAGTTTCTGGACGTTTTGAATTCCTTGAAGATCCATCATCAGATAAATACCGTTTAGCTTCCACCTGTACTGGAGTGTTATTTGTAATCCTGTCATCAAATGAAGCACATCTCCTTTGTCTATCGAAGACACTTCTTTCTACATTGGATATTGGCTTTGTTTTACCTTGAGAAATTGAACGTTCATCTTCAGAATGAGACCTGTCATTTTGAGATATTTTGTTATTAGCTACCAGATTACTTTTATGAGATGCCGTTTTTCCATCGAAATTAGGTTCTCGAGCATTATAAGACTGTGCTTGGGACTTGTCTGAAGTGGAAGATACCCTTGCTTGTGCATTGTCTGAAGAATTTTGCCACTGTGCTCTCAGCCACTCTTCAGTTGCCTTTTTACGTTGATCGTATTGAAGTATTAAAGCTTTTATAGCGTTTGCCAATAAGGGATCTTGCAAGTTGGCTTGGGAGACAATTTCAGCCAAAGATGCCTTATTTGAAGGTGTATATCGTTCGTGGCTTATTTCCACCGGAGTCCCAGCACCCGATGAGGACAATTCAGCCGGCCCTTTTTGATGCCTGTTTGTGTCTCTGGTATTCGCTGATATGTTTTGCGATTGGTTTGACTGATTTGTCTGAAGTTGACAAGAAGCTGTCTGGTGATTTGGTGATTTGTCTGCAGGCAAACGTTTATTTTCACTACACACATGCCTATTATTGAGCTGTACTCCGTGTTCATCAGCGGTTTGTGTACGAATTTCAGATTGGAATCTTGTTGTAGCATGAGAACTCTTTTTACGTCTATCAGGGGTGGCTCTTACTGTTATTGTTATTGATGTTTCCTCGGGAGACATTGATGGGCTATCTCCAGGAGAAGACCGTTGAGGTGTAAGGGCTTGTTGGGTGCTATTTCTCTCAGTGACTTTGCTGTTGCCAATTGAACCAGCTGCACATGGTTGTTGTGATAGTGGTTGTACAGGATCTTCTCGATGGCCGGACTGAGATTCATTGAGGAAGTTCAGATTATAGACGGGGTTGCAAAGAGCATGGGACGGCCTCTCCTGGCTGACACTCTCTGCCTCGTTTTGGACGCCGTTGCAGATAACAAAACCTCCATTTGGTGGAATGGGGTTTTGATAGGTCAGAATTAATGGATGCTGGACGGGTTGTTGGGTGTTGTTGAGATCTTGCAGCAAGTTGTTGAATTGCTGTCTATTCAGATTTTCTTTATTTGCCATCGCGGGAATGACTTTCATCAATGTTTGTTCATGAACCTCGCCTCTTGCATTGAACACGGGGTCTGTGATGTTTTGTAAGGCTTGATTTTGTTCTTGATGTTGTTGTTGTTGTTGTTGTTGTTGATGTTGTTGTTGCTGCTGTTGCTCTTGCTGCTGCACTTGTTGTTGCTGTTGTTGTTGATTTTGTTGTTGTTTCTGTAACAGTAAGTACTCGAAGATATTTGGCGTTTGAAATGTGTAGTAAGGATGCTGTGCTGACATATTTTTGTTACTTTCAGGTAGTGCGTGGTTTGGTAATGTGTTGCTTTTGGGATTGGAATCATTTGGTAATTGTGATGTTAGTGTTGGTAGCGGTATTGATGCAGGCACCATTGGTGTGTTGTTTATTTGATTAAACATGGATCTAACTCGGTAAGTTGTGTTGGGGATAGGTGGAAGTTGGGTATTCAAACATCCGCCATTTGGCTGATCGATCATAATTACGTTGGCAGCTGGGTTGTACTGAGCTTGCTGCTGTGGATGGTGGAGTGCCGGAAGTGGATGTGATTGGTTGAGACTTCTTAGGAAGTAGTTGGGTCCAGATGGCGGTTGTTGAGTTTGTGGTTGTGCCGGATGTTGCACTTCGAAATGTGTAGGGTTCATGTAAAAACCTGCATCTGGATTGGGTGGAATGTTATTCAGGCCAAATGATACCAGGTCTACAGCGTTTTGAAAATACGCCATACTGGAAAGTCTTAGAACCGATGGCGATTGTAGAATATATCAATGTCCTCTTTTATCATCCAATTCACCACTTTGATTTAGACGAAGTTGACAACATTCTTACACACGAATGGCAAAAAGTTTAGGTCATCCGTTTGAACGAAATCCATCTGGCTATAGTTATAACGTGAAATCGGGAATCAAAATCATTATGAAAAACATCAGTAAATGAAGCAACGAACAAATAATCTCAAAGTGCAATGTTCAATAAATTGTACTAGTCCTACCCATAGCATAGCCGTCTTGTGACAAACATACATCACTGTGACACGACATGGCAGTATAGTACTTGGGGTATTTATATAGCGCAATATCCATTAAACGTGATCAAAGCACAATTACAATTTTTTTTCCCGATAGAGACAACGCTGTTAACGGACAGTCATTTTGCACCTGGGTACATTGAGAGAATGTGAGTAAAGAGCCTTTTTCCAAGGACTCAACTATGCGCCCCTCCGAGTGGGATTCGAACCCAGGAGCTTCCGGTCCGAAGGCGAGGGTCAATCCACAAGACCACATAGCTGTAAAAAGACAAAACCCACAAGATGCCAGACTAACACAGTTATCCTTTCAGCACAAATATTTGAAATTTTTAAAAAAAAATTGCTTTCCAGTAAAAAGCTCACCATTTTGCCAGCCAAAACATATTTAAGGGTTCCGATAGCTCAGTTGGTAGAGCACTCGCTTCACAATCAAAGGGACTGAGATGGATCCCGGGTGAAGTCGAGATTTTTTATCTTTCTGACCCCCTGTCCACCCAGCAGTGATCGGGTAGCTGGGTTTGTCAGATCTGGCGGAAAGTACTTTGCGGTAGACTAGCGTCATATAAAAGGGTAGCAAGCAATTGCTTATAGAAACCGGAAGAAACTCTGGCTCAATGGACCAAAGGGCTCTGAAAGACCACTTTTTTTTTTACACAAATATCTCAATAAAAATGTTCGTTCCAGTAGAAAGCTCACTATTCTGCCAGCCAAAACAATCATTATCAACAACACACGATCATGTGTAACCTTCATCTGATTAGAGCAATAAAAAATTTTCTGCTTGAAGCTCGACAAAATAAATAAATGAAGAATAGGAAATGAAATGGAAGTTTTAATTAATGTGATATACGACGACATAGTGTGGACGTTTCGGGTTTTTCCTTCGCTAATAAAACACGAATGAAACACTAAAGACGAGTTAGAAATTAGAGAATGACGCTGTTAAGATGTTACCAATGCCATTCTCTTATCTATAGTGTTTCATTCATCGTGTTTCGCTGACAAAGGGGAAAACTGCATTAACCTTACTATAAACAATCATGGTTACACACAGTTTTGTGTGTTGGTCCGTTTAAAACTTCTGGATGGCAACGTTGTTAGTTTCTTAGCCAAGCGCATACTATCTGTTAAACGTATCAATATTATGAATGTTGTGCACGAGATTCATGCATAAGAATGAGCAACATTCACCAAGATATTTCAGCGTGTCGATAAATTGAAACGAGCCAGGATCTAAAGCGGGGAGGATTTCCGTAGTTTCACAGCACTTTTATTATATTACTTAATCTTTTAGCCATTATGGATCTCAACTTAGTTGCAATGTCCAATATAAATATTACTATTTAATATAAGTTTTATTTTTTATATCTAAGTGGTGTTATTGTTCTAATTTCAAAAAACAATTTGCTGAGTCGGTTGTCGTTTGTGACTCCCCCGCCGACGTCGTTATTACTTACAGCTTCCCAACAGTTTCGATATTTCACGTGACAACAGGGATTATGTTATAGTTTCTTTAGCTAGGGCTGAGAGGAGGTTCGAGAATGGGGGGGGGGGGGGGGGGGGGGGGGAGTTCCCCAGATTTATTTAAAATTTTTTTTAAAAAAAAAAGGGGGGGGGGGGGGGAGGGGTTCTGCCCCCGATATTAATTTTTAAAATCTCTTTAGGCGTTCTGTGAAACTACGGAAGTCCTTCCATTCGTCCTTCAAATATCGATCGATTTAAATGACACGACTTGTCTTAGCAAAAACTGTCACGAAGTCCCAGGTTTGAAAGTTTTTGCTAAGACGATGGTCATTTAAATCAGTTAATATTTGAAAGACGAGTTTTCTGGTCAAATTTCTAAATGTGATTTCCAAGAGTACGACAGCGTACTGGATGTAATTTGTAAATGACGGACGAATTTGGAATTTCTCCCAAACTGGAGATTGCATTGCGATGGTAAATCATGACCCATCACTCGTATAGACGTTTGCTTAAGTTAAAGAAAAGAAGACGAGACAATGGGAGCGATCTATATTCATGTTTTCGTACAACCTAGTCATCGATCACATGATTTGTTGCTGTACAACGATTGGACATTTCTCAATAAATGTAAACATGCTGCTTTGTTTATGAAATTTGCAAACATATTCATAAGTCATGCCGAGTAAAATAACCACTTGTAACGTTGGACATTTCTCAAACACTTTTCACTATGTGGGTCATTTTGAGCACACTTGGCAATGTGACCAATGACCTCGAGCACATGGAAATGGAATAAAGGTCGAGCCTATTGATTGCGTCTAAAAAAAAAAGTAGAGAAACATTTTTCTAAACCCGCATCTGCGTCAGATAGTAATTTCAATGAGGACAATTTATCATCAACAAATCTATTCAAATTTTAATAAAATCTTATACTTTTTCTTAAATTTAAATTTTCTATTGACTCCCGAGATTGAGTTGGCCCTCGTGTGACAACTCATCAAATTATTAGGATGGATAGACACATTCTGCCGTACTATAAAATTTTCATTTTTCAAATTTAGTAATTTAGGCAAGAAAACTCATCTTTCAAATATCAACCATTAAAGTGACCATAATCTTAGCACAAACTCTCAAACCTGGGACCTTGCAAGTCGGTTTAATCGCTCGATCTTTGGAGGACGACAGTAGCACAATCTATTGCACAGATTAGTAATGCATAAAATGGTTTGAAATACCTATATAGTTCCGACATGTAGGGTACTTATTTTCAAATGACACGTCGACGTGGCTTAGCGTAAAATATGTACCTATACGTGTATATCAAAACGAATGGAGACATCTTTTGTCACCGTTGATGGAGAGAATGTTCCAGAATTCATTTTACAAAACTATCCCAATGCCTTACTTGACAATTAAATCCCGGACATCAGAAACGTCATTTATTTTGCATATCAAAATCACAACACATCGTATTTAATGGATAACCCAAAACAAACAAACAAATAATAATGTATTAATTGTCCATCTTTAAATCACACAAAACCAACAACGTGACAATTTCTGTCAGACATTTTGAACTGTCCAGAAAGTCGAATTGACGAATAAACCGACTTTCTAACACACCTCGTCCGTGAACACATTTCAGGTTTGACACATCGAAATGTTGTCAACAATAACGATGGTAAGCGCCAGTTCAAGTCGAAAACAAAATGATAGCACAAAACTTAACGTTGTCACATTTTTATTTTTATTTTTCACCGCCCGCACGCCCCCCCCCCCCCCCCTTCTTCTTTCCCTTCTCCCTCCCTCCCTCTTCCTCTTGCCGCCTCATTTCCTCCGTCTTCCCCCTTCTCTTCTCCTTCATCTTATCCCCTCTATCGTTTAAATAAAATGGAAGGAACGAAGTTGACGTCACTCAGCTCTTTGTTATTGTTTTTAGCGAGTCATTTTTATGAGTAGTTCTCACTAAATTTTATCAATCAGACAAACTATCAACGTTCAAGGTAAGGGTGCAATCTGAGTGCATTCAATTTCCTCTCCTTTTCGTATGGTACTTTCACAGGAGTCGAGAGTTATGTATCATTCGTAACATAAAGGGCACGTTATTGGGTACCATCAACTGAGGTAACTTAACCACTGTTAATTTGGAGCATTTTGAGTGAGCTCAGCTTTGTAGTAATTATTTTCCTAGTTGAAAGACTTGACTTTTTATCAACGGATATAATTGCCTCAAAATTATATACATGTATATTCTAATTTGTCCAATACGAAAGGAAAAAAAAGGTTCCCCTTTAGGTGCGTCTTGCCCTCCATTTTATTGACCTTTCCTCTCAGTCGGTCTGTTGTTTTATCATAACAAAGTGAGTACAACTCACTCATTTTCTTTGATGTTTTTAGAACGATCACCTTTGGGTGATCAGTTCTCACGCAATAAATGTTTGATTAGAAGATGACGTCACTCAGGCCTTTGTTATTGTTTGTTGCCATCAGCGTTTATGAGTAATGCTCACTGAACTGTGTTAACTCGACTATAAATGTTCATGGATACACACAGTTTTGTGTGTTGGTCCGTTATACTTCCGGATGGCAATGTTATGAAGTTCTTAGCCAAGCACATACTATCTATAGATAGTTCGAAGATGACGTCACTCATGTCTTTGTTATTGTTTTTTGCCATCCGCGTTTATGAGTAATGCTCACTGAACTGTATTAACCTGACTATAAACGTTCATGGATACACACAGTTTTGTGTGTTGGTCCGTTATACTTCCGGATGGCAATGTTATGAGCTTATTAGCCAAGCGCATGCTATCTAGAAACGTTTTAGGTTACACGTAGTTTTGTTTGCTGGTATATTTCATGTGTTTATTATAACGGGCGTCTTACTGTCGGTAACAACGCTATGTCCGAGATATCAGGGAAAGCGCCAACACTAAGCCATTTTCTACTGAATTAATCAATCTTACCCGATTCCTAAACTACGTTCCTCTTATTTCACAGATCACCAATAGCAAGAGGAGCGTTGGTATCAACTTAAAATGAAACCATAACAATAATTTCTATTATCCACGGAAGTTGCTTCGACCAACGATCTGAAGAACTTTTTAACGATCTGAAGAACTTTTTAACGATCTGAAGAACTTTTTAACGATCTGAGGAACTTTTTAACGATCTGAAGAACTTTTTAACGATCTGAGGAACTTTTTAACGATCTGAAGAACTTTTTAACGATCTGAAGAACTTTTTAACGATCTGAAGAACTTTTTAACGATCTGAAGAACTTTTTAACGATCTGAAGAACTTTTTAACGATCTGAGGAACTTTTTGAGCTTTTTTTTTTATATAGAGCAATATCCACTAAATGTGCTCAAAGCGCTTTACAAGGGGTCCCTGGTCAACAGCAACATTTAACATGTAGGACGGGACATGCCTGTTAGGCGATATTACAATTTTTCGGACAAAGACAACGCTGTTAACGGCCAGGTACTCATTTTACACCTGAGTACGGTGAGAGAATGTGAGTAAAGAGTCTTTTCCAAGGACTCAACTATGTGCATAGCGAGGTTCGAACCCAGGACCTTCCGATCCGAAGTCATACTACTAGACCACATAGCCGCACAAGAACATCCTCTGCACTGACTTCAGTGTTTTGTTGTTTTTAGGTTTTTTTTTGGTCTTCCGATGCTTTTTACAAGATTGTGTCTCTCTCAGCAATTCTGAATATTTAACTATAGGTTAGTATGCGCTTGGCTTAGAAACTCATAACATTGCCATCCGGAAGTATAACGGGCCAACACACAAAACTGTGTGTATCCATGAACGTTTATAGTCAAGTTCATACAGGTCAGTGAGCATTACTCATAAACGCGGATGGCAAAAACAATAACAAAGGCAAGAGTGACGTCATCTTCGTTCTATCTATAGGAAAGTAATTATTAAAAGAACAAAAGTCGAGAATTGTTTTGGTGTGTATAAAACATGGTACATATTATTTTATTTTCAGTAAATTTTCATTAGACAAGAATAATCATAATATAATACATAGAGTAATAATCTGTAATTAAAATAAAATCAACAACATATAACTTTGTAATGTTGTAAATGAGTCAAAACACGATGGAATATCAAAAACAATCAAACAAACAAAAAAAAACCCAAAAAAACTAACAAAACAAACAACAAACTAAAAGAGATTTTACCATTTAAAAACTCACAACAAACACTCAGTAAATATAATATGTTACTTCTCAACTAACGTTTCTAGCTGCTCATTCATAACATTTACACAGATATGTAAACATTCCTAAATTAGACCATGCATTTTTTGGGGGTCAAAAATATCAAATTTGAATGAAGTTTACGTCTTCGAATCGGGGAAATGAATTTAGTTTTCTAAAGTGCAAAAACCTCATAATCATTTAACTTCAAGTTCACATTTTGTGAGTCGATTAGTAATAAAATTGGAATGGACATTTTTCCACAAAATACATTTGTATTATAGTAAACACTGCTTCACCACTTGTATGTCATATGAACAGCAGAAAGAAAAAAAAGAAAGATTGATGACGGGGAAATCGCCATAGACCAACAAACAGAAACACACGTTTATTTCAAGAGCAAGCTATCTATGTCTAGTCAGAGACTACCTAAAACAAAATCTACCCATAGGGAATGAGATTAGCGGAAGAGTAGCGTCCCTTGATTGGACGTCACCCATAGTCTGTTTTGTTTGTTTGTTGCTTTAGGTCTCTTCCAACACAATTGAGGTTATATGAGAGACCGCTGAAACAAAAAAACAAGCAATCTAACAAAAATACATAGTACAAATGTAAATCAAAATCATAACCTAAAGATATCATAAGCTAAATTATAAATAACCAAGAACAAACAGGCAGAGGATTTACAGAAAAAAAAATATCCCCTGTCAAAAATACAATCACAAACCAAAGAAGCAGGATAGGCTAGTAAAGAGAAGAAGAAACGACATCACTATCGGATCGTACACCCATGCGAACATCATAGGTATATGATTCAAGGGTGATGCTCCCATCCAACCACCCGCTCCCATAGTCTGTGACGTCACCGGCGGAAAAGTTATTAGAGAGAGAACGGTCATGTCCTCGTGAGGACGAGAGACGCATGCGCACAACCAACATGACGTTCTCTCTCTAATAACTTTTCCGCCGGTGACGTCACAGACTATGGGTGACGTCCAATCAAGGGACGCTACTCTTCCGCTAATCTCATTCCCTATAGACATCCGTTTGGACAAGACTCTTCTACTTGCCAATTATAACCTAAACTGATACACATAAAATAAAGCAAAATATTAAATATACGTTGTTATTATTAGATATAACTATAAATAATGAAACTAGAATAGTGTAAATTTGGAACTTCACTCAACATACATCTGGATTGCATAGATATATGGTCAGGTATGACGTCACAACCATTGATGATGTCCCAGATGTAACCCTCCAAGTCAATCCGGTAATACGTCAGAATGGACTCGATATGTACAGATCCACGAGTTTAAAGGTCAAACTACGTCATAAGAATTGGGACACGAAAAGTTTGAAAAGTTGTAGAAATAAAATCCTCTTTCTTCAATCAAAGTCTTTGAAGAGAAGAGGAGGAGAAAGAGCTTTCAAATTCAAATACAAAATTTGAAGATGTGAGCATTTTGTTTTCTTATCTAAGGTTTTACAATATAGAAAATATCCATTATTTTAAAAAAATCAAACCATTATAATAGGAACCAAACAGAACATTCCCATACAGAACCTCTCCATTTTCACTCTTTCGTTAGCATTTTTTCTCCTGTGGTCTTCATTTGATTTTATCTCTAATATGATCGAGTTTGAACTATCAGATTTCCATCTGGACACAACACCATTTTGACGTGATGGGTTACATCCATGTATTATGCTTGTCGTTGTTGTCATTTCATATGGTATGTTTTTATCATGGACCATTCCAGTCAACAATAGGGTAGGATTCATAAATACACACACACACACACACAAACACACACACACAAACGTACTATTACTGCTGTGCCCTGGAAAACATTTTTAAAATAAAAAATCAAAATACATAAATAATAATATGGTCAGGCTTTACGTCACAACCTTTGATGATGTCACAGTTGTATTTAAAAATTTGGCCAGAAAACTATTCCCTCAAATATCGATCGATATAAATGGCGCTCATCTTGGCAAAAACTCTCAAACCTGGGACCTTGTGAGGTATTCCATAAAGTCCCAGGTTTGAGAATGTTTGACATGGTAAGGGTAATTTAAATCGATCGATCTTTGAAGGACGAGTTTTCTGGCCAAATTTTTAAACTCATGTTTTTCCAGAGTACGACAGTTAACTGGTCAATGGTCAGATCTTCAACCTTAACTCACTCAACCCTAACACCAACTATATCCGTAGTTTACCCGGGTTACTTTTACCCCATTCCTATTTATCACATTTTTATGAGACAAATTATACGCATATCTAGTATCAAAGCCAATGTTTTTAGTTTTGCATGTTAATGGTAGTTGAATAAAACTATCTATGTAGGTAAATGCTCATTTTTAATACATTTTTTTCCAATTTTGAAATGTAGCAAAAGTCTCTAGGATTGAGTGAGTTAAAAATTTTTGTTTTAGAAGTTTGAACAGAAAGCAACAATCTTAAATCAGATCCAAGATAGAGGAAAGGAAAAAAGAAAAGGTCATAGGATCGTGAGAATAATTAATGATGAATAGAGAGATTTGTACTTACCAGAAAGATTGAAACTGAGAAAATCCATTGAATGAAGACAGAGAGATGTAAACCAAACAGCAATCCACTCATGTCTAGTTATTTGATAAGTCACAAGTACAATCAAATGGGTGAAATATAAATATCAACAATCATCAATAACATACAGTCGATTACGGTACATACTAAACCAAAGAAAACAAATGACATCTTTAAAATTTTTTAAATAAAGAAATATCCACCTGTCACCCTTTCAGTAAGAGATCCAAGGCAGGACCCTGTCAAAACCCAAAATAACTCATTCCATAAGAGTGACACAGATACACTACATATACATATGTGACCGACTTCATCAACCTGGTTTTATGTCGGAATTAACAAAGTGAAGGAAATTTATCAGAATTAGAAAATTTAAGTAGTTTTTAAAATTGAAAAAAAAAAAATTTCAAGACAAAAGTTCTTATTCTTTATGAAGGCATTCATTTAATTAAATTTTATATTTTAAACTTAATATTAAACCATCTCAAATCGGTTTTATGTCGGATTGTCGGATGATTCACATGCTGAAGGATTGAATTTAAACTCAAGAAAATTTGACCAGGATTAACTTGATTTGTTTTGTTATTTTATTGAATAATAAATAAAATAAATAAAATAACAAAATAAATTATATTCATCGATAAGGAAACTGAATTTAGAAACAGAAATAACAGTTTCTAAAGGAGTGAAAAACAAAACAAAAATCTCATGTCGTCCTCATTTTAATGTTCAACAAGTCACTTTCCGACACCTAGTGCATCAGCCTACATGATACCATTTTGAGTCCATGGGTCACATATGTAATAAGATCAAACAATCTCAAACTAAAAAAAGACAACATTTTGTTCCATGACAGTAAAAGACAATAAATTTGGCCGAGTCAATCCGTTGACACACAGAGGTTGAAAACAAAAGCAGAGGCTGTCATGTCCATAATATCATTCAACAGGGTAAATAGTTTATTTCTCTTTCTCTCCATGTCTGTCTCTTACAAACAAAACATTTCATAAGAATTGAATTAAATAAATAGAAATTTTAAATAATGTAAATATCTTGTTTAAGTACGTGGAATACATTGAATAGATTGTGTTACAGGTACCACTGTCTGTAACATTCTAATCGTATAATATCAATTATCTTTTCAATTTTATTTACTGTTGGCTGGAGAAGGGTTTTGGGCCCGAAACATTTTGGTGAAGTATTTTGTTCTTTTTTTTTGAAAAGCTTTTTATCAATTCTTGTTGAATAATATCCTTGATTATCACAATGATTGACTGTGTCTTTATTTTATGTCTTTTTCCTCAAAGAAGGACGTAAGTACCTAAATTGTTAGTTGTTCTTCCTTGTGTTTTACAGGCCAGGATCATTTTTAAGTCGTATTAGTAGATCAAAAAATAATCGATTTGAAATCTCAATCATGGACTCACAACGTTACTTCAAAGTCATATGATATCATTTCCTTCATGTCAATTACAGCCAATATGGTAACTTTGACACAACTATTCCGTTTTAGTTATGTGGTTTGTCTACAAACTTGAAGCATGACAAATATTTATGTCCAACAGCCAATTTCAAATATAGAAAAATTACATATCTAAAGTCAACTTTCTTAATCTGAGAGAACCGTTAGTAACAAATAAAATAAATAAATAAATAAATAAATAAATTGAATTTAAAGCCTTATTATGAAAATTGAGAAAAATAATTCAGACTCTTAATCCATAGCATGACTGATATTTTTCATTTTTCAACTCCAAAATATTCTGAATTTTGCTTATTTCTAGACTCTATTGACTATTTCTATTGACTCAATATTTACTATTCACAATCTAATTTACACCACATAATATACAATGGAGGTGGTCACTCAACTTACATAATTTAATTCTGATGAAGTGAAAAATTGATCAATCTTCAAAGTGATATGTAGTATTTTAATTTTAAATGAAAATTTCATTTGGTGAGATTTTAAAAAAAAATCAAACTAAATTTTAAAACATGAAAAGTTTTTTAAAAAATTAAAAAGGCACAAAATAATATTTTAGAAGTCATGCCATGCCTTATTATGAAACAAACAATAAATCAACAAGGAATGTCATTCAAAGTCACAACTTTTAGAGAAAATCTCATTCATAACAATCACAACCAAAACGTTTTGGACGAGTCATAACAATCAATCAATCGACTAAAAAAATGAAATTTTAGAAAACCTTATACAAAAGTGACACGATGCTTTCAATGGTGAAGGATAAAGTTTGCGTAGTTTCCAATTTCAGTGAAAAGCTTCAATCTTAACACTCTTAAATCATCATCTATCTCCAACCATTCATTCTGCGCTTTCTTTTTTCTTCATAAATTGTTTACAATTTTAACCAGATCACATTGAAAACTCACAACAACAATTCTATAAAATGCCACAGAATGTTTATCAAACAATACACATACCTGACATCGTTTTTTAAAAAAAAGAGATGTAAGAAAAGCTCACTGGAATGTGTGTGGTTTAGGCAGGCTCTCTGATTAATCAAATTAATAATATCTAACATGAACAGGACATGAGTTTGGTTTCGTCACCAACATTGATATGTCACATATAATATAAAATATAGTTTCGACCATAAGATGTCTGGAACAAACTCATTGGAATGGGACAATAAAAACAACAACGTTGATACTCATAACAACAACGTTGATACTCATAACAACAATGTTGATACTCATAACAACAATGTTTGTTTTTTTGTTTTTAAGGGTTTTACGGCGCTTGCAACACATTAAGGTCATATCAGCGCCAGTAAAAAGGAAGAAAATGGGATAGTAAAAAGTTCTAGAATTACAATAAAGCATCCAAGAAAAGGGAAGACAAAGGGGAATTGGTTCAAATAGGAAACAGACGTAGATTCCAAAAGCACTCTATCAAAGTACTTAGTTTGAGATTACCTAAAAGTCTCATCCAGACACAAGCACAGGTCCCCGCTAAGAGGAACACACTCAAATGTTTTACAAATCATAATATATAATATAAAGAAGGCATAATACAGTGCATAACAGAGAGATGATTTACAATGAAAAAAATATCATCTCCCAAAACTAACTATACATTCGACTGTTTTCCTCTCAGCCAGGACCAGGACAAAACCAAGTAATCTCATTCCAAGACAAAGACAGAAAGCATGTTGGAAAACAGATATAAGGGGATAGAAGACACAGTGTGTAACAACAACGTTGATACTCATAACAACAACGTTGATACTCATAACAACAACGTTGATACTCATAACAACAACGTTGATACTCATAACAACAACGTTGATACTCATAACAATATTTATTATACGGCAACATAATCATCAAATATCAAATTTTCAATGTCAAGAATCGAGTTGATAAAAGCTCACGGTACAAGTGATGACTGATATTTTTAATTTTTCCAACTCCAAATTACTCAGAATTTTGCTTGTTTCTAGTTTTGCACTTGCAAGATTTTAAGGTCATTTAAAAACAACAACAAAAAATGATAGAATATTTATAAATTACTAGCACCCCCCCCCCTCCCCCCTAGCTCTCCAAAAAACCCCCCCAAAAAACTGGCCCCAAAAAGCGAGACCCAAAGGACTTGTTTCAACAAAACTAAATCCAAGAGTGACTTCTCCATGTGACCAATCTTACATATATCAACATGGACTGTGACGGGGACAGCAATAAGCCTATACACGTGTATGAAAATCCTTTATATTCATCATTTGAGTGACCAAGGCTTGTATGAACATGACTTGTATAATTTATTTACAGAGCACAAACCTGCAGCACAAAACTCTCCAACAGACCAAAGACTTTGTGAGATTTTGGCCTCGATTCTGCCCCCCCCCCCCCCCCCCAAATTAATACACAGCGACTACCACAAAAAAGGAATCAAACACTGAGTTGAATTCAATCTTATAAACAATTGGATTATTTGTTTACTTGAGGACTACTTACATTGACTCGCTTTTCATTTACTTTTGATCGTCGTCACATTGTATCGTGACGTAAAATTTTTAAGCTAATGACGTCATGTCAGGCTATAATCTAACAAAGACTATGGCTATGGACAGTAGTAGGCACAAACAGAATCCCAAATCAAAAGGGACTGTTCATTTACACATAGTGATAACTTAGATAACAAAAGGGACAGCTCATCTACACATGGTGATAACTTACATAAAATCTTCAATTTGTGCAAATGCATTGGCTTATATAAGATCGGAACTATCATTGAAAAACAAATGCAGTAGAAATGGGAAGTCTTAAGAAAAGTGGTTATATATATATTTTTTTTTTTATCTCCAATTCTTACTGTCATCAGTATGCATTTATAAATATATGTGACCAATTGTCTCCAAACGGTATTATGTCAGGATGGGTGCGCTGTTTAAATTATATATTTTTTTTAATTTTTAATTAAAATAAGTTTCTCCTCTGGTGATTTTTGGAAAACATTTCCTCAACTCCACCTTAGAGCCTGATGTCTCCTGCTAGCTGGGACTGTAAGCCCATGTGGTAGTATGCTTGGATCGGGCCATCAGTATAGGTCTTGAAATATATAAGTGATTTTTGTTTCTCAAATTCCAAAAAAAGGCCGAAATCTGATCAGTTTGACCTTACACCCCAGTTCTTTTTCTTTAATTTTACATTTATTGTTTGTTTTTTAAGTTTTTAAGGGTTTTATGGCGCTCGCAACACATAAGGTCATATCAGCACCAGTAAAAAGGAAGAAAACGTGATAGTAATAAGTTCTAGAATTACAATTAAAGCACATAAGGAAAGGTAAGACAAAGGGGAATTGGTTCAAATAGGAAACAGATATCCATTCCAAGAGCACACTGTCAAATAACTTAGTTTGAGATCACCTAAAAGTCTCATCCAGACACAAGCACAGATCCCACTAAGAAGAACACACTCAAATGTCATTTCGACATAATACCAGTTTGACACCATAGGTCACATATTGTTTTGACAAGAGAGTATACAAGGTATCAAATTACATCATATAACTGTAATATAAATACAGGGGAATGGCAGGAATGTATGTCCATATTATATAACATAACAATGAAGGAATAGCAATCGTTATAGTCGTCGTTATCATTGGGATAATAGTCAATAGTAAAGACGAGTTTGAATAATACATGGATTTGGAGGAAGGCTAAGACTGGATGGGTGGGTGGATGAATGAATGAATGAATCAATCAATGAATGAATGAATGAATGACTGGATGGGTGGGTGGATGAATTAAGGAATGAATGAATGAATATGTGGAAAATGAATAAACAAGTGATGGAATATAACAAAATAAAAAATAAAAAAATAATGATGATGATGATGATGATGACAATAGCGATGACTGCAATGACGATAATGATGGTGATGACGACGATGATGGCAATGATACTGCAGTAACAACTTAGTCTTGTAACCACACCGCCATATCTTCTATATACAAATCATTGTTGTTCTCATTGTGGAATACGTTGGTTGCAATGTTTAAGTTTTGATTCAAGAACTCTCAAAATACTTATCATACACAAGAGCAATACTGTCGTACTCTGAGAAAAAAAAAATATTTTAAAATTTGGCCAGGAAACTCGTCCTTCAAATATCGATTGATTTAAATGACCCTCATCATGCCAAAATAAACCTCTCAAACCTGGGACTTCACAGTCCCAGGTTTGAGAGGTTTTTTTGGCATGATGAGGGTCATTTAAATCGATCGATATTTGAAGGACGAGTTTTCTGGCCAAATTTTAAAATTTGGGTTTTTCCAGAGAAGGGCAGAATAATAGTAATAATAACAATTATACAGGGAATGCATATATTCAAATTCTTCATTGTAAAAAGAACACGGCTATTCATTGCGTTTAAGTAAAAACAACAAAAATTACTCAATTTGCATTTTACTTTAGTCGGGAGGTGCTGTAATTACTCGTGCAATGGCTGTAGGTGCACACAAGCATGCACAGCACACACACACACACACACACACACACAGACCAACACACAGACTGTCACTTACTCACTTTCTCTTTTATCTCTCCTTCCCAGTCTCCAAAATTTGAACAACAAAAAACCCCAACTCCTCACACAACTCCAAGCCATTTCACCATACCATGATAACATCCATACAAGTGACAGCCTTACCAAGTATCATCAAATAAACTTATTTACAATAAAAATCTTATAAAATGTTGACCAATGACAGGCTCCTTAACACACTCTTTCCACTTTGAGGCATCATTTGGTTTGCGTAATTTCACTTACATCCAAATTCATGCAACTGTGTACCTTATTTCTCCTTTAATAATTGCGATTAGCATTAAAAAAAAAATTCCCCCTCCTCCTCCCTAAAGGGTTATATATATGTAATAAATACTAGAAAATAATGAGTTGTGATTATTCAACTATGTTCTTGGAAAATGGTAGATTTAAGCTCAGAATAGGAAAATTTCATATATGTATTTTGTTTGATATTCAACTCTATCATATTAAATACCTCAGCAGTTTTGAACTCAAACTAAATTTCTATATCTTTTTTGTCACCGATCTCTCGAGCACACAAAGCCTGCCAAACATACCATACACACACATACAAACATGCAACAAAACTCACATCATACACATTTTAAACTCATGCAAAATCACAGACACACATCCATCTCTCAATAAAATAGCATTCTCTATTCACAGGTTAGTTTTTTTTTTTTTCTTTTTGAAATTTAAGTTAAATAAGTCTTTCCTCTGGCGGTTTCTTGAGAACGTTTCCTAACTCCACTCTAGAGCCCGATGTCTCCTGCTGGCTGGGACTGTACGCCCCTCTCGTAGCACGCTTGGATCGGGCCGTCATGATGAAGGCTATTAGGATAACTGGGGAAATTGGGTGGGGGGAAAACACAAAACAAATTAATTATTAGTTCAATAGGCAGCCAGGGGGGGGGGGGGGGGGTCTGATAGCTCAGTTGGTAGAGTACTTGCTTCACAACCAAAAGGGCTGTTATCGATCCCAGGTTTAGTTGAAACTTTTTTTTTCTGACATCAATCCTTTCCTTCCTGACCAGCAAGCAGTGTGTGTGTGTGTGTGTGTGTGTAGGGGGGGGGGGGGGGGGGGTGAAGTGGCCAAGTGGTCAAGGTATTGCACTGTGACTGAATTATCTATATTCCTTCGTGGAATGCCTCGGCGACGATATCTTATAATGTCCTGACGAAAGGACATAATTTTAATTTTTTAAATCAATGATTGGATAGCTGGTTCTGTAGGATCCAGCCAAAAGTTTATTGGATGGACTGGGTTTTAAAAAAAACCCAAAATACAGCAAACAACTGCTATTGACAATCCAGTGCTGTATAAACTGGAATAAACTCACACTCCATAGGCTTATGACTCTGAATTGCTACATGCAATATATTATAGGCAAGATTAAACTTCTCACTAAATGTGCACAGTTTTACAACTGTTTTATTCCAAATAGAAAAAAACTATTAAGTTATTCATCAGTAAATAATACCATCTGAAAGAAGTTAATAATCATCAATAAATGAGGCTGAGACATAAAATTTTTGTCACGCTGGAGTCAAAAAAAAAAAAAAAAAAGATTGATTTATCTTTAAAAACTAGGATCTTATTTTCATCACTTTTTTCTGGGAGGAATTAAGGAAATTAATTCAAAGTCTGAGAGACAGACTGACACCAATCGGAAATAAAAAAAGGGATGAAAAAATGTAGATAAAATTTTACAATCATCCATTAACTCTCTCCTAACCAGCTATTTTTAGAATTTCCCCCGAAAATTCATTCCCACTCAACACAAGAATAGACTTTTTTTTTACTCAAAGAAAAAGTAACAAATGGGCTCTACAACACAGTGTTTAGTATTTATAGCTGTCATCAAAGCAATTCTTTGAATTTTGTGATGTACAAGAGAAATCAGAATGAGAAAATTGTCGGTTGCACCGTAACGAATGTGATGATTTTCCTATGAGTGGTAAGGAGAGAGTTAAACAGTTCAAATTCTTTATCAATTGATATTAAAAGGACAAAAAGTGATCTCATCAGGGTTTATTACTAATATAAACAAAGTCACTTACTGATGATGATGATGAACAAAACACTGCCTATAATAGGACCAAGGATCAAAGCCATATCAGTATCGTCATCGTCTTTACTTTTAGAAGGACTCTATTGGAGATTAATGGGGAGGGGAAGGGGAGAGAAGAAATAGAAATATAATAGTTGCAATTATTACGATTTCCCTGTTAAAAGAAAAATGCAATGTTTTTAATTATAAGAACTCATGTAAGTATTTGGGGAATGTCTATGTACACATATTTAATAATCTGATTGCTGAATTCAATCATGAGTTTGATTCAATATTACTGTAATGATGATGATGATGATGATGATGATGATGATGATGATGATGTGTGTGTTGTGTATCTTAAAATTCATGAAAGCGAACTGTGTAGTATGGATCCTCCAGTTAAGAGGCTACTATAACAACCACCAAGAAGAAGGAAGACACAAAATAATGATCATTGAGAATTTGATTACTAAGTATGTGCGACTATGTGGTCTTATGATACCACACTCGCCTTCGGATCGGAAGCTCCTGGGCTCGAGCCTCACACTCGGCGCATAGTTGAGTCCTTGGAAAAGGCTCTTTACTCACATTCTCTCACCGTACTCAGGTGTAAAATGAGTACCTGGCTGTTACCAGTGGTCCAAAAAATTGTAATATCGCCTAACAGGCGGCATGTCCTGTCCTACATGTTAACTGTTGCTGTTTGAACAGGGACCCCATGTAAAGCGCTTTGAGCACATTTAGTGGATATTGCGCTATATAAAGCTCAATTTTTTTTTAAAGTTCAATTTATTCATTAAACAAATTTTAAAAAACAAAAAAAAACGTAGATCACCTTTTCACAGTTGAATCCATCGTAACCGTCCGAACATTCACAATATCCCTGATAAGACCCATTCTGTGTCTTGTTCTTGACGCACACACCTTGGTTGCTACACGTTGAGTTGTAACAGGGGTCATCGTGTTCACAGCGATTGCCCAGGTACTTGAGGCCACAGTCACAGTTGAAGCCACCATCGTTGTTGGAACAATTTCCTTTGTTACAGATGCCGGGGATCGAGGTACATTCGTTGATGTCAACATTGCACGTTAATCCTGTAAAACCTGAGAGAACACGTGGAAAGGGGAAGTTAAATAAATATAAGCCGTATATTATGAAAGTTGGGGAGGAAGGGGGGTGCGAGGTGGTCGAGTCGTTAAGTCATTGCACTATGACCCATAAAGTCCTGGTGTACTCCGATTCAGACACCTTTTAGTGGGGTTTTTCCTTTGAAAAGATTATGAACCCCTAATTTGCTCACTGTGGACAAAATTGGTAATTCCTGTTGACATCAAACATTCATTTATAATCCTGAATGGAATGCAAAGGCGACATCATTTTATGATGCCGTGGGAAATGGTGTGATTATTCAGCCCAGGAAAATAGACGAAAAATAAATTCTCTCCTATTTAAAAAAATTGTTTTAAATAGTAAAACTGTTGCCTTTTCATGTCAAAGCATTACGAAACCACCTTTTGGCACAATCGAATTTACACAAATCATCTTTCTTAATTCAAGTGTCTGAATAGCACTTGTAGGGTCCCGACAGCTCAGCTCAGTAGAACACTTGCTGAGACTGATTCCAGATGAAATCGAGATTTTTTTCCTGACTCTCCTCTCCACCCAATAGTGAATAGATAGCTGGGTCTGTTAGATCTGCTGCAAAGAACATTGCGATAGACTAGCATCCTACCCAAAGGGTAATAAGCAATTGCTATTGCCTTATTTACACTATATAAACCGGGATAAACTCCAGCCCCATGGGTTTTGAAGGACTTCTTTAAATAGCACTTGGAGAAATAAGACACTTTTAATCTTTACCTGTGTCCGTGCAGTTACAATCAAAGCTGTTGATTCTGTCTGTACATTTCCCTCCGTTCTTACAAGGTTGAGTGGCACACTCGTTGAAGTCTGTCTCACATTGACTGCCCACGTATCCAGGGTCACACACACAAGTAAAGCTTCCTTCATTGTCTTTGCATTGACTCTGGCCTTTGATGCAGTTGTCAGTACCTCTTTGACACTCATCAATGTTCTGTGAACAGTTCTTGCCCTCCCAACCTGTAGGTAAAGGAATCAAAATAATAGGCTTCAACAGTCGTAACGTCCCTTAATGACTTATAGTAACTTAGTAATTGGTTCTAAACTATCTGAACAATGGCGGATGCCCTTATGAAATACTTCTCCGACGAGCGTAAAAGTGTATCCAGAGGAGAAAAACATTATAAATCTGATCATGTTTTGACTTTTATACATTCTGGTCACAAGACATGTGAAAAAGTTCTAGCCAGTGTGAAGAATAAAAAGTACTGATTTTCTTTGTTTTGAACCAAGCTGCTCGTTGCTGGGCAGACGCGACATAAGACTATTGAATTCGATTAAGAATTTAGAATATACACCAAATGAATGAGTAGTGTTGTAGTGGTGGTGGTGGTGGTGGTAGTAGTAGTAGTAGTAGTAGTAGTAGTAGTAGTAGTAGTAGTAGTAGTAGAGTAGTAGTAGAGTAGTAGTAGTAGTAGTAGTAGTAGTAGTAGTAGTAGTAGTAGTAGTAGTAGTAGTAGTAGTAGTAGTAGTAGTAGTAGTAGTAGTAGTAGTAGTAGTAGTAGTAGTAGTAGTAGTAGTAGTAGTAGTAGTAGTAGTAGTAGTAGTAGTAGTAGTAGTAGTAGTAGTAGTAGTAGTAGTAGTAGTAGTAGTAGTAGTAGTAGTAGTAGTAGTAGTAGTAGTAGTAGTAGTAGTAGTAGTAGTAGTAGTAGTAGTAGAGTATGTAGTAGTAGTAGTAGTAGTAGTAGTAGTAGTAGTAGTAGTAGTAGTAGTAGTAGTAGTAGTAGTAGTAGTAGTAGTCGTAGTAGTAGTAGTAGTAGTAGTAGTAGTAGTAGTAGTAGTAGTAGTAGTAGTAGTAGTAGTAGTAGTAGTAGTAGTAGTAAAAGTATTAGTAGTAGTAATAGTAGCAGAAGAAGTAGTTACAATAGGTTTTGAAAAACAAAGGCAATAGTGATTCTCATTTATTTTTTGGGGGGAACTATCTCTATTTAGTAAATAACAATTAAAACAGTAACCCACCAGTTTTACAGTCACATGTGTAAGTATTGGCTGTGACATTCTGACTACACGTGTTGGTATTGTCCACGTTACATGGGTTGTCAGCACACGGTCCCTTTATTTCACACTGGATACCTAGAAGACAACAAAAAAAGACAAGGTTTTTTAAAAAAGGCATTACAATATAATAATAACAACAACAACAATAGCAACAATAATGATAATGATGACTGATCATGATGAAGAAGCAATAACAGACATACAACAAATGTTACGGCAATGACAGACATACATCAAATCAAATTTTACAGCCATGACAGACATACAACAAATGTTACAGCCATGACAGACATACAACAAATGTTACGGCAATGACAGACATACAACAAATGTTACAGCAATGACAGACATACAACAAATGTTACGGCAATGACAGACACACAACAAATTTTACAGCCATGACAGACATACAACAAATGTTACAGCCATGACAGACATACAACAAATGTTACGGCAATGACAGACATACAACAAATTTCACAGCATTGACAGACATACAACAAATGTTACGGCAATGTCAGACACACAACAAATTTTACAGCCATGACAGACATACAACAAATTTTACAGCAGTGACAGACATTCAACAAATTTTACAGCAATGACAGACATACAACAGATTTTACAGCAATGACAGACATATAATAAATTTTACAGCAATGACAGACATACAACAAATTTTACAGCATGACAGACATACAACAAATTTTACAGCAATGACAGACATACAACAAATTTTACAGCAATGACAGACATACAACAAATTTTACAGCAATGACAGACATACAACAAATTTTTACAGCAATGACAGACATCCAACAAATTTTACAGCAATGACAGACATACAACAAATTTTTACAGCAATGACAGACATACAACAAATATTACCGCCATGACAGACATACAACAAATTTTACAGCAATGACAGACATACAACAAATATTACAGCAATGACAGACATACAACAAATATTACAGCAATTACAGACATACAACAAATATTACCGCCATGACAGACATACAACACATTATACAGCCATACAACAAATTTTACAGCAATAACAGACATACAACAAATTTTTACAGCAATAACAGACATACAACAAATTTTACAGCAATAACAGACATACAACAAATTTTTACAACAATGACAGACATACAACAAATTTTTACAGCAATAACAGACATACAACAAATTTTTACAACAATGACAGACATACAACAAATTTTTACAGCAATGACAGACATACAACAAATTTTTACAACAATGACAGACATACAACACCTTGATCATCTTACCATCATAGAATTCAGGGCAATCACACCACCAGCTAGTGGCGTTGGTACGACACGTTGCCCCGTTCTGACACACTCCCGTACAGTTAGGAATGTGACATTCTTTCCCAGTGTATCCCAGAGAGCAGGTACAGTTGTAATCCCCTTCCAGGTTGAAACACGACTTGGCGTGTACACAAACGCTTTTATTGCACTCGTTAGTCTCCTGCTGGCAGAACTCTCCTGGAATTAGGACAAATATAAATTGAGCCTTTATATAGCACAAAATCCACTGAACATGCTCAAAGCACTCTAAAAGAGCTCCCTGGCCAACAGCAACACTTAACATTTAGGACAGGACATGATGCCTGTTAGGTGACAGTACAATTTTTTCAGACAGAGACAATGCTGTTAACGACCAGGTACTCATTTTACACCTGAGTATGGTGAGAGAATGTAAGTAAAGAGCCTTTTCCAAGGACTCAACTATGCGCAGAGCGAGGCTTGAACCCAGGACCTTCTGCTCCGAAAGCTATTGCGATATCACAAGACCACATAGCCAACAAATAAAGTGATTGTGCAAATGGATTGATTTTATTTCAAGACATCTAGGGGTCCCGATAGGTCAGTTAGACAATCCTTCATTTCACCAGCAATGGGACCACCAGTACTGATCCTGAGTTGATATGTTTTTCTGAATCACTTGTTTACCCAGCAGTGATTGGGTAGCTGGATCTATTATACCTAGTGGAAAGTACTTTATGATTGAATAGTGCCCTATCCAAAGGGTAGCAAGCAATTGCTATTGTCTGTTTAACGCTATATAAACAGATAAACTCCAGCTCCATGAGCATGAGCCTTGTGGTTCTGAAGGACTACTGTATGGACAAGTGGGCTATCACATATTATTATATAAAGGTTTGTATAAACCACAAAGTAACTTGAAAGCTACTTTTTAATACATTAGACCTCTTTTGTTTCAAGACCAGACATCTATTAAGATTTTAAAAGTTTAACATAAAATACTGGCAATGCCAGCTAAACCAATCTTGGCTTTGACTTTTCACAGAAAAAATGGAAAAAAATAATTATGGGATAACCCGCTTGTCCACAATATTATCCAATTATAGTGACAACCTCCTCCCCCCCCCCCCCCCCCCCCCCCTCCACCCTCTCTCTCTCTCTCTCTCTCTCTCTCTCTCTCTCTCTCTCTCTAACACCATACTTGTCTATCACAAACACACGTGCCTCCCAACACTACATGTGTCTACCACAAATACACTTGCCTATAAATAACATTAATTGACAAACAACAATATATTTGCTTTCTAAGATCACACTTGCCTACCGACATTAGTTCAACTTGCCAACCAACATCTATCAACCTTGCCTACCAACATCTATCAACCTTGCCTACCAACATCTATCAACCTTGCCTACCAACATCTATCAACCTTGCCTACCAACATCTATCAACCTTGCCAACCAACATCTATCAACCTTGCCAACCAACATCTATCAACCTTGCCTACCAACATCTATCAACCTTGCCTACCAACATCTATCAACCTTGCCTACCAACATCTACGAGTATCAACCTTGCCTACCAAAATCTATCAACCTTGCCTACCAACATCTATCGACCTTGCCTACCAACATCTATCAACCTTGCCAACCAACATATATCAACCTTGCCTACCAACATTTTTCAACCTTGCCTACCAACATCTATCAACCTTGCCAACCAACATATATCAACCTTGCCTACCAACATCTATCAACCTTGCCTACCAACATCTATCAACCTTGCCTACCAACATCAGACTAGTCAACTGCATCACACTTGCCCACCACCACCAACCTACCTTCATAGCCAGTCCCAGTGCAATTACAAGTATTGTTGAGACACTTTCCACGTTGGCACGGATTCAAAGAGCAACTGTTTACAGAAGCCTCACAATTCTGACCAGTGTAACCTGAGGAACAGAGAGTGGAAAATAGTCATGAGTACGAGTAAATGTTTTCAGTAGTAGTAGTAGTAGTAGTAGTAGTAGTAGTAGTAGTAGTAGTAGTAGTAGTAGTAGTAGTAGTGGTAGTAGTAGTAGGTAGTAGTAGTAGTATAGTAGTAGTAGTAGTAGTAGTAGTATAGTAGCAGTATAGTAGTGAAGTAGTAGTAGTATAGAGTAGTAGTAGTAGTGTAATAGTAGTAGTAGTAGTAGTAGTTAGTAGTAGTAGTTTGGTAATAGTAGTAGTAGTACTAGTAGTAGTATAGTAGTAGTAGTAGTAGTAGCAGCAGTAGTAGTAGTAGTGTAATAGTAGTAGTAGTAGTAGTAGTAGTAGTAGTAGTAGTAGTAGTAGTAGTAGTAGTAGTAGCAGCAGTAGTAGTAGTGGTAGTAGTAGTAGTAGTGGTAATAGTAGTAGTAGTACTAGTAGTAGTAGTAGTAGTAGTAGTAGTAGTAGCAGCAGTAGTAGTAGTGGTAGTAGTAGTAGTAGTACTAGTAGTAGTAGTAGTAGTAGTAGTAGTAGTAGTAGCAGTAGTAGTAGTAGTGGTAATAGTAGTAGTAGTAGTAGTAGTAGTAGTAGTAGTAGTAGCAGCAGTAGTGGTAATAAAAAAAACCAAAGCTATATGGACTATAAAACACAAGATCTCATTCATATAATTATATAAATGTTGCTGCTCGAAGCTCGAAGAAATACATAATAATGTGAAGTTGAATGTAAGCTTCAATTTAATTACAAAAACAGATCAAATGAACGTGTCGGGTTTCCCCTTTATCCTGTTTTGTTGATGAAGGGGAAACCCGAAACGTTCATTTGATCTGTTTTTGTAATTAAATTGAAGCTTACATTCAACTTCACATTATTATTCATTAATATAATTATAGAATGTCTTTCTTTCTGAGTATCAAATTATTTGATTATTCTTTGTCAGAGATGCCAACCTCAAGAATCACAAAAAAAAATGTCTAATTTTGGAGGAAAACATGACTAATTCCCCCTCACTCCCATCCCCCCCCCCCCCCCCTTCCTCCAAAGCATTTTCCAACGTAGTCCCCATTTCATGAATAAGATGTTGTGAGACTGTATAAATAATCATGGACACAAGCAAAACCAGAATTTTTGAAGATTTTTGCATCTTTTTTTTATCAGTACCAGTTTCAAATTTTTTAAAATCTAATTTTCATCAAAGTTGGCATCTTTGTTTTATATATACATTTGTCCATTGTAACATTCCACTTGTATTGATGCTATGCGTTTAGGTAAAATACTCAAAACACCCAACAGCCAAATTAAAAGCCGTTTATAGTCTGATTGATATAGTTTAGTGAGAACTAATCACTAATAGGCTGTCTTAAAATAATAACAAAGAGCTGAGTGACGTCAACTTCGTTCTTCCCTCAGAGCTTTGAGCACATATTATATTTGACTTCATTATCTATAGATAGTATGCAGATGACGTCACTCAGGTCTTTGTTATTCATTTTTGCCATCCGCGTTTATGAGTAATGCTCACTGAACTGTATTAACCCGACTATAAACGTTCATGGATACACACTGTTTTGTGTGTTGGTCCGTTATACTTCCGGATGGCAATGTTATGAGCTTCTTAGACAAGCGCATACTATCTATAAGCTCACATATATTTTTGTTTGGTTAAATAGCAAGGCTATATTATGACAATCTAATATAAAAATTTATGTATTTTGTGTTTACTTGAAAAAGGCCAAGGGCCGAAACGTCGTTAGTTTTGTGCTGTTCATGCATGAGTCAGATTTACTCCCTTTATCTTTATCTCCATAAATAGCAGGCCTATTTCAGGTTAGAATGAAATCAAACTCTTTGAGATTTGATAAATAATCACAGTATGATGAGAGAATTGAAAGTGACACGGCAATGTCGTCCCTCAAACACATACACATACACACACATACCTTGATCACACTGACACGGCAATGTCGTCCCTCAAACACATACACATACACACACATACCTTGATCACACTGACAGGCAATGTCGTCCCTCAAACACATACACATACACACACATACCTTGATCACACTGACACGGCAATGTCGTCCCTCAAACACATACACATACACACACATACCTTCATCACACTGACACGGCAATGTCGTCCCTCAAACACATACACATACACACACATACCTTGATCACACTGACATGTGTAGGTTCTATTCCCATCAATACATTTGCCGTGGTCCCCACACGTCACACCCTTACAGTTGTCTATAATGTCTGTACAATTTTGACCTTCGTAATCTGAAAGTAAAATAAAGTAACAATAAGAATATGATTCGATCTGTACAATTTTGACCTCCGTAATCTGAAAGTAAAATAGAGTAACAATAAGAATATGATTCGATCTGTACAATTTTCACCTTCATAACCTGAAAGTAAAATAGAGTAACAATAAGAATAAGATTATTTTTTTTTTACGTCTATTATCTGGATTTTAAGATAATTATTATCATTTTAACATTTATAAAAACATTTTTTGCGGGGGCTGATAAAGGGTTTTAATATTCACTGATTTGGTTTTTCATGAAGCTTTTCATGTTAATTTCTTTTAGAACAGCCTAAAGCTTTTTGCGGCTTAGTATTCACTAAGATGTAACCGAGACATACGAGCAAGAATAACTCAAGCCAAACAGGCCTTCATGGACCTGGGAAACATTTTGAAAAACAAACAGATGTCGTTCGGGATTAGATTCCGAGTCTTGAAGTGCTACGTGTGGCCAATCTTGTTATACGGATGCGAAAGCTGGACTACAAATGCAGAAACACAAAAGAACATTGAAGCTTTTGAAATGTGGTGCTTGAGAAGGATGCAGAGAATATCGTATACTGCACACAAAACGAACGAAGAAGTGCTAAAACAAACATACCAACAAAGGAAACTAATGCCCTTAATAGTGGATCGACAACTATCCTTTTTCGGACACATAGTAAGGAAAGATAAGAATGAATACCTGGCAAGTTGTGGAAAAATACCTGGTAAACGCGCCCGGGGGAGACAAAGAAAAACACTCATAGACCAACTGAAGGGCTTCACCAGCCTAACAATCCAAGAGCTGTTTGAAAAGGCAAGAGACAGGGAGGAATGGAGAGAGATAATTCATGCAGTATCCGAAGCCTGGACCAGGCATGGAACCTAGAAGAAGAAGAAGATTCACTATATATATATATATATATATATATATATATATATATATATATATATATATATATATATATATATATATAATATGTATATAAAATAAAAAATTATGCCTTTTGTGCCACAATATCATAAGATATCGTCACCTAGGCATTCCACGAAGGAATATAAATAACTCATCAAACAAGATGTCTGATGTCAACAGGAATCACCCACGTTGTCCAAGTGAGCAAACTGGGGTTAATCTTGCTCAAGGAAAAAAACGAAAGTGCCTGAAGCGGGGCTCGAACCCGGGTGATCCAGGTCACAGTGCAATGCCTTAACCACTCGGCCACTTCGCCCCCATATATATATATATATATATATATATACATACTCAACAGGGGCTCCTGATAGCTCAGTTAGTAGAGAGCTCACTTCACATGCAAAGGGATCAAGATCGATCCCCGGTGAAATCGAGATTGTTTCTTCTAACCCTCCCTAGTCACAGTAGTGAATTGGTTAGCTGGGTCTCTTGGGTCTAGTAGAAAGTACTATGCGGTAGATAGAATAGCATCCTATCCATATGGTAACAAACAATTATTGCATTTGTCTGTTTCACACGATAGAAACTGGGATAAACTCTTGCTCCATGGGCCAAATGGTTGTGAAGGACTACTGGAGAGAGAGAAGACAAATAAAAAGACGTACTTGGAAACGAGAGTGAGCATCAAATCAGAAACACTGTTGTAAGTCGTTAAAAGACGATGGGGGTAGAAGGAAAAGGAAGAGGGGAGGGAGAGGCAGAGAGAGAGAGAGAGAGAGAAGAAGAAGAAGAAGAAGAAGAAGAAGAAGAAGAAGAAGAAGAAGAAGAAGAAGAAGAAGAAGAAGAAGAAGAAGAAGAAGAAGAAGAAGAAGAAGAAGAAGAAGAAGAGGAGGAAGAAGAAGAGGAGGAAGAAGAAGAGGAGGAAGAAGAAGAGGAGGAAGAAGAAGAGGAGGAAGAAGAAGAGGAGGAAGAAGAAGAGGAGGAAGAAGAAGAGGAGGAAGAAGAAGAGGAAGAAGAAGAAGAAGAAGAAGAAGAAGAAGAAGAAGAAGAAGAAGAAGAAGAAGAAGAAGAAGAAGAAGAAGAAGAAGAAGAAGAAGAAGAAGAAGAAGAAGAAGAAGAAGAAGAAGAAGAAGAAGAAAAGAAGAAGAAGAAGAAGAAGAAGAAGAAGAAGAAGAAGAAGAAGAAGAAGAAGAAGAAGAAGAAGAAGAAGAGGAGGAAGAAGAGGAGGAAGAAGAGGGAGGAAGAAGAGGAGGAAGAAGAAGAGGAGGAAGAAGAAGAAGAAGAAGATACATAGAAGAAGGGCGAAGTAGAGTAAGAAGAGCATAAGAAAGGGAAAGATGATAGAGAAGAAGAGATGAAAAGAAGTAGAGAAGGAAAGAAGGGTGAGAGAGAAGAAAGAAGAAGATAGAGAAGAATAGAGCGGAAGAAGGTAGAAAAAGAATGCAAGCTTTAAGAAGAAAAGGAAGAAGAAGAAGGGGAAGAAGAGAGAGAAGAAATAAGAAGAGGAAGAAGAGAGGAGACAAAAGAAGAAGAAGAAAAGAGAGGAGAAGAAAAGAAAGAAGAAGAAGAGAGAGAAGAGAGAGAGAGAGAAGAAGAAGAAGAAGAAGAAGAAGAAGAAGAAGAAGAAGAAGAAGAAGAAGAAGAAGAAGAAGAAGAAGAAAAAGAAGAAGAAGAAGAAGAAGAAGAAGAAGAAGAAGAAGAAGAAGAAGAAGAAGAAGAAGAAGAAGAAAGCAGGAGAAATAAAAGAAAAAAAAGAAGAGAAAATGTGGGGATGTGGGGGGGGGGGGGGGGGGGGTGGCTGTCAGAAAGAGTACATACACAGTTTCACAGTTTAAGGCATTGAGTTTCAACTTGAATACTACATACCAATACTTTTACAATCACAGGTGTAGTAGGGTGCCTGAGAGCTGATGGTACAGGAGCCCCCATTGGCACAGGGCAGGGGTTGCATGTCACAACCATTGACGGGCACCTCACAGAGGGGACCGTTGAAACCTCCTGTACACTCGCACTTGAAGGAAGGCACCTGAAACAGTCATTAAATTAAGATAGGATATGATAAGATAAGATATACTTTATTCATCCAAAAAAATGGAAATTCGTTTACAGACGTGGCATGCATAGTTGAGAATCTACGGCGACAATGTGTGTGTGTGAGTGTGTGTGTGTGTGTGTGTGTGTGTGTATTAGTATATGATAATATATAGTATATTATATATATATAATGCAAATCACATTATAAAGTCAACAATTATGAGCATTACCCAAGACACCAAAGTCATAAATATATATATATATATTTATATATATATATATATTATGTATATATATATATATATGCAAATGCACAAAAATGTAAAAATATACAACCAAGAACCAATAGCAACACTATATATTAATTTGATAAATTGAGACACAATTCAGTGTTATGATAGTTAAAAGAAAAGACTCCAGAACTATACATAATTCACTTTTAAAATGCCTTTGATAGGGTGGAGCTCCATAACTTAAAATATCAAGGGCATCTGACCATATCTTTTGTTAACATATAGAAAGAACGAAGTTGACATCACTCAGCTGTTTGTTATTGTTTTCAGACAGCCATTTTTATGATTAGTACTCACTAACTTCTATAAATCAAGACTATGGATGCTCAAGGTTACTCATAGTTTTGTGTGTTGGTATGTTATAGATAGTGCGCTTGGCTAGGAAGCTCATAACATTGCCATCCGGAAGTATAACGGACCAACACACAAAACTGTGTGTATCCAAAAACGTTTATAGTCTGGTTAATACAAGTAAGTAAGAAGAGAAAAAAAAAATACAGTTCAGTGAGCATTACTCGTAAATGCGGATGGCAAAAAACAATAACAAAGACCTGAGTGACGTCATCTTCAAACTATCTATATCTGGCTGGTGGATGTTATGAGTATTTACTAAAACGCAATGTATCAATAGTCTGACAATATAACTTTAATTTTGACATGGTTTTTAGGTAGAAGCACCTTCTAAAGAGTTGTTGTTGGTGTTCAAGGAAGCAAATGATTCTCTTGGTCGGATGGACAACTGAATACAAATCATTATTTGTTTTCTGTTGGCTTTGTATTTGGACGCCATTTTTTGGTCAGCATCAGTCCATGATTTTACAGTGCTTCCACCAAGAAATTGTCAAAGAAGAAGGATTTTTTTAGAAGCCCACCTTGGGGGGTCCAGGGGCATGCTCCCCCCGGAAATTAAAAAAAAATTGACATGCAATTAGAGCCATTTGGAGCCAATTTGGGTATCAAAATTATGATTTTTTCAGCAAATTTTTTTTTCTTGAAGTTTTCCGCGGATATTTCTCTTGGTTTTTGACAAGTGCGGATTTTTCATGGATCATTAAAAATGCGGAAATCTGCATAAAAGCGGAAAAGAGGAAGCACTGATTTTAAGAAGACCACAGTCCGACTCTTGACCATGTTAAGTGCTAGAAAGGTGATTATGAGAAAAAATAATAAAAACAGTGCAAGTAAAATCTGGAATTTAGTAATGTATTTATGTCTTTATTGTTTTTTTTTTGTTGGCTGAAGAAGGGTTTTGAGCCCGAAACATTCCGTGTTTGTTATTTTTGTTATTGAAGCTGTTATATTCATTTTTGCTTATTGCTTTTTACAGTCCACAGCTCCTAGCAGCCTAGTCTAGTAGTATCACTTTGATCATCTCTACATCCTTTGCCCAGAATACATTCCACTTGTGGAACAACAAATTATGCAAATTATGTGGTATGACACTCGCTTTCGGATCAGAAGGTCCTGGGTTCGAGCCTCGCGCTCGGTGC
>NC_088368.1:19848663-19858663 GCF_034508935.2 Berghia stephanieae | reverse complement strand
TCCTCACAAAGTAGCATACAATTTCCTGCCCATCAATGTTTTTGTTTATGCATCTTAACAACGCCCCTACCACATTATCTCATTCGTCTGTAGTTTTTAATTCATCATGTGTTGTTGATGAAGGGGAAACCCGAAACATCCATTTTATCTGTTTTCGTATATTAAACTGAAGCTTACATTCAATTTCACAGTTATAATTTATTTATTTATTTCAATTCTGAATATAAAAAAGCAAGAACAATTCAAAAAATAATTCTATGTGATGAAACCACGTAAAGAAGGCATAGCAACATAAATATTTTCGGCAATTTAAAAACGTATGTTTATAAATATAATTTAAGAAGTGTCACACTTTGTGACACAGCAGTAACGTGTCTAAAACCGGTCGCACATCTATTCGGTAACTTGTGGGATCAATTATCTTTATCGTTATTTATTTCGGGAATTCTCAATGAAAATATTTATAAGTTAGTCCTTCTGAGCCACTTGGACTCATTGTAAAACAAATTAAGTCCTTTAGAGCCTTGTAGCCAATGGTGCAGGAGTTATTCCGGTTTCAATAGCGTGAAGCGGACAATTAACGTATTTGTTTGAAAACCTTTGAACGGGACGCTAGTCTGTAGTCTATCGCAGATTACTATCCCAGCTTGACAGGTACCCTTTTACACCTGAATGGAGTGAGTGATTGGAGTAAATTTTCTTGCTCTAGAAAGTACAAATTGGCTTCAGTCGGAATCGAACACAGAACCTCTGAGTCCAGAGTACAACGCGCTAACCATAGGCCATCTTGCCTCCTAAGCTTATAAATCCGGAACTTATCCATGTTTCTGTGGCGTTGAGCAGACAGATAACAGTTTAAAATTTAAAATAATAAAATTCATTGTTTCATCCCATAGGGGAAATTTTTCTCGAGGGTCTATTCCAAGGTAAGACTGGAATAACCCGGGCGTCAGCCGCAATGCAGCGCCGCAAATTTAGCTAGGACAAGGTATAACCAGGCGTCAGCCGCAGTGCAGCGCCGCAAATTGAGCTAGGCGAGGTGACTTAATCAATTGATGCCTTTCGAGTACGAAGCATGCTGACTTTCTATTATCCTATTGAATGATGCTAGTCCGTCAAAGATTACTTTCATCAGCGAACTGGTACTCATTTGCACCTGGGTAAAATGAGGTGATTCCAAGAAAGTCATTTTAAGATAAGATCGGAGATCACCATAGAGTCTACGGAATTGACCCTTGAGCAATCTTTGGGTCATTAAAGGATGCACCCAATATTGTTTTCTCGATCAATTTGTCCCGGGACAGTTTTGTCCTAGTGCGGAAGGAGGGTTAGGCTTTTAGACGAGTTATTTATTCACCTTAGGGTTTTAGACGAGTTATTTATTCAACTTTGGGTTTTAGACGATTTATTTATTCAACTGGCTTTTAGACGATATGTTTATTCAATTTTGGGTTTTAGACGATTTAGTTAATGTTATATTTTAAACAATTTACTGAATGTCGAATATTCAAATTGTCATTTTATTGACAATTGGATTTTTTGATGAATTAAAGAATGTCGGAAGTGGGCAATCTGTTAGATTTTTAAATTTTTAGACAGTTAATTGAAAGTTTGTTTTTTAGACGATTAAGTGGACATTTCACAATTCATTGAATATTAAATTTCAAAGAATTTATCGCATATCAGTTACAAACGATTTAATGAATTTTGCATTTAAGGCTAATTATTGGAATAGAGCATAAGACAATTTGCCGACTGTTTCAGACAATTTATTGAATACGTATTATAGATATAAAATTATGGCCTGTGAACTCACTCAATCCTAGAGATTTTTGCTAGTTTTCAAAATTGGAAAAAAAAATGTATTAAAAATGAGCATGAACATAGATAATTTTATTCAACTACCATTATTAACATGTAAAATCTAAAAACATTAACTTTGATACTAGATACGCCTATAATTTGTCTCAGAAAAATGTAATAAATAGGCATGGGGTAAAAGCATCGTTAAAATGTAATAAATAGACATGGGGTAAAAGCATCGTTAAAATGTAATAAATAGACATGGGGTAAAAGCATCGTCTACTAATAATAGGTCGCTGGGTAAAAAAAAGGAACCCGGGTAGGGTAAACTACGGATATAGTCGGTGTTAGGGTTGAGTGAGTTAAAACGTGTGTTAATTGTGACTCAAATTAAATCAGTAAATAAATGAAGTCAATAAATAAATAAATTTAAATAAATAAATAAATAAATAAATACATTTACAGCTTAACTAACACGGGGTAACTCAACCCACATCATTACATCGTTCTAAGTGTATGATAACGTGTGTGTGTGTCATGGGAATGACACATGGGTCATCGTGTGTACAACTAACTAAATTCTACACACCTGACAAAATGATTTTTTTGTTCCTTTATCGCCTCGACACGAAGGTGTGCTGTGCTATGCTATTATTAGTCCTATCAGCTATAATAACGTGTTCCCAATCGTTATCAATTCCGTGCGCCATATCTTCATATAATTATATTGTTCATCCTCTTATCGCATTGAGTTGCTATGCAGGCTATTTGCGGATATAAATGGAAAAAATAGAAAGAACCCCCCCCCCCCCCCCCCGAAAAAAAAACACAAACAAACAAACAAAAACTAACAACAATTGTGGTTTCGTCATCATCAGCGTCACCGTCGTCGTCGTCATCACTACCACCACAAGATCAACCAACCAGCACCATCAACATCACTTACATCGTCGCGTCACGATTTTCCTTCCTCTTCTTCTTCTTCTTTTACTCTCACTCCTCCTTCTATTATCATCATCATTATCATCATCATTATTATTATTATTATTATTATTATTATTATTATTATTATTATTATTATTATTATTATTATTATTATTATTATTATTATTATTATTATTATTATTCCCGGATCTTTAAATGTAACCCATTCCAATAACAGCCTATTCAGCGAGATTAATATTATTATCACAACAATACACATTATTGTTAGCATTTAATTTACATATTATGTGATTGTATTGTGAAGTGAATTTAATAACGAATTCAAGAGAGAGAGAGAGAGAGAGAGAGAGAGAGAGAGAGAGAGAGAGAGAGAGAGAGAGAGAGAAAAGAAAGAACAACAATATACCAAGCCAAACAGACGGAAGATATCACACACACACACACACACACACACACTCTTTATCTCTCACACACATACACACACGCTCTCTTCCTCTCTCCTCCTCGCAACCTCTTTTCCCTCTCGCCCTCTTTCCTTCTTCATCTCCCACACTCTCTCCCCTTCCCCCTCAATCACACTCTCCTTCCCCACCCCCTATCTATCTATCTATCTATCTATCTATCTATTGTAGACAGTCTTGTTTGTCTCATCAGAACAGCTTGGCAAATGATTCTAAAAACAAATGGGGATTTTTCATCTCTCTCTCTCTCTCCCTCTCTCTCTCTCTCTCTCTCTCTCTCTCTCTCTTCTCTCTCTCTCTCTTCTCCCTCTCTCTTGGCAAATGATTCTAAATACAAAGAGGATTTTTCATCTCTCTCTCTCTCTCTCTCTCTCTCTCTCTCTCTCTCTCTCTCTCTCTCTCTCTCTCTCTCTCACAAATAATCATATCTTCTTCCGATAGCTATACGAAAGAATTCAATGCAAAGGTGTGCTGGCATTCTCCAGTAATGAATGAATGAGAGAATGGATGAATGTGTCAATGCTATTACGACACACGCACACACACACACACACACACACACACACACACACACAAACACACACACACAATACACAATGGAAGGGTTGGTATCGATAATATTGAACCCCATTGGCATTACGACATTCCAAAGCCATTACAAGACATCCAAGGCATTCTTCCGTATCATGAACAGTTTTTTTTTCCCTTTATTATGCGTCTTTAAATTTAAAAATGTAAAAATAAACCGAGAAAATAAATAAAAAAATGAATAAATAAATAAATAAACACAATCTAAAAACCACATAAAAAAACCCAACCCAACCCCCCCCCCCCCCCCCCCCCGCCCACGACAACAATAAGACTAACGTTGTCTGAAACGCTTTAAAGTAATTTTTCACTTATTCAATAAGAAGCAATGTGCACATATTATTAGTATTAGCAAATAAAATTCACGTCGATCAGAAGGTATGACGTTCGATTCTCATGATTATGCTGATTTGTTTATAATTGTTTTGTTGTTTGTTTTTTTTTTTTTTTGCCGGGGGGGGAAAGGGGGGGGGGGGTGTTTCTTAATGTAATTTCACTTGTTCACACCTTTTCAGTGTTTCTTTTCGGTCTTGCCCCAGTGCCCGTTCCCCATTTTAACCCCCCCCCCCCCCCCCCCCCCCTTGAATGAGGCGATATCGGTTTACTTCAAAATGCATCGATTAAATGCGTTTGAAAATCGATATTGTCTCCAAAGGATCAAAGTTTTCTTTTACGGTAAGTTTATATTATATGGGTGAGGCAGTTTTGTCTTGGATTTGATGTCACAGACTCGTTGTTCACCCTTTAACCGGAGCCTATCGCCTTACCTCTACCTTTACTTGGGCGTTTATATCATTTCATAGTCATAAAATCCATGTTTTAAAAAAAGAAAAAAAAAAAAAGTAAGACAGGGAGAAGGGAAGGGAGGAGAGGGGAAGGGAGAAAGAGAGAGTGGGGGCGAGGGAGTGAGAAAGAGTGAGTGAGAGAGAGAGAGAGAGAGAGAGAGGGGGGGGGAGTGAGAAAGAGAGGGAGTGAGAAAGAGAAAGAGTGAGTGAGAGAGAGAGAGAGAGGGGAGAGATAGAGAGAGAGAGAGAGACAGACAGAGATAGATAGATAGATAGATAGATAGATAGATAGAGAGAGAGAGAGAGAGAGAGAGAGAGAGAGAGAGAGGGAGAGGAGGGGAGTGAGAAAGAGAAAGAGTGAGAGAGATAGAGGGGGGGGGGGGGTTAGAAAGAGAGGGAGTGATGTGTGTGTGTGTGTGTGTGTGAGAGAGAGAGAGAGAGAGAGAGAGAGAGAGGAGGGGAGTGAGAAAGAGAAAGAGTGAGAGAGAGAGAGAGAGAGAGGGGGGGGGAGGGAGTTAGAAAGAGAGGGAGTGATAAAGAGAAAGAGTCTGTGTGTGTGTGTGTGTGTGTGTGTGTGTGTGTGAGAGAGAGAGAGAGAGAGAGAGAGAGAGAGAGAGAGAGAGAGAGAGAAAATCTTCCAACCTACAAGAGGCCAAACACGAAAGACGCGAAATATGGGTCAGTGACCGGATGGGTGACAACTCTGGGACCGGCGTTGTGTCTTTGGGTAAGGCACTAATACACACATTGTCCCACTTGACTCACTTATAAAAATGAAAAATTACATCGCTTTATGATAGGCTGTGACTATTATTGTTAGAGTGCGTGCATATAAAAAACGTTTGAATGGCCTCTGATACTGTTATAAAATAGATTTGGTTCCTTAAGGCCTGCTAGATGGGCGGGGCGGGAGTTAATGAATCAATGTGAAGCGCAATGGGCATGGTAAAATCAAGAAATTAATTCATCTTGGAGAAAAAAAGCCTAATAAATTGTAAAGAAATTAAAGAAAAAAGGTCTACCCTGTGGTAAGCCCATGGTTAAATTAAATGGTTTAAAAGGGGCGAAGAATTCTATAGTATATATGTATCCTTGCCTGAGGGGGGGGGGGGGGGGGGGGGGGGGGGGAAGCAAACGACCCCAAACCAATCTTAAAGAAGGAAGTGAAACCTGTAAATCATACCGGACTAATATAAGCCAGTAGCTACATTGATCGGAACCAGTGTTCGAGCCTCGCTCGACGCATAGTTGAGTCCTTGGAAAAGGCTCTTTACTCACATTCTCTCACCGTACTCAGGTGTAAAATGAGTACCTGGCCGTTGACAGCGTTGTCTCTGTCCGAAAAAATTATAATATCGTCTAACAGGCGTCATGTCCCGTCATACATGTTGCATGTCGCTTAGGCCAGGGACCCCTTGTAAAGCGCTTTGAGACTTTTAGTGGATATTGCGCTATATAAAGGCTCCATTTTTATTATTTTTAAATTGCTATTATAGTGGACATATTGAATACCAGTAATCTCATGGATTCAACCAGTCAGTTGCCGTACTATGGAAAAACACGGATTTCAAAATTTAGCCACAAAACTCATTCTTCACTTATTATCGATCGATTTTAATGACCCTGATCTTGGCAAAAAGCTCTCAAACCTGGGACCTTAAGGAAGACTTAAGGAAGTCCCAGGTTTGAAAGTTTATGAAAAGATGTAGTCCTTTAGAGCCATGAGGCCCATGGAACCGGAGTTTATCCCGGTTTTTATCGCGTGAAACGGACAATAGCAATTGCTTGTTACCCTTTTGATAGGACGCTAGACTATCGCAAAGTACTTTCAGCCAGATCGATCGATTTTTGAAGGGAGAGTTTTCTGGTCAATTTTTAAAATAAGTTAGTTAACTGGTTAAAGGTGGACTCAATGATCATAGTTAGAACGTCTATCAATGTATTGGAACCAGGAAGTTACATCTGGCCAATAAGTAGATGATTGAAAACACTCTGACTTTACTGTTATATAGTTTGCCTTTACTACCGCAAACTCGGGGACCCAAATCATTTTGGGGTTTTTGGAGGGGGAAAACTGTTAAAAAATATAATTTTGGGGTTTTAGGAGGGGGGGGGGGGAACTTTAAAAAAATATAATTTTGGGGTTTTAGGAAGGGGGAAACTTTAAAAAAAAAATAATTTGGGTTTTGTTTTTTTTTGTTTTTTGAGGTGGGGGGGGGGGGGGGGGGGGGGGTTTAAAAAATTAATTTTGAGGGGTTTGGGAGGGGGGAAACTTTTTTTATTTTTTATTTTTTTTTAAAGTCTCTGCCCTCCCAAACACCCTACTAGTACTAGACTTTAAAAAAAAAAAACGTTTCCCCCCTCCCAAACCCCCAAAATTATTTGGGTCCCCGAGTTTGCGGTAGTACCTAGTTTGCCAAGTGAAATATCAATAGATCGTTGTTAGTATATTATAAGATGGACTAATGATGAAGGCGATTTAAATTTAATGGAACCAGGAAGTTACACCTGGCAATGCAGTCGGTGACCTAAAAAGTCGTTGGTAAAAATTAATTGGAAACAATCTTATTATTACACACGAGTAAATCACCAACACTATATTTTTTTTTCTTCACCAGTTTGAGAAAATGTCACCGGCTTCGTAACTTGACTAATTTAAAAAACAGCACACTTTGACTTTGTAATCGGAGGAGAAATAGGTATTATAGATGATCTGAAATGAAAGTTGACACACGCGATTTGACAGTACCCTTGTTGAGATATATCCGTATTCCAGTGTGTTGAATTGATTAAAGTTTAATAGATGAAATTATTTTACACACAAGCACATAAGTAAACCGCTGACTCTCATAATTACACTTGGGTAGAGAACACCTTTACCCCTACGGTGTACTTCCTACTAAACTAAACACGACGTTTAAAACACAAACTACTTTTATTAGAATCTACATAAGGTGTGTAGTAGGTAGTAGTAAGATTGTGACGTCGACGATAACTGTCTGTTGACGTCTGCTAGGGATCAGATTCATTTCACGCACATACCAACACACAAACATACACAAATTACAAACACACACACACATACACACACACACACACACACATACACACACCTGAAGGAAAAGAAGAAGAAAAAAGCCTGTGTCAGTAAATAAGCGACAGGGTAACTGGGACTGTGTCACCGACTGCTAGGCACGACTGCCAGTTTGACGATATTAATGCCACATTCTAAAACTAAGCTTTTATTTTATTTTACTATTATTATTTTTGGCAGTCGTTTGAAATCGAAAAATTGAGTTTGTCATTTTTTTAAAATGGCAATTGATTAAAATCACTTAGATTTACATACTAAATAAACAGATACACAAAGACGGCACATTTACTGATTTTATTCTCCCCAATTGTTACTGTGCGTTTAGCCAAAAAGCTCACAACATTCGCCAGCCGGAAATCACGTTCCAACACACAAAAACTGTGTGTAACTTTAAACGTTGATAGTCTGATTGATACCATTTAGAGAGAACTACTCATAACAATGGCTGACTAAAAACAATAACAAAGAACTGAGTGACGTCAATTTCGTTCCTTCGATACTGGAAAGAGAGGGTGAACTTTTTAATGGCAGAGTGACAATTAACTACTGTAATAATATTATATATTTTTAAAAAATCTTCCCTTTATTGATCCTCAGGAGGAAATTTGTCTTTTAGGCCTCTTTCAAAGGATGACTAGTATTACATAGGCAACAGCCGAAGTGCAGCGCCTCAAAGTGAGCTAGGGCGAGGAGACTTGACTTGCTCAAAGCCACACAGCGCGGTCAGCATACGAACTCGGTACCTTTTCAGGATGAATGAATCAAAGACCATAGCGCAGCGATGTGCTACGTTGCCCCCTATGTTCGTTGGAAGTGGTTAATTAAATAGATAAGGGGAAAAGTTGGCATTCTTCAAGCAATTTGGCATATATCATGCGACTTGTTTAGCATGTTCCGTTAAATCTATCTGGCAACCCAGGTACAGTTAATGTGTGTGTGTGTGTGTGTGTGTGTGTGTTGTGTGTGTGTGTGTGTGTGTGTGTGTGTGTGTGTGACACAATATGACAGTGTTGGTGTTATGAAGGCGTTTTTGCTTGTCCTGTCTCTGATTGCCGCTTGCTGCCAAGATATTTGTTTTCTCAATAAAGATCCCCGTCGATAATAAAGTAAATAATATCATATAATATGATAATAATGTAAAGCGATCGTATCCTGAATAGCGGCGTTCAATAAATTATTGAAATACAGACCCAGGTAAAACTTTTTTGAAGTGGTTTTATTCGGCAAGAACTGTCAAGTGAATGATATAGGGCTAGACATCAGTTCAAAACTGCGATTTAAAAGAGAGGGGAAAAAAGATTTCCTCCTCAATAATAGACAGGTGGATAACCACGCCTCTCGGACAATCGTCATAATGTAAACAATTGCAGTGATTGGTAGAAACAGCAAACTACACAGGTTTTTAACTATCAATGGTATGTGTTTAAGTATAACTACTACTACTACTACTACTGCTACTACTACTACTACTACCACTACTACTACCACTACTACTACTACTACTACCACTACTACTACTACTACTACTACCACTACCACTACCACTACCACTACTACTACGACCACGACCACGACCACGACCACTACTACTACTACTACTACTACTACTACTCTTCGCCGTCATCATCATCATTATCTTCACCACCCACACCACCACTATTGTCATCACCATAAAAACCCACCAAATTTCACCAATCCACCAACATCTGCTGCTTCCCTCACCCCTAAGCCAAAACACGGGACACCATCACGTTTGACAAGACACTTCAATCCTACCCACCCTCAAGCTACAGTTTTGTCACATTCCTATTCCTATCATCTCAGCTACATCCTACTTACTCTCGGCGATCAATAATAAATCGTTAATCCACAGGTCAAAGCCTCACTTAAAAACGGTTAAGTTAGTTTTAAAAACACGTTCAAAACACAGTATTAAGTAAATGCGTTTATCCCAGATTCTGTCCCTTAGTTGTTTGTATTCAGTGAACACTATAGGTAGTTCGAAGATGACGTCACTCAGGTCTTTGTTATTGTTTTTTGCCATCCGCGTTTATGAGTATGCTCACTTAACTGTATTAACCTGACTATAAACGTTCATGGATACACACCGTTTTGTGTGTCGGTCCGTTATACTTCCGGATGGCAATGTTATGAGCTTCTTAGCCAAGCGCATACTATCTATAGACCCATAGATAACCACGCCTCTCGGACAGTCGTCATAATGTAAACAATGGCAGTGATTGGTAAACATAGCGAACTACACCTTTTACTATCGATGGTATGTGTCTAATTAACATACCCACTGTTTTACCGCTTGATCAACA
>NC_088368.1:19726163-19843663 GCF_034508935.2 Berghia stephanieae | reverse complement strand
GCTGCCCGGGTGGAATGGGGCTTAAAAATACTGATATCAATGCCCGCTAACTCCATTGTCTTTTTGTCCTTCTCCTCGTGGTATCTATAGAGATTTCTTTAAAAATTTAAGTAGTGTTGATGCCAACGGCGGAAAAGATTTTTACTGATTTTATTACAAAATACCAGCCATTTCCTGATGTATGTAGTATATTGTTTTCTGGTATTTCGTCGCCATGAATTGATAATGATTTCACTAATTTCTTCTGAAGTGTTTGCACTTTCGAGAATTTCCCGGACAAGCGGCAGGCTATCATTCTGCTGTTGTGTAATATGGGGTGAACCTTCTGTTTTGTTACTGGATGATGAAGAAGGTTGGCTTTCTTTGGTAATAGGGGTGGAACATCTGTTAATAAGTTTATGAGTTTTGGAAACCATGGTTGTGATTTCCAAACCGGAACAATCATGACACAATCCACTTTTTCGGTTTCTATTCTTTGTAGGATTCTGATAATTAGATTAAAAGGAGGGAAAATATAAGCATATAAATGAGACCAAGAAAATGAAAAAGCATTTATTCTCCATGCGTCTGCATCATTTTTCTCTGAGACACACTGTTCTATTTTATGATTTATTCTACTAGCAAATACGTCAACTTGGAAGAGCCCATATTCTGTGTTAATGTCGTCAAAGACAGATTTCTCTAGAGACCACTCTGTTTCAAGCCCTTTTTCTCTACTACTAGTAGTACTAGCTTTGTCCGCTTCAGTATTCTCTTTTCCTGGTATGTGTACAGCTGTGACTGTCATATTTCTCTCTATACACCATAACCATAGTTCTCTGGTTATATTATTGCATTCTTCTTTCATGCTGCCTTTTTTGTTAATACATGATACAGCTGTCGTATTGTCGCAAAATAAAGTAATCTTAGAGTGGCCTTTATAATCAGAAGAAAATGCTTTCAAAGTGAGAAGAGCCGCTTTCAATTCAAGACAATTTATATGCCATCTTCTTTCTTCTTCTGACCATAAACCTCCAGTTCTAACTCCTGCAAATTCTCCACCCAATCCAGTATTACTGGCATCTGATGTTAAGATAAATCCTTCGGGTTGTGGTCCTATCTTAATAGGTTAACTGCCCACCATAGAAAGCCATCATTTTAAATCTTCTTTATAGCCTCTGTTATAACAATAATATTATCGAAATTACCCTTATTTTTTGTTAACGATTTGTTTTTATAAATCTCCAATCTTTTATAAAACATATTTCCATATTAGTTACCAGGGCAAACTGCAACCAGTGTTCCTATGATTTCCGCTAATTTTCTGATGGTAATAAATTCTTCACGAATGTAATGATCCCAAAGATTTTTCATTTTCTTAATCTTTTCCTCTGTTGGTCTAGTGGTCATTGTCTTTGAATATAAGACAAACCCTAAATATGTAATCTCTTGGGTTGGTATAAGGTAAGATTTGTTGGTATTTATTGTGAAGTCCAGTTCATCAAATAGTTTACAAACTCTGTTACAAGCTCGTAAACAATCCAAATCTGTTCTCCCCAATATGAGGGCATCGTCTATATACATAATTATGATAATGTTTTCGTCTCTCAGGCGAGCAAGTACTGGTTTTATGACTTTTGTAAAAATCCGCGGAGCATCAGTGAAACCCATTACGAATGAAGTAAATTCGAACTTTTCCCCTGAAAACATAAATCTGAAAAATTTTCTAGCTTTCTCATGTAGTGCAATACTGAAATAAGCATCTTTTAAGTCACAGGAACAAGCAAAGCATTGTTCCTGAAATGATATACTGCCTCTTGAAGACTGCTCATTTTAAAATGTGTATATTTAACGCATTTATTGAAATGCTTAAGGTTGAGAATAATTCTAAGGTTCCCATTACTTTTAGTTCTAGCGAATATATTAGAATACAATTGATTCTGGTTATCCTCGTCATCCCTCTGACTGCTTGGATAATATTTTTCTCTTTCAATTCTCTAACTTCTCTTTCAATTAGTATTCTTTCCTGTTCCGAAAATGTTATGCTTTTTTGGGATAAAAGTTTACACAGGGGTAAAACAAAGTTCTGGGTAAACTCCCCTAATTTGGTTAACACCCACTGGTCTTCAGTGATTTTCTGCCATTTCTGTATATATAATCTTGTTTTCCCCTCTGTGAAATGATCTATAGTATTCTTAAATTCTAAACTTGCGCTATTGTCTTCTTTTCCCTTCATAAGTTATCATTGTTGTCCTAAAGTTAAATTTGGTTCTGTGAGAAGCGTTTCCTTCCTCCCCGTCCTCCTCTTGTTATCGGTCGCCATCCTCTCCCCCTCTGCTTTTGTGGGTTCTGGATGGTGAGGGGTAAGGCATCCTCCTTTGACCATTTTTTGATTTTCCATCACAGTGAAACGTGCCAGGTTTTGTCACGGCTTTCGAAAGCTTGTGGGTATCATTAATTGTCTTAATGCTTTCGTCTAAATTATCTCCGAAAAGGAACTCCGTTGATGTGCTTTCTTTCGGTTTGCACAATTCTCTACATTCTTCATTCAGAAAAGGCTTAAGTGCTTCTTTTCGAATTTGGCTGCAATTCGTATATACAGCTGATCCCACTCTTAACAAAACCGTGACCAATGGAGTCATTGCTTTGACCTCTATTACCCTCTTATTATCCTTTTCCTGGCTCCTTTTAACTAAGTCGCTCAGCAGTTTAGCTGTTATGGTTAAACTTTTGCTCATTAACAATTGAATGTTATTGATGGTCGTGTCCTTAGATTTTGCATAAGTAGGCAGTATACGCCATACTTGAGGGTTAATTCGAGGGACTCTGAGATTGGGGGTGTTTTTAGGGCAAAGGTGTTTATCCAACACTTTCTTGGTTTTTTTCCCTGTTGACATTAGCGCACACTCCATTATTGACTATCTTTGCCACCGATTCGTGAATGTCTTCACCAAACGATTCTGGTACATTAAAAAACTGTTCCAGTTCTTTTATTTCATTATCAATTTCATCTTTGTCCTCACTTTCTTCCACCTCTTCTTCTTTCTCATCTTCGTATGTCATATCATTTTCGAGCATCTCTAGCTCGTCGAGGTCACTGGTTGCGGTCATTGTGTGCGTGCCTTCTCCCCCCTTTTCGCTCTCATTCGGCTTTCGTTTCTTTAACTTTAACGACGGCTCGCTGGAGTCGTGATTAGTCATTAATAGATGCGTTAGTGACTTGAAACCTACATTTAACTGTCCCAATTCCGAATCTGAGGCGTGGGGATTGCTATGGGCGTGGGTATTAGTATTAGAGTGGGTTTCCTTGCTCACTAAATGTGATGGCCCCTGATTAACTGCCTCATTTCCAATTGTTTTTGTTTTAGATTCTAATTTCCTTTTATATGTTCTACTGTCTTTTTTACATTCTCCATTTTTACCCCTCTTTTTCTCTCCCGCGGGAGAAGAAATTGGGTTTTTTGTATGAGTTAACACTCCCTCGGGAGATGTTATGGGAACTGTTTTAGTTTTGTCCCCCGCGGGGGTAGAAAGTTCCTTATTCAACTCTTCTACTTTATCTGGTTCCATTGTTTATTCGAAGTAATTTAAAACATTTTTTCAAAAGTTTAAATCATTAAGCACCACTTTCACAGTGTTAGTAATATACTTTTGTATGAATTAACACTCCCTCGGGAGATGTTATGGGAACTGTTTTAGTTTTCTCCCCCGCGGGGGTAGAAAGTTCCCTATTCAAATCTTCAACTTTATCTGGCTCCATTGTTTATTAGAAGTAATTTAAACATTTTTCCCTCAAATGTTTAAATCATTAAGCACCACTTTCACAGTGTTAATAATATACTTTTGTATGAATTAACACTCCCTCGGGAGATGTTATGGGAACTGTTTTAGTTTTCTCCCCCGCGAGGGTAGAAAGTTCCTTATTCAACTCTTCAACTTTATCTACTCAAAAGTTTAAATCATTAAGCACCACTTTCACAGTGTTAGTAATATACTTTTGTATGAATTAACACTCCCTCGGGAGATGTTATGGGAACTGTTTTAGTTTTCTCCCCCGCGGGGGTAGAAAGTTCCCTATTCAAATCTTCAACTTTATCTGGCTCCATTGTTTATTAGAAGTAATTTAAACATTTTTCTTCAAAAGTTTAAATCATTAAGCACCACTTTCACAGTGTTAATAATATGCTCCAATGGGAATTGGTATGTCACAGGTCTAATAACAGATTAAAAATCCAATAAGGATAAGGAAAAATTAACACAATGGTTTGCATTAAATAGACAAAACAAGACGCGTCCAGCCTTCTTGACAGTCGAACGTGAACTGACAGTCACGGCGTGATTCTTCATTTGTAACCCAATTCGGAATTGGGGTACGAGGTAGAGTGCGCTTGGCTAAGAAGCTCACACCATTACATCCAGAAGTATAGGGAACCAACACACAAAACTATTTGTAACCTTAAACGTTTATAGTCTGGTTAATACAGTTTAGTGAAAATTACTCATAAACACGGATGGCAAAGAACAATAACAAGGACCCGAGTGACGACAACTTCGTTCAATCTATAAACACTGTTTTGCGTGTTTGGTACGCTATATTCGGCTGGCGGATGTTGAATTTTACCTAAACACATAGCATCAATAGCGCAAAAAAAAAAAAATCGCTTGCTACCCTTTGGATAAGACGAAAGCCTATCGCAAAATACTTTCCGCCAGATCTTACAGACCCAGCTAATCAATCACTGCTGGGTGAACAAGGGTGAAAAAGAAAGAAAAAGAAAATGAACCTAACCCAGGATTGATGTCGTGCCTTTGAGTGTGAAGCGTGTGCTCTACCAACTGAGCTATCGGAATCTCAATGCTCTCGAAAAACACTTTTTAAAAGTTTGTTTAGTTCTCAATATTCTATAGATAGTATGCAGATGACGTCACTCAGGCCTTTGTTATTGTTTTTGCCATCCGCGTTTGTGAGTTGTTCTCACTAAACTGTATTAACAAGACTATAAAAGTTCATGGTTACACAGAGTTTGTGTGTTGGTCCGTTATACTTCCGGATGGCAATGTTGTGAACTCCTTGGCCAAGCGCATTCTATCTATAAAATCAGACTATAAACATTTAAGGTTCCACATAGTTTTGTATGCTGGTGCGTTTATCCGGCTGGCGGAGGTTGTGAGCATTTTACATAAACGTATAGCATCAATAAGTTAACGAAAGCTACGATGCAACACGATCCAACCAAATCTCTTTTAAAGTGAATCATGTGCTCTATCTCCTCCCCTCTATGCCGAATAATAATAATAATAATAACAATAACAATAACAATAACAATAATAATAATAATAATAATAATAATAATAATAATAATAATAATAATAATAATAATAATAATAATAATAATAATAATATTATTATTATTATTATTATTATATTATTATTATTATTATTATTAATAATAATAATAATAATAAAAATAATAATAATAATAATAATAATAATAATAATAATAATAATAATAATAATAATAATAATAATAATAATAATAATAATAATAAATAATAAATAAATAAATAAAAAGAAATCCCTTTCCAAAATGCACACCGAGGCCAGTTTGGTTGGACTATAGATAGTTCGAAGATGACGTCACTCAGGCCTTTGTTATTGTTTTTGCCATCCGTGTTTATGAGTACTTCTCACGAAACTGTATTAACCAGACTATAAACGTTCAAGATTACACAGTGTGTGTGTGTGTGTGTGTGTGTGTGTGTGTGTGTGTGTGTGTTGGTCCGATGAACTTTTATAGTCTGGTTAATACAGTTTAGTGAGAACAACTCACAAACGCGGATGGCAAAAACAATAACAAAGGCCTGAGTGACGTCGTCTGCATACTATCTATAGATAGAATGCGCTTGGCCAAGGAGTTCACAACATTGCCATCCGGAAGTATAACGGACCAACACACAAACTCTGTGTAACCATGAACTTTTATAGTCTGGTTAAGACAGTTTAGTGAGAACAACTCACAAACGCGGATGGCAAAAACAATAACAAAGGCCTGAGTGACGTCATCTGCATACTATCTATATATATATGTGTCAAAAACGTTCCCCGTTCAAAAGGTGACAGATAGATAAATTTCACTATGCATCCACCTCTACTCTACTGTGTTATTTTTGGTCCCGTTGTTACATCAATAGTAGTCTAATTATAAAGTTATTTAAAGCAGGTGACCCTGTCAACCGTAGTTAGTATAACTAGCACATACAGCACGAACGTGTCTACGACGACAAAACAATTATCTTTCATTTTGGCCTGAAAACTTAAAAACTCCATTCATGAATAGAATAAAAAAATTGAGCTTTTATATAGCGCAATATCCACTAAAAGTGCTCAAAGCGCTTTACAACGGGTCCATGACCAACAGCAACACTTACCATGTAGGAGGCGATGTTACATTTTTTTCGGACAGAGACAACGCTGTTAACGGCTAGGTACTCATTTTACATCCGAGTACGGAGAGAGAATGCGAGTAAAGAGCCTTTTCCAAGGACTCAACTATGCGCCGAGCGAGGCTCGAACCCGATCCTCGCTCGGCGCATAGTTGAAAGCGAGTGTCATACCACTAGACCACATAGCCGCACAGAAAAGAATGATCCCGACGTGTACTTCTTTGCAGGTCTGATTGTCCACACTGAGATAGGCTCTTGGTTGTTGTGGAAAAATACTCGCAAACCAACGCAAAGTATTGTCCATGACAACAATGATAAATCGAGGCCATTATTGAGTTCGGTTCTCAGACCTGCTAATAATATCACCATGTGAATCTAGAATGATCCCTAACTTTTCTTATATAAATATATAATCAATTAAACAAAGAAATAAATGAATAAATAAATAAAGAAATAAATAAATAAACAAATAAATAAATAAATAAATAAACAAATAAATAAATAAATAAATAAATAAATAAATAAATTTGATTAATTAATAATTCTTTTTAACAAAATTGTCTCGGGTTTAAGATTTTTGGACACATCCAGGTTCACCACTTATCTCAAGGTGTATGAAGTACTCCATCATCATCATTGCCTTTTTCACCCTGGGTCAGGGTATGGGCCAATGAAGTAAATACAATTATTTATAATCTTTTTTTTCTTTGTTCTTAAGTATGTTTTGTCAGTATTTGACCACCATGCCGGAATACCTGGGTATAAAATTAGTCCCAGTCAAGTCAAGGGTAGCAATTATCCTGTATTTTGGTAGCAGTTGGGTGGTTTGGGCTAGTCAATTTGGAAATCCAGAAGGTTTTTTTTCATTATGGCGCCTTATGCGGCCTGACCAGTGTCCAACTCAATGGATGATATGTTTTGTTTTTAAGGGTTTTACGGCACTTTCAACACATTTAGGTCACATCAGCGCCAGTAAAAAGGAAGACAATTGGATAGTGAAAAGATTCTAGATGTACAATAAGACAAAGGGGAATGGTTCAAATAGGGAACATGTGTAGATTCCAAGAGCATACCACCAATGTACTTGAGTTTGAGATCACCTAAATGTCTCACCCATACGCTAGCACAAGATCCTACCAAGAGGAATACACTCAAATGCTTACATTATACATACACAGAGAGATAATTTACAAGTAAAAAAAATATCATCTCCCAAAACAATAATAACTCTGCAATGGGAGCGATCTATATTCATGTTTTCGTTCAACCAGGTCATCAATCACATGATTTGTTGAGGTCCAACGATTGGATATTTCTTCAGAAATGTAAACACGCTGCTTTGTTTATGAAAGTTGTAAATATACCCATGTGTCAAGCTGAACACAATGACCAATCGTAATGTTAGATAGTTCAAAATCTGTGAACACTTTTCAATATGTAGGTCACTTTGAGCACATTTTGCAATGTGACCAATGACCTCGAGCACATGGAAAGGGAATATAGATCATGCCCATTGACTGTTTCCCTCCAATCTAGGACTCCGGCCAGGGACAGGACAACACCAAGTAATCTCATTCCAAGACAAAGACAGAAAGTAATAGAAAAATCCAGTAAAGCAGACAAAAAATTAGAAGTAAAACGAAATAAAATAAAAAACATCAAACAATCAAAGAAAGAAAAAAAAAAGAGAAGAAACGACAAAAACAAAACAAAAAAATTAAAAAACCGCCCTCTTTTTAGCTTGGATGCCTTATTTTCACCCGACAGGTACTAATTTGCAGGTCTGATAATCTAAATTGTAATGGTCTCATTGTTGTAATGGAAATACACGTCCTCTCAAAGCAGCGCGATATAATGTCCATTACAACACTGTTAAAACGGCCCCATAATTGCGTCTGGATATCAGACCTGCAAAATATGCTCAGGTCACCTGGATAGTATGTGAGAAGGCATTGGGGTCGAATTTTTGTGAAGATTCACTTTATTTTCTTTCTGTAATGAGTTCTATTCGTATCGCTCGTGAACTTCATTTGCATTGATGTTAAGCGTTTAGGTAAAATACAACATCCACCACCCATATCAAAATTACCAATACACATGACTGTGTGCAACATATATCGTTTGTGATCTGATTTATGTAATTTAGTGAGAACTAATCATCTAAAAATAATAACAAAGAGCTGAGTTCTTTCTACAGTAGAAAAAGGGGCGTTTCCCCCATCAAATCCTTGAAACTTTTTTGTTAAGTTTGTAAGTCGTTTGGTATTTTTGTGTTTAACAATTCACGATTCAGAATTGTGTTGGGGGGAGGGGGGGGGGGGGGCTAAGTCAAGCATAGCTACACACCTATGTAAGGTACGGGCCGTATTACTAACTAGTGGTATCTAGCTATTATCTGCTATTACTATTCAAAAGGACCCAGCTGTGAATCACTTCTAAACAATTTGACAATACAACAGCGCTTCACCTCCCCCCCCCCCCCCCCCCCCCCCCCCCCCCCACTCCTCAATCTCTAAAGCACACACACACACACAGTCTCTCTCTCGACTAACAAATACTATTACAAGCCTTTTTGTCTACGTTTGTGTGGGTGTGTATGAGAGAGAGAGAGAGAGAGAGAGAGAGAGAGAGAGAGAGAGAGAGAGAGAGAGAGAGGGTGGGGGGAGAGGCAGGTAATCATAGGGAGGGAGAAAGTGAGCTTGTAAGAGAATGAGAGACGAAATGAGAGAAAATAACGAATAGAAAGAAAGGGCGAGATAGAGAAAAAGAAAGAAAGAAAAAGAGGGAGAGAGAGAGAGAGAGAGAGAGAGAGAGAGAGAGAGAGAGAGAGAGAGAGAGAGAGAGAGAGAGAGAGAGAGAGAGAGAGAGAGAGAGAGAGAGAGAGAGAGCCAAAGTCTTCCTTTCTAAACCTCTACTAACTCCCACCATCATCGTCGACACCATCCCATAATCTCTTTAAGGTCCAATGAATCTCTCTCCAACTTCATTCAAACCCAATCCATTCTGCTGCATCTGACAAGCCAGCCGTATAGATAGTATGCGTTTGGCTAAGGAGCTCACAACATTGACATACGATAGTAAGAATTACAACAAAGACCTGAGTGACGTCAACTTCGAACTATCTACCACTCAGGTCTTTGTTATTGTTTTTTGCCATCCGCGTTTATGAGTAATTCTCACTAAACTGTATTAACCTGACTATAAACGATCATGGTTACACAAATTTGTGTGTGTTGGGCCATTATACTTCCGGATGGCAATGTTGTGAGCTCCTTAGCCGAGCGCATTCTATCTATATCCGTTTTACACGCTCTACCATATCAAACCACCCATCTATGCACTATGCATACCTACACGACAACTATCACTGTCATTGTCCCCATTCACCTTTGCATGAGCTAACATGTTCAATAATTCATACATCCACAAATGGTCCGTATTAAAATTTTTGGCCAGATAATATCACTTGATCAGTCAATGGGAGCGATCTATATTCATGTTTTCGTCCAACCGAGTCGTCAATCACGTGATTTATTGCTGTCCAACGATTGGCCATTTCTGAACAGATGTAAACACGCTGCTTTGTTTAATGAAAGTTGTAAACATATTCATGTGTCAAGCTGAACACAATGACCAATCGTAATGTTAGATAGTTCAAAATCTGTGAACACTTTTCACTATGTGTAGGTCATTTTGAGCACATTTTGCAATGTGACCAATGACCTCGAGCACATGGAAAGTTAATAATAGATCATGCCACTTGATGAATTGATTCAAATGACTCTCAATCTGTCTATAAAGTCGGAATCTCTACTAGTCTGACAGTCTATGTCCTGGAAGTCCTGGGTTTGACACTTCTAGATATTCCGATGGTCGTTTTGATCGATCGATAAATGAAATACAATTTTCTGGTCAAAATGTTTTTAAAAAGAAAAAGACCAAAAAAAAAAAAAAAAAGACATTTTGGCAGAAAACGACAGAAATGATAATAAACCTTCAATACAGAAAACGCTTTACGCAATCTATCTACATGACAATGAATCAAACCGTAGTGGTTATTCACAGAGGTAGTCATTCACAACCTGAAAGTCCGCACAGCCGAGGCTTATTCCGGTTTCTGTAGCGTTAACCCTCTCCATACCAACCATTTTCAGGATTTCCCCCAAAACTTCACTCATAAGTAACACAAACACAAAATCTATATTTTTTATCACTCAAACACAGTAGCATAGGTTCTTGCCATACATAATTTCTTTAGCAAAACATGCTCTATCTACAACACACTGTTAATTTTCTTTTTTCTTTAAATTTTTTGATGTACAAAAGAAATTCGAATAAGACAAATGTTGGTTGTATCGTAACGAATGTGACGATTTTCCTATAGATGGTAAGGAGAGGAGGGTTAAAAGGACTAGCAATTCATCACTACCCTTTAAATAAGGACATTAAATAAGTGACCAAGCACTTTCCACCTGATCTTACTCGCCTAGTTGCCTTAACATGAAAGGGATAAAGGAGGGGAGGCTGGATGGTGAATATAATTAATGAGGCTTTGTTAACAAAAAGATCATGTGATCTTTGTTGTTTTTTTAAAAGTACAAATACCATGTTCTCTGAGTAAAAAAAAAATTAATTAATTTTTGATTTTCTACGGCAGCTTAGCGTATATGCTTGAGGTTAGATAGTTAGACAGACAGACAGACAGACAGACAGACAGACAGACAGACAGATAGATAGATAGATAGACAGGTAGATAGATAGATAGACAGGTAGATAGATAGATAGATGGATGGATGGTGGATATATGGATGGGTGGATGGATAACAGATATAGATTGATATTCTAACAGTGTTGGTCAGTACACAAAAGGGCATCTTACAGATAGATGACTTGTCGTCTTATAACAACACAAAAGATTATTTTTATATGACCTATCAAGGTTGTACACGAAGTATTGTAAAGCTCATTGTGGATTCATGACGGGAATGCGCAATTCAAGTGGATACATTATTTACAATTCATCTATCTAAAAAATAATCAAAATAGTGGTCTGATTTGGCGGGATCATATCATAACGAGATGGTGATCTCTAGTACCAGTTGAGACTAACATTTAAATGGTTGTTCATCATCATCTTCGTCGTCATCACCCGGCCATAAAAATAAAATTAAAACAAACCAAAAAATCCAAGGCAGATAATAGCAAAAAATATAGCCTATTTTGTCACCCCCTCTTCCCTCCCCAATCAAATAAAAAGGAAAACAAAGAGTACAAACCACACCAACCCAACCCCCCCCCCCCCCCCCCCCCCCCCCCCGAAAAAAACCAACAAAAAACTAAAAAAAAACATTAAAAAATAATGATAAATCATCCTTTTCGCTTTGAAATTTCTCTTCAGCATCTGCACCGATACATTATATCAGATTAATCAAATAGATCACATCTGGTCATCTGTGCGGGAGCTAAATGTTCTAGCATAAAAAGGAATAAAAAAATAAAAAAATAAAAATGGACTTTTATACAGAACAATTTCTATCAAATTTGCTCAAAGTATACCAAGCCAACAGCTTCACACATAAAATGTAACAATTTTTTTTCTTCTGACAAATGTTTTATGTTTTATGTTTTTAAGGGTTTTACGGCGCTTGCAACACATTTAGGTTATATCAGCGCCAGTAAAAAGGAAGAAAATGGGATAGTAAAAAGTTTTGAATTACAATTAAAGCACCCAAGAAAAAGCAAGACAAAGGGGAACTGAGAACAAATAGGGATCAGATGTAGATTCCAAGAGCACACCACCAATGTACTTAGTTTGAAATCACCTACAAGTCTCATCCAGACACAAGCACAAATCCCAACAAAGAGGAACACACTCAAATGCCTACATTATACATTCAAAATAAAAATAATAATACATAACAGAGAGATGATTTACAAGGAAAAACATATCATCTCCCAAAACAATATACTATGCATTTGACTGTTTCCCTCCCAGCCAGGACTCCGGCCAGTGCCAGGACAAAACCAAGTAATCTCATTCCGAGACAAAGACAGAAAGCATGTTGGAAAACAGATATAAGGGGATAGAAGACACAGTATGTACCTCCCTGCCCGCTATGGGAGTCTTCTGACAAAGTATATACAACTCCGTTACAGGTTAGGTACTCATTTTACACCTGAGTATGGAGAGAAAATGTGAACAAACAAAGAAGTATTTCTAAAAATTCAATTTGAACTGGGGAAATTACAGGTTACAAGCTGAGTGTTTCTCCCACTAGACCACACGAGGTACAGGGACCTTTATTTTACTTTACTTACTTTACTTTAGTAGTACAGCTGGGGTCAGGCTAGTCGCCTATCAGCCCATTGTTATCTTCAGCGCTTGTTACGTTTTCACACTTGTCTATGCTTTGGTTTTTGTATGCTGAGCGTTGCGGGGATTTGAACCATTCTGATGAGAGTTCATATTTATATTGGCTCCATACTTTATCCAGTCTGCTTTTAAAGGCATTCAGAGAGGGTGCTGTGACTATGTCGTCTGGTAAAGAGTTCCAGGCATTTACAAGGCAGACAAAGACTCCTATATACATACCTGTCTCCTGTAAATCCAGTGGGACAGTCACACGAGTAGCTGTTCAATCCATCCACACAACGTCCTTGGTTCGAGCACGGGGTTCCCAGGCAGTTGTTGGGGTTTTCCTCGCAGTACATTCCTATATTATATTCAATGGATGAAAAGGTTAAGGACATTTAAAAAGAAATCAGAAGGAAGGATGAGGAGGTGATGTGTACTTATTTGTCGGGTCTAATAACCCAAATTGTTATGGACCCATTGTTGCAATGGATATACACTCAAACCAACGCAAAATATTGTCCATTACAACAATGTTAACTCACTCAACCCTAACACCGACTATATCCGTAGTTTACCCGAGTTACTTTTACCCCATGCCTATTAATTACATTTTTCTGAGACAAATTATAGGCGTACCATCAAAGCTAATGTTTTTTTGATTTTGCAAGCTAATGATAGTTGAATAAAACTATCTATGTACATGCTCATTTTTAATACATTTTTTTTCCAATCTTTAAAAGTAGCAAAAGTCTATGGGATTGAGTGAGTTAATGCTTTCGGCTATGAGCCCAGCAAATAAGTACATGTCGGTGAGGAGTGATATTAAAAAAAAAAAAAAACAACAACAAAAAGAAAAAACACACCCAAAAACCACCATTCCCTTTAATCATCCCAAAGGGGAATTTTTGACTTTAAGGTCTATAATAAAAAGGGAAAACTGAGATATCCCAGGAGTCACCATCAGCAGTAATGCAAAAGAGCAGGTGAGAAGTGACTTGTTCAAGGGCTTCCAAGGGCTTTTGTTTTACACACCACTTGTTTGAATGTAGACCTCGACAAGACTTCAGACGTAATTTCCTTCCTCCCATCAGACCTGACAATCAGCAATTATGAATGTCCAATCATGGCACTTGACCAAATTGGTTACAGGTCTTAAACTATTTCAGCCTATCTGAGTAAGTCATCAAAAAATAATACTGAAAGTCTGTAGTGCTTTGAGATGACTGGTTACATTTTGATGAATAGCTGCTGGATTCCGGCAGGAAAATTGTTCCATAAGTGAAACTTATTTGGGGAAAACTATTTAGAGTGACTGTCCTTATTCTCACCATTGGTCAATAAACAACAAAACGTATGTGGAGTGGTTCCATAAACTGAATGTATGAGAGAAAACATAATCCTCTTCAGGACTTAAGGCACATAATGCATCCACCAGACATCTCCATTTTTTGCGATCGGCTGGCTGCTTTTGCATTGGCTGTATATTCCAGGACAGGCCTGATTCCTTTAATTCTTTCTCCACGGTGCTTCATCAGGTTTATGAGAGAAAAAGTGAGTGAAAATAAATGTTTAACATGAAAAGGATATTATTCCTATCGTACCTTCGTATCCTGCAACACACTGACATGAGCTGGCATACCACTCGTCTACACACTTTCCACCATTAGCACACTTGGATGTTTGACACACATCAGGACTGGTACAGCCAGAGGTGACCAACACCTTGTACTGTAGGAGGTATTTGACTGGCACTGTGTTGTTCTGGAACTGGTTGTCTGCAGGGTGGGTGGGGGTTGAGAGAAGTACGAGAAACAATGTAAGTCAATAATAATAATAATAATAATAATAATAATAATAATAATAATAATAATAATAATAATAATAATAATAATAATAATAATAATAATAATATGTGACCCTCCGTCTCAAAACGGTATTATGTCGGGGTGATTCAGACCCCAGAAAGTGAATTTAGAGATAGAATGATGAGAAATTGGACCTTAGAAGTTTTTGTAAAGCAAAAATTGGTATTTACACTCCAGCATAACGTACAGAAAGTAAACCCACGTTTGATATTCGTGGCAATGAATTCAATATCCCTGAGCGAGTGGATCCCGACATAATACCGCTTTGAGATGGGGGGGGGGGGGGGTCACATATATACTTTATTCCTTTAGTCCGAACTTACAAAACAAACAAGAACAATAAATATTTTTACCTGATGCTGATACTGCAATGAGTTTGATTTTATTATCATTATTATTGCTATCACCATCATCATCATCATTGTCATCAAGAAAAATGACATCACCATCATTAAAACCCTCATCATCACCCTCAACTATAGTGTTAACATCGCCATTATCATCATCAGCCTCATCATTATTATTATCAGACTATTAAAAGACTCATCACTCATATTATCTTACCATTCAGTTTTTCAAAATAACTCAAAAATACATATGGGTTTTGTTTTTTTTTTTTGGGGGGGGGGGGGGGGGGGGGGGGGGTGGTATTTTTTCTTCTTCCACAATGTGGTTTGTTCACAATATCAAGGGAAAATAAAATGTTAAAATCATGTTGAAATTGCCGAAAAAAGTGTTTCAATCACAAAAGTTTTGGCCTACTAAAAATCTAAAAATAGAATTTTAGAAACCTCGTTTCTGTCCTATTATATAATCATAAAACATCAGCATATGATTTGTTTTATTTATATAAGATATTTAATCAACGCTTCATAATTGTATTGTCTTACTAATTGGTATGGAATAAACCAAAAGTGGTATTCAAGACACAAATTAAATACTAACCTGTAAAAAATGGTAGCAAGACTCCACCAATACGAGCTTGTTCTATGCAACCGACAAAGAAAGACTCCCTGAGGACAGAATGACAATGAGTGAGACCTTTTAAATTCTATTCCACGTAAGGTTTGGTCTTACTCTGACCTTACATCATACATAATCTAGGTTTATCAAAGACAACAAACTTAAAATCTGTATATTTTCAATTTAAAAATCCGAATTTCAGGAGAGAGAAAAACTGTATCAACCCAGAAAGCACAATTACAACCATTATTAATTACGTGCAACATTTGAAATGCTTTGGAATTAAGTAGTGTAGTTCCATTTAGTAACAATATATATATCTGAGTAAAATAATTTTTTCACTGTATTTTCCTATAAACTTTCAGCTGAAAAAAAAAATCCAAATACAGGAGAAATAAAAATAAATCTGAATTTGGTCAAATTTGGCCAGCAAAAAAATGTGTATATACAAAACAGGATGAATGAAACACCACAGATGAATCTGTGGTGTTTCATTCATCCTGTTTTGTTGATAAAGGGGAAACCCGAAACGTTTATTTGATCTGTTTTTGTAATTAAATTGAAGCTTACAATCAATTTCACATTATTATTTATTATGTTCATTAAAGCAACAGAAACCATGACAAACTCTTGCAACATGAACTGCACAGTTCTAATAATATACTCATAAATTGAGAATATAAAATAAACAAAATAGTCTCTAGTTAATCATACACTTACTGATTGACAGGTGAATTGACATTATTGGTAGTAGCACCCAATGCTAGATGAGGACCTGTCACCAACATGGATGAGACATCCAGTCCTCCATCAACCCCGGAATCAATGGATATCCTCTTCAAACCAGCCACGGATACACCATTGTGCAATACGCTGAGTTCTAACAACGTTCCATTACTATTCACCTCCAACATGGCCGTGTACCATTCCCCGTCGTTCACAATCTTAGGGGTCAAGGTCGTTGCTGACTTTGAAAATTCGGTCACGGTGAGTTTGTAGTTGAGTTCAAGGTGACCCTTTGCGATTCTCAGTTTGATGAAGTAGTCGTCTCTACCAGCAAAGAACAAGGCACCAAAGTGTGCCCTGGTGCGGAACTTGATGGTAACTTTAGGAATCGGGCTTGCATTCCCACCCAAAGAAAACGTTGTCATACTTAAACCATTGTATTGGGCTGTGCTGACACCTGTTGAAAAAAAAAAAAAAGATCAGAACAGGGAATTTTAAACATGCTTAAAATTTAATTAACATAAAAGATAAAGGAAGATGATAAATACAAACTAATTTAATTAACATAAAGGATAAAGGAAGATGATAAATATAAACTAATTTCATTAACATAAAGGATAAAGGAAGATGATAAATACAAACTAATTTCATTAACATAAAGGATAAAGAAAGATGATAAATACAAACTAATTTAATTAACATAAAGGATAAAGGAAGATGATAAATACAAACTAATTTCATTAACATAAAGGATAAAGGAAGATGATAAATACAAACTAATTTCATTAACATAAAGGATAAAGGAAGATGATAAATACAAACTAATTTAATTAATATAAAGGATAAAGGAATATTATAAATACAAACTTCTTTTTACATGTTAGTATTTATAAACAACCTTTCCTTGTGAACATCATAACAAAACAGTATTATGTTGTGATGAATTAGTTACTGAAAATCGAACTTAAGGGCTAAAGATTATGACAATTTATTGGAATTTTTATCCTTCATTGACGTCAGTGACTGTAATTTCTCGACCTTTTTAAGTCTCAAATTATGTAACTCTCGTCGTTTTAAATCTAGAGTCATTTTGGGAATCTGGTTCACCCTGACATTATACCACATTGAAATGGTCAGTCACATATAACAATCTCGGATTTAAGGATCTCCTATCTTTACAAAGTATTTCTCAAATTCTATTCATATATATTTTCCCTTATAATTATTTGTATATGCTCAATCAATACAATGGACTTGAAGGATTTACATATCTTCATGGTCTTGGAGTGCAATATCAATTCTGTACAATATGCAAATTTAACCAATTAGTAAATAATAGTTTTTATCTAGGTAACACATCTTATCATATGTGGCCAAGTAGCATGATGTTTCATAATACAGTCAAGCAATTTTGATGGTCGTCAGTGACTTTTCTTGGTTTTTATGTTAAATTGACCCTAAAAATAAATTCCCCCAACCATGAATAAAAGGAATCGTATTTCAATATTTGTTTTTAATTTAAATGAATTCAAGCACCAAAATCGAAAGAAAAAAAATGGGAATTTTTTCAATAAAAATTGAACTGGTTAAATTTTTAAAATGGAAATAAACAAAGAGGAAAACAAACAAACAAACAAACAGGCAAGCACATTTTCCTTACATTCATATCCTTCTTGTATATTGACACAAGTAGACTGATCAGGGCAGGTTCCATAAGAACAGAAGTCCAGCTCACTGCAGTTCTTACCTCGGTACCCAAACTTGCAGTCACAGCTGAAAATATTGCAAAAGATTCATTTTGTTTCTTTACAAAAACATAACAAACCATAACGATTCCGCGTTACCTAAAGTACCTATTAGAGCAGTGTCCCGTTTTGTTTCTTTACAAATCCATAACAAACCATAACGATTCCGCGTTACCTAAAGTACCTATTAGAGCAGTGTCCCGTTTTGTTTCTTTACAAAAACATAACAAACCATAACAATACCGAGTACCCTAAAGTACATATTAGAGCAGTGTCCCATTTTGTTTCTTTACAAAAACATAACAAACCATAACAATTCCGAGTACCCTAAAGTACTTATTAGAGCAGTGTCCCATTTTGTTTCTTTACAAAAACATAACAAACCATAACAATACCGAGTACCCTAAAGTACTTACTAGAGCAGTGTCCCATTTTGTTTCTTTACAAAAACATAACAAACCATAACAATACCGAGTACCCTAAAGTACTTATTAGAGCAGTGTCCCATCAACAACTGCAATAATTCATATGAAATTATCTATTAGAATTGAAAATAGAATTCGTAAACTCATTAACGTAAGCATTAGAGAAATTCCATACATTACAATTTACTATAAAAAGGGAATGATCTTCAGAGGCCAAGTTCAATGACAAAATACCTTTACTTACTCAGCCTTAATATTGACTATCTCAGTAATTGCAAACCTCTGTTCACTACCAAATCGGATATTATCGGTATGAACTTTTCAATTGAAATAATATAACAAGTCAATGTATTAGACTTGGAAAAACTCTTTACTCACATTATCTTACCGTGCTCAGGTGTAAAACATTTACCTGGCCATTACTAGCATTGTCCCTGTTGGAAAAAATTGTAATATCGCCTCATAGGTGCTATGTCTCATCCTACAAGTTAAGTGTTGGCTTGAGACAACTTGTAACACTCTTTGTGCATCATAAGTGGACATTGCCCTATATAAATACTCAAGTTTTTTATTGTTGTTGTTGAAGACATCTACTTTTTTATACTCACCTGAAGTCATTAAAGTAAACATTCGAGCAGTTTCCCCCATTCTGACACGGCATATCTTCAGTACAGCTGTCCCGGGTGTTATGTGCTCCGATGGTGCCGTCGAACCTATATGCTGTTAGACCATCTCCCGAACTGTTCTCCGAAAAGCGCAATTTTAAAGCATACACTCGCGCGTCCTGTGGGGGGATGGAACGATAAAATACTATTTGTAGTCATAATAAGCTCAGAGGACACCAGCAAAGCATCATCTTTCAACTAAGAACACAACACATACGACTCAACAACCATTTAAGCAAAATTACAAAAGACACATCCCCTTCCTGCCCCCTATGTCAACACCCCAATGAAACAGTAACACACCACTTGCTTGAATGTCAACCTCTTGAAGACCTGAGATGCACATTCCTCCCACCAAATCCAAGCATCAGTAACACACTTTATAGTCACCTGGAACAACTACAAAAGATGTGTTATTTTTACGTCATGGCACAAGACCGAAGGGCTAGAGCTCAGGTGGTCGCTGGTTCGGATAAGTAAGATGTTCACTGTCGTCAAGGGCATGATGGGTAACAACGATTTCAAACTTTGGCTCTGGTGTTGTTTTCCTTGGATATGACATTTCAAACACATTACCCAACTTGACTCTGGAGTGAATATGTAACTAATTATAGACCTTTATAAATATGGTTTTAAAAGGATAAAAAGACAACTTGTACTGTATGAAATGAGAAATTTGATTCCATATGGCCTGCAAGTGGACTAAAGGAAGCACTGTGAGTGGCAAGGCAAAGCATGGTACCTCTCAGCCACTGACAAAGAAGGAAAAAATACAGAAAACAGGTGAAGAAAAGAAAAAGATAAAAAATATGTATAACACAACGCCAGACAAAGAATAGATTGAAATACAAGAAAAAAAAATCTGTATAAAACAACGCCAGACAAAGAATAGACTGAAATACAAGAAAAAAAAATCAACCCAGAAAAATCAGCCTGCCTTGACTGATTGTTTTTGTTTTGTTTGTTTTTAAGGGTTTTACGGCACTTGCGACACATTTAGGTTATATCAACGCCAGTAATGTTTGTTTGTTTTTAAGGGTTTTACGGCGCTTGCAACACATTTAGGTTAAATCAACGGCAGTAAAAAGGAAGAAAATGGGATAGTAAAAAGTTCTAGAATTACAATTACAAGAAAAAGTAAGACAAAGGGGAACTGGGAACAAATAGGGATCAGATGTAGATTCCAAGAGCACAAGCACAAAATCCACATAATACAATGCATAACAGAGAGATGATTTACAAGGAAAAAAATATCATCTCCCAAAACAAAAACTATGCATTTGACTGTTTCCCTCACAGCCAGGACTCCGGCCAGGGCCAGGACAAAACCAAGTAATCTCATTCCAAGACAAAGACAGAAAGCATGTTGGAAAACAGATATAAGGGGATAGAAGACACAGTATGTACCTCCCTGCCCACTATGGAAGGTCAGGAATGCCTTGACTGAGGATTGAACCTCAGATTTTCTGATTGCAGGTGAGACATCCTACCATTACACCAACAGAGACAGTTGGGACAGCTTACTGCTAGTATTTCTTCACAAGAGTGTGAACTTGTTTCTGCACCATAATAAACTTTTCAGATTTCATCTTAAACCAGTGCCTGTTGCCTAATTTGCGGCTATGTGGTCTAGTGGTATGACACTCGCTTTCGGATCGGAAGGTCCTGGGTTCGAGCCTTGCGCTCGGCGCATAGTTGAGTCCTTGGAAAAGACTCTTTACTCACATTCTCTCACCTTACTCAGGTGTAAAATGAGTACCTAGCCGTTAACAGCGTTGTCTTTGTCCGAAAAATTGTAATATCGCCTAACAGACGCATTGTCCCGTCCTACATGTTAAATGTTGCTGTAGACCAGGGACCCCTTGTAAAGCGCTTTGAGCACATTTGGTGGATATTGCACTATATAAAAGCTAAATTTTGGGGGGGGGGGTTAAATTTGTCAAAAGAAAAAAATGATAGCCATACCTGAATGACGCCATCAAAAGCATCCAACTGCTTGTTGGCATTGATGACATCGTCTCCAGTTGTTGCTTGACGCTTCGTTCTCTTCTTCCCTATAAACAATTCTAGGCCCTCCTCCAATTCATTCAGTATACTCCTCTTTCTTCGACTCAATAATTTATCAAGTTTACCGATAAAAACGCTACTGGCATAAAATCCATCTTGGCGGCAAATCCGGTCAGCAAGAACGGGAAAGTTCTCAGACTCGTATGCCACGGTCTCGTCAATGTGCAACGTCAATTTCGTCTTGACAGTCGCAGCAATGAGATGAGCTTCGCCGTCGTTAACTTGAAAGGAAGTCGAGAACCGGTTGACGTAATTGCATATGACCAAATCACCCATGAGGAAGCCATTTTGAATGTAGAGAGAGATGAACGTGTGTCGTTTACTGCTCTGTTGGGTCAGAAGGTTTCCAGCGTAGATGATGAATCCTTCAGTCTGACGCGTCGTAATCAGAAAACTCAGTTGAAATTGTTCGCCTGGACGAAATGTGAATTCAGCATGGCTGTCCGGTTTCCCTTCAAAAGTAGCTGGGGTGTAATCTGTAGAAACAAAGAGACGATCTGTAAAAACTGAATCCATGGATCAACTTATAAATAATAATGCGAAATTGAATGTATGCTTCAATCTAATTACAAAAACAGATCAAATGAACGTTTCGGGTTTCCCCTTTATCAACAAAACAGGATGAATGAAACACCACAGATGAATAAGATGATGTGGTAGTGGTGGAGTTATGATGTGGTAGTGGTGTAGTTATGATGTGGTAGTGGTGTAGTTATGATGTGGTAGTGGTGTAGTTATGATGTGGTAGTGGTGTAGTTATGTGGTAGTGGCGTAGTTAACTACGCCACTACATCATCTCATTCATCTGTAGTATTTCATTCATCCTGTTTTGTTGACAAAGGGGAAACCCGAAACGTTCATTTGATCTGTTTTTGGAATTAAATTGAAGCTTACATTCAATTTCACATTATTATTTACTTCTTCGAGCTTCGAGCAGCAACACTTACATGGATCAACTTATGACATCAAAACAGATTCCAAAGATGGAGCTGTGACAAAATGTCAATGTTGCACATTGGACACCAAAATACTCCATTAGGAAGATATTTGGAAAAAAACTATGGGAAAAAAATATCGTTTTCATCAGTTTTCTTTGGGAGGAATAAAGAAATACTATGAGCAGAAATAGTTTGTTTTTGTTTTTAAGGGTTTTACGGCGCTTGCAACACATTTAGGTTATATCAGCGCCAGTAAAAAGGAAGAAAATGGGATAGTCGAAAGTTCTAGAATTACAATTAAAGCACCCAAGAGAGAGTAAGACAAAGGGGAATTGGGAACAAATAGAGATCAGATGTAGATTCCAAGAGCATACCATCAATGTACTTAGTCTGAGATCACCTATAAGTCTCGCCCAGACACAAGCACAAAATCCAACAAAGAGGAATACACTCAAATGCTTACATTTCAGTATACATTCAAAATAACAAATATAATAATACATAACAGAGAGATGATTTACAAGGAAAAAAATATCATCTCCCAAAACAATAACTATGCATTTGACTGTTTCCCTCCCAGCCAAGGACTCTGGCCAGGGTCGGGACAAAACCAAGCAATCTCACACCAAGACAAAGACAGAAGGCATGTTGGAAAACAGATATAAGGGGATAGAAGACACGGTAAGTACCTCCCTGTCCATTGTGGAGGTAGGGAACCCCACCCAGGAAATAATTTGTTTGTCCACACTTTTTTTTGACTCTTTAAAAAGCTGTAACTACTATAATAATATGTTAAATTATCAAGTTTTGGAGTTGTTTTTTTCTTCATTGTTCCACCCAGAGAAATTGATAAAATGGTCTTTTTTTTTTTTGCAAGTTTTTTCACACTACCTTGATATTATTTGTGTGAAAACGACCTATTAGAACAACCTTAGATCACTGAGTTACTGAAATCTCCCCGAAAAGGACGCATTTCCCAAGTTAGTTACCATTTTAGTAGAGCCCCACAGATCATAGCAATTAGGCACATGAAGCCAGTCCCAGTTTCTATAGTGTGGAAGGACAATAGCAAATTGCTTGCTACCCTTTAGACAAGATGTTTGTCTATTGCAAGGAATATTTTTATCTTTCCTTAAGCAACTTAATATTGATTCATGGTCCTTCAGAGCCACTGGGTCGGTATAGTATGATTTTATCCTCGTTTCTATAGTGTAAAACGGATAACAGCAATTGCTTGCTATCCTTTAAATAGGATGCTAGTCTATTTAAAAGTACTTTCCACCAGATATAACCCCACCCAGCTACCCAATAACTGTTGGGTGGACAGGGGGATCCAAAAAAAAATTCTGGACTTAATCCGGGATCAATCTCAATCTCTTTGCCTGTGAAGCGAGTGCTTTACCAACTGAGCTATCGGGACCCCCGTTAATGACAAAACATTTAAAAAATAAATAACTTTAAAAAATTAGGTACAAGATTAAGAGTAGAATAACTTTTAATATTGATAAAGAGGAGTCAATCTATTGAAAAATTAGGTACAAGATTAATAGTAGAGAAACAAACCTTTATCACAGACCAGGCCAAAGTAAGGTCTATGACAGTCACACTGGAATGTGTCCCACAAGTCATGGCATACACCTTGTCTGCTGCATGTGTCTTCGTTGCATTGGATTTGACGGGGACAACCAACAAACAGGTTAATGGTATGAGCTGGGATGGAACAGAATTGGAATGTTATGATGATGATGATATATGATGATGATAATGATAAGGATGATGATGATGATGATAGTAGTAGTAGTAGTAGCGTATGGCTACACCTCCAAATGTATTTCGTCAACCCAGCTTCTAAAGTCTTCCTCCGCCCTAAGGATGGTTTCGTAGCCACCTTCAAGTTTAGTGACTGGACAGTGGAGGACGATGTGGTCTCTGGATCATCACGTTGCCGTCGTATAGGAGCTTGTGCGCTGCCATGACCCTGAAGGTGATACCAGCCTAGATCCAATCCTGCTGGAACAGCTGAAGATGAGTAGCCAGACCAAGAATGATCCAAACCGGCGTCCAGACAAGGTTCTTCCTTCTCCTGGACCCACACCTCCAACTCAATGAAAAATGATGATGATGATGATGATGATGATGGTGGTGGTGGTGGTGGTGGTGGTGGTGGTGGAAGTAGTAGTTTTCTTGAAATGATAAAATACTACATGCATCAAGAAAATAGCTTAAATTAGAAAATATGTTGAATTCCTGATAAGATCAAGATAATTGGAAGATCTGCTATGGAGAAAATAAAAACTTTTGCAAATCTGGTACTCAACTGGAAAGGCACTCCACCTGGCTGAGAGAACTACGACATTTTCTCACCACTCATCACAAACATTTTTATTCTCTATTATTTTCTGGGATAAGCACAAAGCTGAGATCCTGGAAAAGGCTCTTACATTCTCTCACTGCACTAGGTTTCGAATGAGTACCTGGCTGACATTGTCATTGTCAAGAAAAATGTTAATAGTGCCTCAAAAGCGTCTCCTAAATATTAAGTGTTGTTAGCTTGGGACCACTTGTGAAGCCCTTTGAGCACACTTTTTTTGGGGGGGATATTGCGATACATTGAAAGCTCAATTATTTTCTTTCTATTTATTACCTGTATTTAGACCTGGGTAGAACAGATTGGTGTTGAATATCACATCCTCCATGCAACCCACAAAATTCTGCTCCAATTCCTTGTCTGACAAGGCGCTGTCTTTAGCACTTCCAATGTATAGATAAGGGCTGACTGGAGTCTGCACAGAATCATAGGCTACTTCTACTCGGCAACGCTGCTGTTCACCAGTGTTGGTGTTGCTGATGCAAGTTTCACCAGGAAGAACGACGGTGATGTTGTTAATCAGTACAATTTGCAAGCTGTGGAAGTTGGCATCGTTCAGCGGTGCAGATGTTGTGATGCTTGTCCAGCTGGCAAGAGGCCTTTCGTCACCACCGTTCTTGTACTGAATCTGTCAATAGGAAAGGTATAAAAAAAATTAAGGATGCATGGACTGACCACATTTCAAGTGCAACAAATCAAACCCAAGGACTATGAATAATAGCAGCACTGTTCATTATGCTTAAGTGAGGGACGACACTAGAGAGATTTATAAAGCTCTTAGCCATGGTAAACGTCATACACGAAGTGCTTACAACCTTTTATAAAGTAAAGTTTTTAAAAGTCTGATCCCCCTTCTCCACCCAACAGTAATTGGATAGCTGGCTGTGTTAGATCTGGTGGAAAGTATTTTGTGATAGATTAGCGTCCTATCCAATTAGTAGCAAGCAATCACTTTTGTGTTTCATGCAATAGAAACCTGGATATAGTCTGGCTCTGAAAGACTTCCACCACTTGTCCTTCTACCAAGTCATTCTATGTGGGAAGGGCATGGTAGAGGCAGCAGCATCAGACTTAAATTCACTACAATAGCATGATTGATCAACCCACAATACGATTCAATAGTCTGATGTCATGTCCGCCCAGCAACAAGCAGCTTGGTTCTAAACAAAGAAAACCGCTACTTTTTATTTTACAAGCCACGATGGATGATGATGGGACTCAGACGGTAAAATTCAGACTTCACACCATTACAGTAGCAATGACTATCCCGCACAAATCTTTAGGCCTCTTTTTCACTCACGAAGTGCCCAAATTCGCGACAAAATATGGGACAAAGCCGTTTCGTATATGCTATTTTAAAAAATTAATTACGACGATGTTTATCGATGAATATGACAAAGTTGGCACACAGTTAGAAAAAAGGTCATTTTAGATTATGTCAAGCGACAAAACTTGTGCGATTACCAGAAGACTGTTAAAAATAGATTTTTACTCTTTGGAGTAAAATATTTCTAAAACTACGGGGCGTGTAGGTTTTGTCGCTGACAAGGTAATACATGAACATTTCTTCTTTTTGGTTGTAAAATTTCATATGAATATGACGAGTACTTTTCCCGTATTTTACAAAACACCATCCAAATTTGCTCTTCATTTGTAAAAGACAAAGCCATTTTGCCCCCCTACAGCCCGATTCAAAAGTTCAAAATGATTTGGCACCAAACTGAGCGGCTGAGCGGGTCGTGGCAAAGTGCTTTCTGATCGGTTGACCTCGTTTTAAAGTTCATGACTAGTCAAAATGTCTGCGCGGTCTCACTGGCAGAGGGGTGTTTATCGTCTGCCATTGCGTTTGGGTTCAATAAACAGCTGACAATTTGACTGTTTAATTTACAAGAATTTAAGAAATTATAATGTTAAAAGTTTTCAATTGCAATATGATCTACACTCTCAGTATGGGTTTAATTATTGGGTTCCAAGTCACGTTCCATCAGTAACCTTTGTCCCCTTGTCCAATTTCTCTTTTCCTTCTATATTTCTTTCGTTATGTACGCAATCCCTTCCCCCCCCCCCCCCCCCCCCCCTCCCTCCCCTCTCTCTCTGTGTGTGTGTGTGTGTGTGTGTGTGTGTGTGTGTGTGTGTGTGTTTTATATACTCATTTCTTAATATATTTCTGTGTGTGTGTTATACTAATTTCTCTCTCTCTCTCTCTCTCTCTCTCTCTCTCTCTCTCTCTCTCTCTCTCTCTCTCTCTCTCTCTCTCTCTCTCTCTCTCTGTGTGTGTGTGTGTGTGTTATATACCATCCAGCTCTAAAATTATATAAGTTAGAACTCTTCTAATGTTTTCATCATATTCTCTATCAAATTTGCCATAAAATTGCCAAATTTCAATCTTTTAATCCACTTATTACGCAAGATACAACCAAAGGTCGAAAAAAAAATGCTGAAAAAGCGTCCCATATTTGGCGTTTTTTTCCTCTTTGCAGGTCATCCAAATAAATGACACCTTTGAAACTGCATAACTTGTTTATTTATGAATGGATTTTCAAAATTCAAAAACATTTTTACTCAGTGGAGATAGGGCTTTGATTTTCCTCAAAAAGAGAAAAAAACATTTTTCATAGTCATTGCTACATTACAGAGAGTTGAATAACTGTTCAGAGCATCATGCACTTCATGAAAATAAAATATAATATTCACAAATATCTGATGACACAAAAACTTCTTACCATTCCCTGATGTAGACGCACTGCTATCCAGTGAGCAGAACTCAATTGAAACACAGCCAACAACGCATTTGGAAGAGTCGTCTTAAACCTCAGGCTTAAGTCAAAGTTCTTCCCGTTCACCCCTTTCCGGATGTACGAGCCATTTGAGAAACTGCAGACAGTTGACCTGTCGCAGCGATCACCTGTTACAACACAGAGAGAAGGGTGGATGGCTGTTATTTAAAAAACACAGCAGTGAGACAAATCAGATTTTGGGACAAATCATAACAAGTATGGCGTGATGAGAATGTCAGGCTTTGGTTTAAAAATATATTTAAAAAAATTTTTCTTTTTTTTTGGGGGTTAATTTCTTTGTCTGGTCTTTAAATCATCAGTTTAACAAATTAAAAAAAACCCAAATCATTATTTGTTATATAAATAATGGTAAAAAATATATCCAATCAAAATATATATTGCAACTAATTTTGGAGTTCTCCTTGCAACACAAAGTTTATTTTCTTCATTTACACGTTTTGTTTTGATTATACAATGAGACAAATGAAATACAAGATATTTGACATGCTTGCTTAGAGTCAACTGAAAGTCGAGTATACTTGTTAAATACCCTCAATTGCCAATATTTTATACAACAACCACCCCATTCTCATCTGCCTGTTGGTGATTTCATTTACTGATAAAAGATATAAAATATTATGACATTGCATAAAGAAAATCAACAATAAGATTTTAACAACAGGTAAATCTGCCATCTGACAGGTTACAGATCAATTTGGCCAAAAAATGACAACAAAAAAAAAACTCCCAACAAAAATCCCCCCCCCCCCCCCCCCCCTCAAAAAAAAAAAAATAATGTAACTGAAAAGTAAAAAAAAGAAAAAATACCGCCCCCCCCCCCCCCCCCCCCCCCCCCCCCCCAAAAAAAAAAAAAAAGAAAAGAAAAAAAAAAATCAAACTTTTAAAAAAATGTCAATCCTTATGATACAAAGATAAATACCAAAACATATGATCACAACATGCATACGTTAATCGGGGAGCAATCTTCTTACCCGTATAACCAGTACGACATAGGCAAGTATGCGCATGTAGGTCCCTCTCCTCATCGTCCAATCTGGGGAGGCAGTCTCCATTATTCCCACATTCGTTGCCCTCATCGCAACCTTTCAAATAGGTGGTACAATTCTTGCCACCGTAATTGCGTCTTCCCGAGACAACGGGCTCCTGGCAAGCACAAGAGTAATCCGCCACCAAATCGGTGCACTGGCCACCATTTTTACACGGATTAAGGACCTGGCATTCATCCACCTCATACTGACACGTTTTCCCATAATACCCTTTGGCACATTTACAGAAGAAGGCGTTGAAGAGGTTTACACAACTGGCTCCATTTATGCAAGGATCGGGTTCGCATTCATTTACGTCTTCAGTACAATTTTCACCTGTTGGTTTTGATGTAAAAATATTTTTGAAAAGTTAGGTATGTAAACAAAACAAAAAATTCATTATAAAGTCTGCTTTATAATTTTTTTTCAAACATTTTTGTTTCCATTATTTTTTTTTAAATTGCTATTTTTTAAATAATAATAATAATAATAATAATAATAATAATAATAATAATAATAATAATAATAATAATAATAATAATAATTATAATAATAATAATAATAATTATAATAATAATGACGATGATAATTGTTTGAGCCATGACAATCCAGCCCAGCTCTTATTACCTGTGAGACCTGGTACGCAATCACAAACGTATCCAGTGGCATTCTGATAGGAAAAGTTTACAAATCTGTCGTCCCCTTTGTCGTAGAGTGATTCGTTGGAGTATTCCAGACAAAGGCTTCCATTGTAACATGGCACACTGGCACATTCTGCTACATCCACCTCACAGTTGGGACCTGTGTACCCAGCCAGACAGTCGCAGGAGTATTCCTGGAGGAAGAGTAAATAAATTGATCAGTTTTAAGGACAAGGAGGCTATCTTGGATAATAATTAATAAAAATGAACAAAAAAAACCCTGACAAAATACCAAACAAGAACATTTCGGGCCCAAAGCCGTTCTTCAATCAATAACAAACAAAAAAATAACAACCCATAATAGTAGTAGTAAGCTTCGCAGTCCGAATGACGCCTGCTGAATTCACTCATGGTTGATAAGTATAGCTGCTCTCTCAATCCATGTTGTTAATTGTTTCCATTGGTCACGGTCCTGGGCCAGAGTTTTGAGGCTGCCAAAGGAGGGGGCGGGGTCACCTATATTTGTATACACTTATCGACTCACCATAATTCCATCACGACATGTTCCTCCGTGCTGACACGGGTTACCCACACAATCGTCTATGTTGTTTTCACACTGATCTCCATTGTAACCCGTGTTGGAACAGTTGCAGGAGAAACTGAAATAAAAATTCAAAGTTCAAAATGAAAACTTAAGATTTTCTTGCAAAAATATATATATTTTTAAAATTTGGCTTCTCCATTTAATATCAATGTAGTATATTGGATTTGGCACCAAATTGGCCAATCTGGTGCCGTTGGTCAATCTGGCATGTTTATGTAATTCTGGCGGTTCTTTCCCTACTGACTGGTTACTTGTTCTTAGAGTTTAGCAATCAGTTGATGCTGAAATGAGATGTTTATTTTCATTTAATAAAGTTCTAGTTATACAAAAGATTGCCTTCCATGATTATAACTTTCTGCAAACATAACAATCAGCTCCAGCATAATCAGCAATAAATCTCCAGTTAAAAACCCTAAAAATAAAATTGACTCTGGGATAAAATAAAATTGCTGAATCAGACACATTCTCCATTTTTTTTCCCTTGGGCAAGATTATCTACCCTCAATGTGTTCATTTGGGTCATACAGGTTGAAAATCCAGTTCAAAATCAGACAAATTAGATCGTGGATAGCTCATACGGTAGAGTCACACTCTCACCGGCCAGGTGGAGTTGTCGTACCAATAAGGTTGCAGGTTCAAATCCCATCACCGCCGCGAAAATTTTTTATTCTCTATTATCTTCTAGCACTTTTCTACTCACTTCATCTCTTGTTGTTACCTACATAAGTGTCTGCTCCACTCACTTTTCTGAATTACAAATTAGACTGAAAGGCTAGAGCTCAGTTGGTTGATGGTTTGGAGAAATAAGCAAGTTAATAGGTTTTATGGAAGCCCTACAGTATATGTCTTCTAGGAATGCCCAGGCCATGACATCTTTCAATGTAGTGTGAAGGACATCATTTTTTTTTTTCAATGAGATGCTTAGGCTGGTATGTTTTTGGGTGTAAAGATATTTTGTCATTATGATGTTTAAAACACGGAACATAACAAATTAAACATTAAATTGATATCCCCTTAAATGGTAGCAAAATATGAAAATAAATTGGATCCACTGAGGTGACAGCAAAATATAAAAATATATCTTCTTTTTTTTTTTAATCACCTTAACTGGGAATTGAATCACATACTCTTGCTACAGCATGGCACCAAATCTTTTCAAACAAGTCTTATATTTAACCAAAGGTTGGGAATTTCTTATTTTTATATAGTGTATATATATAGGTTGGTAAAAGAAACAGAAAACAGTTATTGTTTTAGAGAAAAGGCCACACATTTGGAACTAATATATCAAATATTATAAACGCAAAACAAACATAAATATTAAGTTTCTCACCAAAATTAATAAATAAATAATTAAACAAATAAATTAATAAATAAATGAATAAATAGATAAATGAATAAATAACCAAACAACAAACCGCACTTAATATAATAACTGATATCACTATCAACTAAACAATTTATGTGCTGTTTGTTTTAGTTAGACTCTTGCCGGGTGGTGACTTGTGAATGATGAATGAGTCTTTCTTTTCTTTTCTTTCTTCCTCCATTGCCTTGTTTTGTTTTATTCAGGTAGTGTAGACATTGTTTTAATCAATACGAAGAGAGTTATCAGAGAAGGGTGTCGACATATTCTTCAACATCCCCACCCCTACCCCCTTCGAAAGATTAGAGTTTTCAATCACACAATATGACATCTGTTGTTTTCTTAACGATCTGTTAAAATCTGACAAAAGGCTAAGACTTGAGTGATGTGATAAATATTTGATACTTAAATATATAAAACAGGATGGCTAGGAAAAAAAGGTTGCTTTTAAAGGTAGACAAAAATTGTAAAATCAATCAGGACTTTGGTGGGTTTGAAGATAGCGGGCACTAGAAGCTGCCCAGTAAACAATTGAAAAGACTTTTCAATATTCATTTCCTTTCTAAAACTGAATAACAAGACACTTGACAGCAGATGAGGTCTCCCAGGAGAATGATTAGGGAAGATATGGGATAGAGAGGCCAGCAGTATGGCCTTTGCTTCATACCCTGAAGGTATCGAGTTTGACTCGCCGCAGCACTATGTGACCGTGGGCACTTTTCAGTGCTGCACTGCGGCTGATGCCGAGGATATTCCAATCTTATATTCGAATACACCCCTAAAGACAAATTTCCCCTCGGGGAAGAAGAAATTGAATTATATTTCATTTATCATTTTTATACAGATTCTAAGTAAGTGGGTAGAAAATAAAAAAAATACATTAACTGCACGGATGTATACAAGACATAGTTAGTTGTGGATACACTCCTCAATTCGAATTGTGTGGTTGTTGGGTTAAGTGCATCTAATATCAAACATTGTGCTTATCATTAGCCAATCAAAGTCGATGGAAACATCCCATAATATGACACATGTGACCCATCAACTCAATCTGGTACAAAATCAAAGTGGACTGGCAATGAAAACTGAATTTAAAGTCAAAATGATAGGATTTCTGAAACCCCGAGCATCGTGCTATTAAAGACTCTACAGTCATCTTAAAAAATATAATTCTTAAAACAAATTTCAACATTGAGAATTTCAATTCAATTCTCAGCATTTGGTTTTATGTTTTTTGTTTTTAAGGGTTTTACGGCGCTTGCAACACATTAAGGTCATATCAGCGCCAGTAAAAAGGAAGAAAATGGGATAGTAAAAAGTTCTAGAATTACAATTAAAGCACCCAAGAAAAAGTAAGACAAAGGGGAATTGGTTCAAATAGGGAACAGATGTAGATTTCAAGAGCACACTATCATTGTACTTAGTTTGAGATGACCTAAAAGTCTCAACATCAGCATTTGGATTCCTCCAATATAACACGAGATAAGGACAGCACACCACATATGTTAGCCATCTCCTTCAAATGGTGTGATAGTGGAATCAACCAGATGCTTAAATAAGTTAGAATGAGCAGAAATTTGAAATTTTATTTTTTTGTCAATTTCAGAAATTGTATTCCTTCTCTTCAACACAAAATAGCTGACACCCATGTCGCATCTTTTTATTTAAATTCAATTTTCAGCACCAAAAACATCCCGACATATTGTATTGAGTCATAAAAAAAATAGCTACTTTATCTTATTTCGTACAAGCCATCATAGTAAGACATCAAATATGTTGCATTTTATAACACAAGACAATCAAGCACACTGTGTATCTGGCAAATCAAATCCACTCAAAACAATGAGCACATAGTAAATTATACCAATTAACAGGAGAGGGAAACAAAGCCTGTTGATTGGCTGTGAAATTGCTGACTGGAGCAAAACAACGGGTGGATAATCTGTAGAGACAGTGATTATAGTTATGGCTTTACAAAAACATGGACAGACTTTTTAAACAAAACCTTTGGAACCCTTCGGCCTCTGATATCAAATTGAGAAATTAGAGAGCAGGCACTGGTGTAAGATAAAGATCTGAAAAAGTGTGTATGAAACAGTCCAAAGACAAAGCAAGAAAGAAAAATACAAGAAAAAAAAACATTCCAAAAAATCAGTCTTACTCAACTGGGGATCGAACCTCAGACTTCAGGCTCAGGTCTGAGGCTCAATCACCAGTCAAGTAAGACTGATTTTTTGGGATGTTTTATTTTCTTGTATTTTTTTCTTTCTTGCTTTGTCTGACAACGTTCAATACACACTTTTTCAAGCCTCTAATATCGAGCTTTTGCCACATTCTGCTACTAAAAGAAGAGTGTCCATTAAATTATCTATTAAAAAATTGTTATAAAAAATCAAATAAAGATCATAAAATCTGAATTTGACTTTCTTTTTTTTTTATTAAAGAAAAAGGTAGGTTTCTATTTTACTTCTGAAATGTTGAAATAGAGATATATGCTGTTTTCATATTTTCTGTCAATCTAGAATACTCAACGGAGATGCAAATAGACCTTGTTTAATCTACAATGAGTAAGTTTTAGTTATTTCCCCTCAGTCGGCTAAGCAGTGATTGAGTAAATAGGTCTAACTTAGATCTGGTGGAAATAAGTCTGTGACAGACAAATGTATTTTCCTGATGATGGCCAACAATATATACTTTCCATCAAAGGCTTCAGATCAGAAAGTATGATCAAGTCTGAAATTGTGAGCCATAAAGTTCAATTAGGACCAAAAAAAAAAGGACTACATCTTTCCAACGCTTGTCTTACTTGTTGATGAGGTCCTGACAAACTCCGCCATGTTGACAGGGGTCTGGCAAACAGTCATCAATGTCGATGTCACAGTTATGACCGGTAATGCCCTCAATACACGTGCATTCGTAACCATTGACGCGGTCACTACATGTCCCTCCATTCTGACATGGGTTGCTCTCGCACTCGTCTATGTCTGTCTTGCAGAACTCACCTGATGTGCAAAATCAAAATTAGAATTTAGAGACAAAGGTAATATGTGACCTCTCATCTCTATCTGGTATTGTGCCAGGATGAATCAGACATTGAAAGATTGTAGTCATAGCCAAATTTTAAAAGATTAATAATTGATGATGGAGTTTTAGCAGTTTGAAAAATTCACTCTCCTCGCTCTCTCTCATTAACAAGATATTTATTAGATTTTAGTACTTAATGGTCAAATGGAATATATTATGCAATATCCTGCATTATTTTCAAGTCATAATATCATTTAGACTTTACATTCAATTATCAGGTTTTGATTCATCTCAAATGGCAGTTGGTTCACAGCGTACACAACGACAAGTTTAGTTGAGATGGTATCCCGTTCCTGACACCTGCTGACCCGGTCACGGTGAGCGGTCAATCACCGAGAGGAATTTACCTAACGGGGATTGCCGTTTCACTCAATTTAACAATGTTTTGTTTTATTGTCTGTTAGACACCCATATTGAATGAGTTGAAATATCACTACTTGGTATAAAAGTTTATATTTTCTACTTTTACTGTGTGTTTTTTATTTTTTCATAGTATTACTAGATTTCTCAATATAAGTTATCAATGGACGGTAACAAATTACACAAAAAATATAGCGGGTGCAACATTTCAAAAATTAGAGAAAAAAAACGTTGCTATGGATTTGTCTGAATTTTATGTATTATAAAGACAAGATGTAAATACTTCTCCTCACAAAAAAAACGTATTTTTCCTCAACAAAAATATATCCGCTACGAGCATTCAAACTCGTCAGTGTAGTTTGGGGCTGGTATTTAACTGCATTGCGTTGATGACAAATCGCATTTTATTCATATCATTGATAATGCCGGATGCTCTTTTTTCCCAATTTTTCTGTTGTTTGGTGACAGGTCTCTGTGCCTTGTTCTCCAAGAAGTCTAAGTCTAAACTTATATTGAGTGATGTGTGGTATGCAGTGGTATTCAAGGAGGTGTTGTTTTGGGATTATTTTGTTTGGAAAATATTTTCTGTATGTATCCGTGTAATGTTTTATTGCACTTTGAATATATTGGATTGTGTCTGCTTTGATTGATTTTGTGTGTGAAATAAAGTTGTGCACATGACTAAGGCCTTGTTTATATTGTCGAAAATTAATCCAATACTGCATGCGTCGTCAATGATGAGTGGGTCGTGGGTGCAGTTCTTTGTTTGTTGGATAATTGTAAGTGTAGACTTTTTCTTGTATTTGTGGCAGTGGTTGCCAATGAATGATCTGCTGTGGTAAGCCTGTTGTGTAATGCGGTATTCTGTCCAATTCAGAGGCAATAGGACCATCCCTGAGGGTCAGTGGCTCGTGCATGAGATTTGAAAGTCTCTCCTGCGTTTTGGAGTTTGTTGTTATATTCTACTCTGTCGATATCAAACATGCAAGTGCAACCCGTTTCAATGTTGATTTATTTATTATTAGCGTCTTGGCAATGAGAAAATACAAAGAAGCTAATGAGTCGTGTGTTCAATGTGCTTTATAATGTGTACTTTTTACACATAAATTATGAGTGTGCTCCTTGCTTGTCCAATGCCGTGTCAGTCCCATAGACTAAAAGAATGTCATTAGAATAATTTGAACATTTAAATGGTTTCTTGCGGGCACGTTTCTATTTCTGTGTTAAACAAATCATACCACATGTCCTACATAATGAATTCACTGCTTGGTTATGACTTGCAATTGTGTGGTCCATGCTGTAAGAAAAAATTCAAAATTGACTGAGCGATGTAAGCAATGATATAGTGAATTAATGAATAAAATGAGTTTTAAAACACTCTGTATTACTTCTCATATCCATGCATACATAACAGCGTACATAAAATTTGGAAAAAGAAAAGCCAAATACTTCACCCAATTTGGTGAAAGAAAGGGGGGTGGGGGGGGGGGGGGGGGGCAGGAAAATTCTAACAAGTAGTTGAGCTAAGTTGAGGCCCAACACACAATGTCATTTAAAATTAAACATTAGCAAGATAATTCAAATTATGCAATTTAAAAATCAAATTAACTCATCATTGAAAAAAATAAAAAATAAAAATATAATTAACAATAAAACCGCAGAGAAATATTACGTTTCAAGAACAAGGCTAAAGAGGTAATATCATTATTACCTGACCTACCGCGGAAAAATAATCATTACAAAATAATGAAAACTGAAGAGTAAATGAAACTTACCTCATTTCGTAGTAAAACTTGTGCCTTGTGAATCACACCAAAAAAATTTGAAGTTTATAGCAACGTTTTTTTAGAATCCTGAGGTAATTACAAGTAATTTTATTTAAATGTTATAGAAAAATAGGTGAATTTGAATCACGGCTTGTGGAATAAGTACTGGAGATATTGAAATAAAAATTGGACCGATGGAAAGAGGAGGTCTGCGAGAATTCTTTGCATTTTGGGTGGAATTGCATCGTCACGAAGATCGTGAGGTTAATTGGTACGGAAATCATCCATTGGTATCACCCAATGCACGTCAAATCTACGTTCTGGGAATTGATATCGGCTGACCACTGTTGACCCTGGTTACCTGTCGGGTGAGGTTACGTCGGCGCTCGGAACAGCGGGAAACTAAACGGTCAGATTTATAGTGCAGTTTAGACGCCGTGGGTTGGGCTGACAGGTAACGTTTTTCCTTTTTAAAAATGTTCTTTTCATTTTCCTTCTTTTTTTTTTTTTATTTTTGGGGGGGGGGGGGGGGGGGGGGGGGGGGTGAGAGGCTGATAGTATTAAATTTTGAAATCTTTCACTTGGAAAATGATAACTCTTTTTTTATTCCACCAATTTCTGTTTTCTGTTTCAGTGTAGGGCCGCTAATAGGGAATGAAGTGGTCGACTAGATAAAGAGGACCAGGCTTGAGTTACGTAGTCTGCATCTCTTCTCCTCTTGGCCCCTGTTTCTCACTTTGCAGCACTGCATTGCACCGGATTATCTCAGTGGATAGATCCTAAAGAGAAAAACTAAACTTATAATTCCAGGACAAGATCAGAAATAGACAACATATATTATAAGGGAAATAAAAAGACACGTGCAGGGGCCCTGACAAACTGACTCTACACACTCTTGAGGGGAAGAACCAATCCTAGCTACACACCAGTAAACCCTGGAGCACATTGACAACTGGAACTTTGAGCCATCTCGACACACGTGCCACCATTAGCACACTCTTCCTTGGCGAGGTCACAGTAAGTCTTCTGAGATTCGCACAGTTTACCTGCAGAAATGCCAACAAAAAGAATTCAAATTATTTCACAAAGAATTTTCTCCTTAATAGAGAATTCTTTTCATTTCAAAATGTGACAAAACTATTTTAAACAATAATTCTTTGATGCTGGTTTATTCTATTGACAACTGTTAAAAACAGTCTGTGCCTTAACTAAAACAATTATGAGCCTGTACTTGTATTTATGGCCCGCATCTTTTCTCCTGTACTTCTGACCATGAGCCTGTACTTGTATTTATAGCCCGTATCTTTTTTCCTGTTCTTCTGACCAAGTGCGACATTGTGGTCTTGTGGTATGACACTCACTTTCGGATCAGAAGGTCCTGGGTTAAAGCCTTGCTCGGCACATAGTTGTCATAGGAAAAGGCTCTTTACTCACATTCTCTCACCGTACTCAGGTGTAAAATGAGTACCTGGCCGTTAACAGTGTTGTCTCTATAAGAAAAAATTGTAATATCGCCTAGCAGGTGTTATATATCACTGCTAGTCAGGGACCCTTTGTAAAGCAATTTGAGCACATTTAGTGGATATTGTGTAAAATAAAAGCTCAAGTTTTTAATTAATTTACTAGCGGCAGATTTAAAATTGGTCAGCAATGGCAAAGCAAATTTATTTATTTGTCGACCTGAAAGAGACATCATAGAAGTAGAAATATTACTGAAAAAACACTCAATATTATCTGCATCTCTTTCTTTTTACTTGTCTATTCTACATAACATCATCGAGAACTTATAACTCTGTAAGTTAAGGAACTGAAATAATTCCAAGTCTTATCCACAGTTCAAACAACTCAAATGGAAGAGCACTCGCTTCATACCCAATGGAACTGGTATTGATCCTGAAGCAGACGAGATTTTTTTTTTCTCAGATCCCCCCTGTCCAATCAGTGATTAGTGGAAAGGGAAGTACTTTGAGATAGACTAGTCTCCTATCCAAAGGGTAGCAAGCACTTAATATTGTGAGTTAAGCATGAAGGACTACTTTATACAAGTTCATAAAAGTAGAAAATGGTAGGGGCTGCCTGAAGCTGGTGATCGTGAAAATACTAACGAAAGAGTGAAAATAGAGAGGCTTCGTATGGGAATGATACAGACAATGGACGTTTCAGGTACAAATCCTTCGTCAACAAACACAACAATAAACAAATTAGTGTGGAAAACATATACAATAAAATGCAAAATAACTTGTATCGTCTGTACTCAATGATAGTTGGAGTATGAATGAAACGTTAGCATGGCGTGGGTAGTGGGTAGGATGTTCCAGGGGTGTGATCGGGTTGATAAGAAAAGGTCAGCGTATGACACATGTACATAACAACAAGAGATGAAGTGAGTGGAAAAGTACCAGAAGACAATAGAGAATAAAAAATGTTTGCGGCAGTGATGGGGTTTGAACCCGCGACCTTATTGGTACGACAACTCCGCCTGGCCGGTGAGAGCGTGACTTTACTGTATCAGCTATCCACGAACATGTACATACCAACGTTGAGAGAGCCGTCTTCGGACACAGATTTACAGTAGCAGGTGAAACTCCCAAGGGGACTGTTTTTACAGATGGCTCCGTTCTGGCAAATAGGAGGGTCAGTGTAGGCACACTCGTCAATGTCTATCTCACAGTTAGAGCCGTTGTAGCCAGTGAGAAACACGCCCTTTGGACCAATTTCTCTGTTGATTAAATAAGACATTTAACAATATATTGAGAGTTTTGTTTTTGATTTTGTTTTTTAAGGTTTTATGGCACTTGCAATACAAGATCATATCAGTGCCAGTGAACAGGAAGAAAATGGGATAGTTTATGTTTTTATGTTTTTAAGGGTTTTACGGCGCATGCAACACATTAAGGTCATATCAGCACCAGTAAAAAGGAAGAAAATGGGATAGTAAAAAGTTTTAGAATTACAATTAAAGCACAAAAGAAAAGGTAAGACAAAAGGGAATTCGTTCAAATAGGAAAGACGTATATTCCAAGAGCACACTATCAGTGTACTTAGTTTGAGATTACCTAAAAGTCTCATCCAGACACAAGCACAGGTCCCAACTACGAGGAATACACTCAAATGTTTACAAATCATATATAATAATATGTAACCAAAACATAATACAGTGCATAACCGAGAGATGATTTACAAGGGAAAAAATATCATCTTCCAAAACTACATTCAATTGTTTCCCTCTCAGACAGGGTATCAGGCTAGGGCCAGGACAAAATCAAGTAATCTCATTCCAAGACAAAGACAGAAAGCATGTTGGAAAACAGATATAGGGGGATAGAAGACAGTATGTACCTCCCTGCCCACTATGGGAGGTCGGGAAGCCCACCCAGTATATTGATAGTTAGTGGATTAGTAAAATGCTCACCAATATAATCTGAATCAACATACAAAATCATGTGCAACAATAAACAGTTACAGTTTATTTAGTGAGGCTCACAGCACTTACATAGTGCGGCTATGTGGTCTTGTGGTATGACACTCGCTTTCAGATCGGAAGGTCCTGGGTTTGCGCATAGTTGAGTCCTCGGAAAAGGCTCTTTACTCACATTCTCTCACCGTACTCAGGTGTAAAATGAGTACCTGGCTGTTAACAGCGTTGTCTTTGTCTGAAAATTTCTAATATCGCCTAACAGGCGGCATATCCCGTCCTACATGTTAAATGTTGCTATTGACCAGGGACCCCTTGTAAAGCGCTTTGAGCACATTTAGTGGATATTGTGCTATATAAAGCTCAATTATTTTTTTTACATCAACACAAACATTTTAAAGAAATTACATGACATTAAAAAAAAAATGTTTTCAAGGATATTTTGAACACACAGACAACGATTTGGTTTCCCGGATGCTCTGTGGAATGCAACATCGACAGTAATACGCAATCTGACTTGAGTTGAGCGATTTGGTTCATATGAAGAAGAGGAAATAAAAACCTACTTGGTAATGTCGATAATCTCCTGCTGACAGGTACAATTGTAAGCTCCTTTCATATCATTACATGTCCCGTTGTTTTGGCAAGGGTTAGCAAGGCATTCATCAATCTCTGTTTCACAACGATCCCCAGAGTAGCCTGAATTTGGTTTGATAAAAAAGACACTCAACATTAAAATATGATGACGTGTGCTTTAAAAGACATAGAAAATTTGTAAAAAAAAATTTAAAGGAATAAGCAAAAACAAAAATAAAAAAACACAAAGGAAATCATAAGAAAATTTTTTAATTGCAAGAAAAGCCTTAAGAACTTCTACTTAGTCCTCAAGAACAATCAGAGCTTAAACAAAATTGATATTTTACATATTGAAGAAAACTCAAACTTTATAACAAATCTCTGAGAAAAATCTTTAGATTTATGATTATTATTTGTTTGTTTATTTGTTTGTTTGTTTTATTTTTGGTCAAACAATTTAGTGAAAGTAATTGTAACACCAGATGTCCGAAACGTATTTGGCATGTTTTGTCAGCTGGTATGATCTCAATTATAATGATTTTTTTGTTTTTGTTATTGGTGGAGAAGTGTTTTGAGGCCAAATATTTTCCATGTTTGGTATTTTGTTTTCTTTATCGAAGCTGTTAAATTAGGTTTTGTTCATAACTTTTTAACAGTCCACAGCTTCTAGCATCTAAACATCACTTAAACCCCAAAGCCAAAACTTACCAACAGGGCAGCCACAAGTATACGTGTTAATCCCATCATAACATTTCTCATAGGATTCACAGTCGTGGTTGGAGCAGTCGTCAATATTCTCCTCACAGTTCTTGCCTGAAAACCCTACAAGACAGCTACAAGAATACTCTCTAAGAGGGGGCAATGTGGTGCAGTTGGCTTGGTTTCTACACGGGTTAAAAGAGCATGCGTCGTACTGCTCGCTGCAGGTCTTGCCCATCCAGATACTGTCACAGATGCAGTTAAAGTCGTTGACACCGTCGTAACACTCGCCGCCATTTTGACATGGGTTAGGCAAGCAGTCATTGATGTTGTTGCTACACGTTGTGCCTGGTCAATGAAAAGTTTCAACATTTTTTATAAGAATTTAGTATAGATTTATCTATTCTTGATGGGGGTCAACATTGCTCCGTATGGCCCATGTTAAATTTTTTGCCATCAAACACAAATTATTATTGACAATTCTAAAAATTATAAAACTATTTTTTACAGATTGGTACACGCGTAAGTTGCAAAACTTTTTTTGAAGTTCAGGGTAATTCTATTAGACCTTGACTCAAATGATTATTTAGAAAATCTGCTAGGGCATAATGGTCAGTCCTTAATTAACCTTGGCCTTGGGAATCGCAATCTGGCCACCCTGCTGGAATGATTTTGAGATATGTCCATCTATCGTTAAAAACAACATTTCCAACCATTTCCCTCTAAAATTTTAAGAAGAAACCTTGAATATGGAGAAAAAAAATCCAAATTCTGACACTTTTTGCCTATAAAAAAAAATCTGTTTTTACCCATTTACCCTCTCTTTACCACCTACTGGAAAATCGTCACATTTGTTACGATGCAACTGTCATTTTTCTCATCCAGATTTCATTTCTATTTGCTATAGCTATAAAAACTTGACATTTTGTAATAGAGCTCATGGTATCGAACAATATTATGTATAGAATGTGCTTGTTGCTTTTCTGTTTGAGTAAGAAATGACTGTTTTTGTGTTGGATGGGTGTTAAGTTTTAGAAAAAATTTTGGGAAAATTCTGAAAATGACTGGTAAGGAGAGAGTTAAAGCTGTATAAGGGGGATATATCTCAAATTGGGCATTCAAATTTTTTTATTGCTGCTAAACTCTATTGAATTGATTTAAAATATGATAAAGAATTTATTGTGTACAAATTAGGACCAGCTATGTGGTCTAATGCTATGACACTCGCTTTCGGATCGGAAGGTCCTGGGTTCAAGCCTCGCGCTCGGCGTATAGTTGAGTCCTTGGAAAAGGCTCTTTACTCACATTCTCTCACCGTACTCAGGTGTAAAATGAGTACCTGGCCGTTAACAGCGTTGTCTTTGTCAGAAAAATTGTAATATAGCCTAACAAGCGTCATGTCCCGTCCTACAAGTTAAATGTTGCTGTTGACCAGGGACCCCATGTAAAGCACTTTGAGCACATTTAGTGGATATTGCGCTATATAAAAGCTCAATTAAGTCTGTTCCAAACCCTCAACTCCCGCGTCCCATACTCACCATTATACCCGGTGCGACACTGACACAAATATCCACCCAGCTCATCGAGACATCTGGCTCCATTTTTACACGGATTGGGGTCGCAATCATTGATGTTGGTGTTGCAGTAACGACCCTCCCAACCATCCTGGCACTCGCACTCAAAGTCGTTTATCTGTAGGAGGAAAATGGAAAGATTTTGGTCTTGGTTCTGATTTGCCTTGTTGTAATTGTGGGTTTTGTAGAGTTTTCCACAATATTTCTTACTATAGGGAAGCAGGAAATTGTCTATTTCTATCTTCATATTTTTTATCTTAACATTTTTAATCGACTATATTTAGACCTAAGATTAAGAAACAAATGTTTTCATTTTTAGTGATTTTTATTTTTAAAATCCAAATTTCAAATTTTTTTTAATTTCTGTATTTTTACATTATGACAAGAGGCAATTCTTACTATTTCCCAAACACTCAAACAGCATGTAAATTTGGCATAGAACACATTTCCTGCCGTGGAGTCTGCATGCACCACTTATAAGTGAATTCAAAATAAGATAAGCAAGTTAAAATTGTTGAATTCAAGACAGAAATATCAAATTTCATTTACTTGTTGTACACCAATTCCATGAAAATAGTTTTCAACATAATCTTCGACTAGTATCTTTGTTGTGTTTTATGCTTCACTGACAACGTTTTTCCTGAATCAACCCATATAATATGTGTACCCATCATTCCAAAACAAACAGTATTATTACAGGTCTATGATAGTTGGTGAAAATTGACTTTATACAGCCAAAATGGTAAGTTTCGATATTTTATTGAGGAGAATGAGTACAATTTCTTAAATGGTGAAAAAATCACAAATTTCAGGAATCTCACAGTAAATACTAATTAAATCCGTTCTAAGTGTCCAGCCAGGACAAACCCTATGTGAATTTAGAATTGATTTATTTACCCAGAGCTGCCTACTTGAAATCTCAAAAATTCGTAGTTTCCAAGAAAAACAATAAAAAGGTCACAATATAAAGCAGTGCTGATGGTGACAAAAAGTGAAAAAAGAGGAAAATTATGAATGGTTTTATTTAAGATACATGTTTACTTCACTAACCCCCACTTTTAGAGCCATTGAGATGACAAACTACTCTAGCTATCTTCTGGATAGTGGGGAAGCTGCACCAGTTTGTTCCACCACACATCAAATCTCTCAAAGCCAGAAAATTTGATTGAGGAAAATGTCATTTTTTAAATGGAGGAAATGCCTCCTCTGACTCTGACCCAAAAATCGCGGATTTCCGCAGATCCCAGGAAAACCATCAGCACTGATAAAGCATTATTAATTAATTATCTGCCCTCAGAATGATAACAAATGCTCCAAAGTCCTAAATACAGTTTTTAAGCAACCAAACTGTCCTTTTCAACAAGATTTATTGAATCAAAAAACGTCTGTGCAGTTCTGTCACTGGAGCCAAAAAATTCGTAATTCTCCAAATTTTTCGTAGCACTAGGCAGGTCTGATGTTCTTATGTTCATAAGGGTTTTACGGCGCTTGCAACACATTTAGGTTATATCAGCGCCAGTAAAAAGGAAGAAAATGGGATAGTAAAAAGTTCTAGAATTACAAATAACGCACCCAAGAAAAAGTAAGACATAGGAGAACTGGGAACAAATAGGGATCAGATGTAGCTTCCAAGAGCACACTATCAAAGTACTTAGTTTGAGATCACCTTTAAGTCCTATCCGGACACAAGCACAAAATCCAACAAAGAGGAATACACTCAAATGCTTACATTATAAATTCAAAATAACAAACATAATAATACATAACAGAGAGATGATTTACAAGGAAAAAAATATCATCTCCCAAAACAATAACTATGCATTTGACTGTTTCCCTCCCAGCTAGGACTCCGGCCAGGGCCAGGACAAAACCAAGTAATCTCATTCCAAGACAAAGACAGAAAGCATGTTGGAAAACAGATATAAGGGGATAGAAGACACAGTATGTACCTCCCTGCCCACTATGGGAGGTCAGGAACCCCACCCAGTAGGCAGGTCTGATTTACCTTATCCACACATCTGGCTCCATTCAGACAAGTCACTCCTTCGCAGTCGTTGATGTTCTCTTCACAATTCTTGCCTCGAAATCCCGGCAAGCAGGAACAATTGTAGTCATTGACAAGGTCAGTACAGCTAAATGAGGAAACAAGAGTAACAGAAGTAAAGAGGGGATGACATACCATTTTTTTTAAAAATTTATTTTACGATAACTACTATGTTACTAGTGTGCATCTTGTGTGAGTGTGTCTATGTCAATATTGTATTGTTATAAATGTGTAACCAAATGACAAATTGCCATTTTTTTGGGAACAATAAAGATATATTATTATTATTATTATTATTATTATTATTATTATTATTATTATTATTATTATTATTATTATTATCATTTCAAAGATTTTTAAAAAATCATGGTAAAGAAATATTCATTCACAGTTGGAACTGGACTTAATTCAGTCTCTAAAATGTAAAGCATATAATAATAATAATTGCTTTCAGGTTTAAAACTCTTTGTCAACCGACAACAACAAAAAATAAAATGAGGAAAGTTCACATACAATTATAACAGACAGGAGAAAAGGTCTTTGTGCATCCAGTCAGGACAAGTGATGGCAGAAAGTCTTATGATAACTGATCACATAGACTTTCTCATATTTGTTCTTACTTAACAAGATGTTTTATCATTCTAATTGTTTTTCTTGTTGCCTAAAAAAGGGTTTTGATCCTCTAAAGTTCGGCTATGTGGTCTAGTGGTATGACACTCGCTTTCGGATCGGAAGGTCCTGGGTTCGAGCCTTGCGCTCGGCGCATAGTGAGTCCTCTCACCGTACTCAGGTGTAAAATGAGTACCTGGTCGTTAACAGCGTTGTCTTTGTCCGAAAAATTGTAATATCGCCTAACAGGCCTCATGTCCCTTCCTACATGCTAAATGTTGCTGTTGACCAGGGACCCCTTGTGAAGCGCTTTGAGCACATTTAGTGGATATTGCGCTATATAAAGCTCAATTTAAAAAAAATAATTTATTTAAAGTTCCATATTAAGGTTCTTTTTGAAGCCATTATACTCATGCAGAATGCAGAAGACACAACCCTTCTCCATACTGGCCTAACCAGGTCTTCCTTATTTGGAGGATCTCTCCATCTTTGTCCCCAAAGGTTCGATGGAGTATTGCTCATCCCGACATGTTAGGTAACTTCAGAGATTATTTCTTTTCATGAATGAAAGCAGAGATTCTTGTAAATCAGTTAACCCTCTCCTTACCAACTATAGGAAAATCGTCACATTAATTAGGATACAACCAACATATTTCTCATTCAAATTTCTTTTGTACATCATACAATTTAAAGAAAATGAACAATGTGTTGTAGATAGAGCATGTTTTGCTAAAGAAATTATGTATCGCAAGAACTTACTGCTTTTGTGTTTGAGTGATAAAAAATATATTTTTGTGTTAGTTGGGTGTGAAGTTTTGGGGAAAATCCTGAAAATGGCTGGTAAGGAGAGGGTTAATGCTTCAATATCCTCCCTGATGTTTTCACTTGGTCTATGCTCGGTGTAAGACTCATAGGATTTTTATGCAGCATCTATATTCAAAAACTTGCATGTCACTGATTGACTTCTAGACCCCATCTTGCATAAAAGCAGGAAAATTCCACAATTTTACCAATCTGTCATTGCTATTGTTGCTGAATAAATTCTTTTCAGGATCTCTGATTATCTAGATCTCTCTTTATTTGTTATTTAACACTAATGCTAAAGCAGTCCTGCTCTATGGCTCAGATACTTGGCAAACAACCTTGACCACATCAGCCAAGATACAAACTTTTGTCAATCGCTGTCTTCGACAAATCCTCAAGTTGAAATGGTTTGACAAAGTGCCAAATGCCGACCTTTGGAAAAGAACAAACCAGAACAAATGGATGTCCAGGTCAGACGCAGAAAGTGGCGATGGGTTGGGCATACCCTGTGGAAAGAGCCCTGCAATCAAACCAAGCAGGTTAACGAATGGAACCCGCAGGGCAACAGGAAACGGGCGTCGTCCAAAACAGACTTGGAGGGGAAGCCTTCACCAAGATTTGTGCGTCTCCAATGTTACCTGGAGTGAGGCAAAGGTCTGTGCCAAGGACAGAAGGAGATGGTAGAGTGCTGTTGAGGCCCTGTGCTTCGCCAGAAGCCAAGAGGCATGAGTCAAAAGTAAGTTATTTGATATCGCACCACAAGTCTTGAAGCTGGTGTAAATCCTATTAAATATTTCATGGATAAATATGTCATACCCCACATACCTGGCATTGTTCTCACATGGGTCAGGATCACAGTCATTGATGTTGAACTCACACGTCTGACCAGTGAAGCCAACAACACAGTCACACGTGTAACTGCCTGGTGTGTCGTGACACGTGGCATTATTCATGCATACACCTTGAATGCATTCGTTGATGTTGACACAGTTACTTGCATCTCCTGAAGACAATACATTAAAATTCTGATTACCTAGGAAAACTAAACTAGAGCTATCATATGCCTACTAGACAGGCAAATACCAAAAAAAAAAATTAAAAAAAAAAAAAACGATTTTTACAGTGAATGGGTTCACAAAAGGGCTCGAAACCCTGACCTATTGCAGTCATGCCTAACCTGAATTTCAAGTTTAAGGGCCACATAAAAAAAAATAAAACATCAAATTTCAGGTACATCACGCTGCGCAACGGTAATGTCTTAAAAGACAGTCAAACGTCTGATATCAAGAGGACAATATGTAATACATTTACAATGGTGCTAGCTATAATACAGTTTGTAATTACAGTGTCCAAACACTAAACCACAAAGCAATAAGTGGAAAGTAAATATCATAATATCATGAATAAACAATTTTTACAATTTTTTTATCAAATCATTGTAATGTAGATGGCATGGATAATTGATTAAAATTTGTGTTATGGTCTTACTAGGACTGTGGTGCTGATGTCGCAACTGTTTTCAGGGCAAAGCAAAAAAAAAAAAGAATTTTAAAAAATAAATAAAGAGTAAAAATAAAACCTATTAAGGGATTGGTGAACTAAAAAACCTGTAATTTTGTCCCTAAATTAAGATATTTCCAACATTTAAACAGTAGATTACTCATTTGGGATTGTTCTTTACATTTGCACTAACTTCAGGGATTCACATTTTTTCACCATGTAGCAAATTTTGTCAAAAGTGTAATTTATCTTTTTTTTCAAAAGAGTCTTAACAAAAGGAAGTAAAAACTAAAACACAATTGAACCATAAAAAAACAAAAAACATTGGCAGTCTTTGCGATGTACCCAAAAGGTACCAAGTTCAAATCCCACGCCGCATAGTCTTGAGCCAGCCTTCTAGCTCTAGCTCACTTTGTGGCCCTGCACTTTGGCTGATGCCTGGGTTATTAGTCTTCCCTTGGAAAAGACCCCGTGGACAAATTTCTCCTTAGAGATAAAGGGAATTTTATTATTACTAATTTAACTCTTTCAGAGCTGAGGCTATATTCGCATTTCCATCACAAAATGGCTGACACCTGATTGAGGCAGCATGAAAAGGAAAAGCTAAGACAAAGCAACATTTGAATTTGGCACAAAATCTCAATTAAAATACCCCCCATGGGCCAATTAATTGAATGTTCTGATGAAAGAAATGATATCATTGGTTCAATTTATAGTACTTTTGTTGAAAGTAGAATTGGATTATATTATTGTCTTTGCCTTTCAAGACCGGCCCACTGTGCAGCCATTGGCCAGTAGAAGAGATTCTGCTCTGGCCACACAGTGCGGCCAATGGCGCTGAAAGAGTTAACATATCATGAACACACAGAACCTCTTTCATTACCTGAAAATCCATCCAGACATTCACATCGAAAAGAGTTAACCTCATCGACACATCGGGTGTTGGGGTTAGTACAAGACGTGTCAGTACACTCATTGATATCAACCTCACACATCAGACCTGTGTAGCCTGGTAAACAAGTACACGTGTACGAATTGACCCCATCACTGCATGCTGCTCCATTTTTGCAGGGGCTGGATTTGCATTCGTTTATTTCCTGAAAATACACAAGAAAAATTAGACAATGTAAAATTCCAGCTAACTTACTTTTGGATTTTGAATGAGTTCTCAATTGATGCTAGGTATATAGGTCAAATACTTACAACATTGTCCATTGTATCGCTTTTGGGTCGGAATGTCCTGGGTTTGAGCCTCGCACTCGGAGCATAGTTGAGTCCTTGGAAAAGGCTCTTTACTCACATTCTCTCACCATACTCAGGTGTAAAATGAGTACCTGGCCGTTAACAGCGTTGTCTTTGTCCGAAAAATTGTAATATCGCCTAACAGGCATCATGTCCTGTCCTACGTGTTAAATGTTGCTGTTGACCAGGGACTCCTTGTAAAGCGCTTTGAGCACATTTAGTGGATATTGCGCTATGTAAAGCTCAATTTTATTTTTTTCCATAATCAACCAACAACATATAAAATGCAGGAGGCAAAATAAACAAATTTCAACAAGATGACCCCCCCCCCCCCCCCCCCCACACACACACACACACAAACACACACACCATGGCCTTTTTAAAGTTATGGCCTGATACTGACCAAAAAATGATGTCAAAATGCCAGTCTTTTGCCACAAAAGAAAACAAATCGTGAGTTGTATTCAATGGTTCAACCAATGAAATAACTTGTTTCCATGAGCTCTACTAACGACCACTCACTCGGCGGTGCAAAAACCAAATAATGACGTCAAACTGCCAGTCCTTTTGGATTTCAGTATCAGGCTATAACATAACGATGGCTACGCACATGCACATACATACATACATACACACACACACACACACACACACACACACACACACACACACACACACACACACACATTCGCCAGTTTATGCCTCAGCCTACCTGACATGGAGCTCCTTCATATCCAGCAGGACAGTTACAGGAAAAGCCACCAGGGTGATTCGAGCACCGGTTAGAGCCACAGATATCGGTCTGACACTCGTTGATGTCATCCGTACACAGATCTCCCTCATAACCTGATAAAAATGATGATGATAATGATAATAATAATAATAATAATAATAATAATAATAATAATAATAATAATAATAATAATAATAATAATAATAATAATAATAATAATAATAATAATAATAAATCGTATTTTATTCTCTTCAGAAAATAATAAAAACTGAATCAAGTCTCATAATTTTTTATTCTATGTAAATATATAGATGTAATATTCTATTCTTGACATCTAACCCCCCCCCCCCCCCCCCCCCTAATACAATCAACACCATTTTGAAGGGTGGCAAAAGGTCACAATTCTGGTCCCCTTGACTTCTAACTTGATTATTATTTTTTTTCTCCATCTAAATAATTCCGACATGACATCATACGCGATAGGTCACAAATAAACACAATGAAATCAATTTTAAAAATCCAACATCAAACAACATAGATAAAAATTACACTAACTTTGAAAAGAAACAATTAAGTATGAAAATGACAATACATAATACAAAAGGATTGGGTGAGTGCTAATCACCAAGTAAAACCCAGATAAACAAAAAAAAATTTAATCCACAACATAGAGGAACACTGGAAAACAAAAATGTGACCCTTGATCTCAATTCAGTATTATATCAGGATCAATGTGTACATATATGCAGGTCTGAAATCTGAGCGCAATTATGGGCCTAGTTTAACATTGTTGAATAAATGGAGAATATTTTGCGTCACTTTTTTGAGATTTCCATTACAATAATGAGCCCATAATGAATTGGGTTATCAGATCTGCAAATAAGTGTACGTTGATCGGGATGTTTTATATTTCAAAGATTGAAATTGTCTTATCTTCTAAAATGTTCACTAGGACAATATACCCTTCCAATGCCTTATATTGAAACAATCTTAATAAATCACATTTGGTTTTTACTATAAAAACAACATCATATTCGTATCTTAATGAGTTCAATTCTTTGTAATCAACTTATTAAATTGACCAACAGAACTAGCTTTTTTGTTTCAAATTTGATACTATTCCAAACTTTAAATTTAATTAAATGTAAAGTATTAACATTAAATTATATTTCAAAATCAGAGAAAAAAAAGTGATTAAGAAAATAAACTTATTCTTCTCAATGGCACGTATTGATACTATTAAGATTTAATCATTTCATTTAAGAGTCAATTTTAGTTATCTGGACCATCCAGGCACCATACCAGATTGAGAAAAAGAGTCACAAATAATTTTTTTAAAAATATATTTATCATGGCAGTGGAAAAAAAGGATGGAAAAATATAACGAAACAAGAATAAAAAGGACGAGGTCATCACTCATCCCCACAAATCCTTACAAAATACTTTTGATTTCATATCATGGTGTGATGGCACTGTTGTCGTTTTGTTGCTGATGTGGCTGCTGTTGCTGCGGTTTTATCATTGTTATTGATGATGATGTTATTGTTATTGTTGTGCGGCTATGTGGTCTTGTGGTATGACACTCGCTTTTGGATCGGAAGGCGCATAGTTGAGTCCTTGAAATTCTCTCACCGTACTCAGGTGTAAAATGAGTACCTGGTTGTTAACAGCATTGTCTCTGTCCAAAAAAATTGTGATTTCGCCTAACAGGCATCATGTCTCGATCTAGATGTTAAGTGTTGCTGTTGGCTAGGGGCACTTTGTAAAGCGCTTTGAGCATGATTAGTGGATATTGCGCTATTTGATATTGTTATAGTTGTTAATGTTGATTTTGTTAGTGTTATGTTGTTGTTATTATTGTATTGTTATAGTTAGTTATTGTTGGTCCTGCTGTGGCTTTTGCTGTTGTAATTACTGTCGTTGTAGTTGTAGATCATGCATATTGTTGTGTTTGTTTGTCAACAGTGTACAATCAATTTACCTGATCCAGTACAGTTACACGTGTAGCCACTGACACCACTGACACACCGACCGTTTGGACACGGCTGTGCTCGACAATAGTCCAGTTTGGTCTCACAGTCCACTCCAGTGTATCCTGATAATGATGGTGATGATGATGATGATGACGACGATGATGTTGATGATGATGATGATGACAACGACGATGGTGATGACGATGATGATGATGATGATGGCAGTGGTGGTGATGATGATGATAATGGCGGTGGTGGTGGTGGTGGTGGTGGTGGTGGTGGTGGTGATGATGATGATGATGATGATGACGATGATATGATGATAATGATAATGATGATGTTGACACCATAGTTTAGGGTGATGGGTGTGTGAAAGGGGAGTGTGGAGGAAAAGGGAAGAAAATAAAGGGACACAGAATTAGGATAAAAGGATAACCACACAATAGATATGCAAGGAAATCATAATGATCATTAATTTATAACAATGATTCTGATTACACGTGTTTATTATCACACTAACTGTGGTCTTAGTCTTACTATTTATATGTACTTTCTTGAAAAATGGATTCAAATTATGAACTATTAAATAATCCATTTATCAGAAGGTTTTTACTCTTCAAGCCTAATGTAAATTTATATTGATTCAATAATCAAAATAAACCAATTTGCTTTCACCGAAGGTATTTAAGGATAATGGAATTTATCATAAAACATCTTATATATTTGAAGAAAAAAAAAGCTACATGACTCAAGCTGAGCACGAGACTGGTGCCTATTTGGTGGTAAGACCACAAAGGTAACGACATCAAATTACCCTTTACAATTGGACTACACAACTCAAGCTGAGCACGAGACTGATGCCTATTTGGTGGTAAGACCACAAAGTTAACAACACCCAATTACCCTTACTCAAAACTTGAATGGGAAGTTCTGTCCATTGACTGACCTTATTTAGTCAATTTCGAGAGAGTTCTACAGGCTTATGATTAATGAATGAAAGTTTTTTCTTAACATCTAGACAAGGTTTGTGCCAAGATCTACTTAGGTACTAGTTGATTGGTTTGTGCAAACGGTAAATTGTGAGAGGGGAGGAATAAACTTGAATTGCCTCAATCCAATACTCTTCAACAGTCGTAACGTCACTATCCTTCCTAATGACGCATGGTAACTTAGTAACACTGGCTCTAAACTATCGGAACAATGACGGGGACGCCCGTATGAAATATTTCTCCGGCGAGCATAAAAGCGTATCCAGAGGAAAAAAAAACCACATTAATTTGATCATGTTTTGACTTTTACACATTCTGATCACAAGGCATATGAAAAAATATAGCCAGCATGAAAAATAAAAAGTAATGATTTTCTTTGTTTAGAACCAAAAGATGGCCGCCGTTGCCGGGCGGCATGGCATCAGACTATTGAATCGTATTAAACTGAAATCTAGAACAATATACTAAAGCAATATTTTCTATCATACATGTATCCAGCCGATTACCATGAATACACCATGATCAATGCGCTCCACTATGCCAATTTAACCCCCCAGAGAGCCAATTAATTTTGTTTTTCAAATCAATTAATAATATCAACTATTTTTCCTTTCAGTACCAAATTACAACATATATCACCACCAGATACCGATTTACACCCGAGTCTAGTGAAGAAATGTATGTGTTAAACACTTTAAAAAGAACAAAATTCTCATTGTCGATGACTCATGCTAACTTTACACCCATAGGAATAAACGTCATATTAAATCTATCAACTAAGAAGCATTGTGCAATTCTAACTCAATAAAAATCATTTCACATATCAAGAAGTGAAATCTGTATTTTAACAAGAGAAACAAAAAAATAATAACGACAAAATAAGAAATAATACAATACAAAAACACACAATGTCAAACACACAGGAAAAATGTTATTCAAACACGGCATGGCAGATAATAAAATATAATAATAATAATAATAATAATAATAATAATAATAATAATAATAATAATAATAATAATAATAATAATAATAATAATAATAATAATAATAATAATAATAAACGTTATTATTATTATTATTATTATTATTATTATTATTATTATTATTATTGCAGTGCTAAAATTATTTTGCAACTAGTGTTTCTATTTTTTTTTCTCCCCTCAATAATAGTTTGGAAAAATAATATTTCCTATTTCCGTCATGTCATCCGCTGCGAAGTGATTTTTAACATTTATTTAACACGATAATTCTTTGAAAAATATTGTCAACGTCCACTAAAGTTGTGTTTTAAGACTAATGCCAAAAATATATCAAAAGAGACAATCAGTATCGGTGGAAATATCTGATATTTTACGTCTTAAACAAGCAAAAAGAATACTTTGTTGGGTTTTTTTTTACTGTTTTTGAACATCGTTTCTAACTTTGGCTTTCAACATAACAATATTCGTTTTGTCAAGTATTAATTTGTGAAAAAAAATATTTTTTAATAAATAAATAAATAAACAAATAAAAGAAGGACACTGAACTCTCACACAAGAAATCTATAACACGTCAGATAAAAACAACAATAATCAACAGGAGATTTGGCAAATGAGAAGAAAGTAATCTATTCAGTTCCTTCATATTGACAGAGACAACTAATAAATTTAGTCTTTAAGATTTGCATGGAAAATTATTGGAGGTATTGAACGTTGGCTTACTTTTTTTTTTTTGTCTGAACATAATGACTCAAGGCCTTACAGACCATACCTGCCAATTGATTTATGCCGAACTAAGATGTCAGATTGTTTTATCAATGCCTTTGTATATTTGGTTACAAAATCTATACGGTGGCAGTTGGTGAATTCCATGTTAGAAAGCAGGTATGGCCATAATAATAATATGATTATAATCTTAATTTCAGGGTTTTCATTAAGCATAAACTGTTGCTTGCATTTTGAAATTTCAGAAAAAAATCTCTGTCTTTGTGATTTAACTAGGCAGAATCAATCCAAAATAATTGGCAAATAGTTTTTACTAGGGACATTTCCTTCTGAACATTTTCCATAGGAAAACAAAGAATCAATTAATGGCACTGTCCCAACCTCTAATGAATGTCAGACATTAAAGAGAGGGATTTCTGAATTTCATTTCTGCAAGTAACAAGATGTTTGTTGAACATCTTGTGATAAAAATCTATGGTTATTACGTTGAATTACAGCGACCACTCCTCAAAATAAAAATCCACGTATAGCGTTTTCAAGTCTGATATTAAAGCCTTCATATTTCAGTCAAACCCACCGTCAGCACAAACACATCTGTAATTCCTGCCATCTGCGTTGGTCTCTGTCAGGTTTTGACACACCCCTCCATTCATACATGGATCTGCCCCACATCCGTACAGGCCTGTATAATGGAGTTTGAAAAGAGAGGGGGGGGGGGGGGGGGGGGGGGGGGGGGGGGGGGGGGGGGGGGGGGGGGGGGGGGGGGGGGGGGAGCAGTCAGATTATTTTTAATATCAATTTCGAAATAATAAGAAAAATAAACGTATACACATAAATATGTCGGACTGCATTCAACAGTTTTAATGAGACTTCACATGATCGTATTGTTTGTATTGGGCCTAATATTATTATTCTTTGAACACCGAACCATGACGTATGGTCTTTGCTTCATACCCAAAAGTGTGTACCACGATCTACTCCCAACCACTTTGTGTAGCCTTGAACAAGTCATTTCGCCCTAGGTCAGTTTGTGGTACTACACTGCAGCTGACGTCTGGGTTATTGCAGCCTCCCCTTGGAATACACCCCAAAGACAAAATTCCCTTTAGGGATGAATAAAGGGAATTTAACCGTTTAATTAATTATTATTTTTAACCATGCCTTTTTCCTGTACTTACGGGCCAAGTCAATTTCACATCTTTTCCCGCCATAATTCCTAGGACAGTTACACTTGAAGTCATTTCCAATGTCCTCACACTGGCCTCTCTCACAGGGGGCGTTCCAGCAGTCGTCTCGCTCTGAATGGAAGAGAGACACAAAATAAAGTTGAATATTAGAATGAAGGCTAGGATTGGTGCGTGATATGCTCTCTCTCTCTCTCTCTCTCTCTCTCTCTCTCTCTCTCTCTCTCTCTCTCTCTCTCTCTCTCTCTTTCTCTCTCTCTCTCTCTCTCTCTCTCTGTGTGTGCGTGTGTGTGTATGTGTATGTGTGTGTGTGTGCATATCCCCCCCCCCCCCCCCATTCTCCATTAGCCTTTACTACTCTTTCTTACCCTCAAAACTCCATCTGCCTATTTACTTATTTTCCTCTTTCCTTCCACCCTCCCTTCATACACCCACGTAGTTCTACACAGCCCCCTCCCCAACCTAATTCTAGTCTTGTCTTCCCTCTTTCATGCATACACATAAACACATTCACACACAAAAACACGCGCACACACACTTACACATACGTGCCCACACAAACATGCATGCATACACACACACTTCCAATTTAACAAAGTGTACAGTGCGGTGGATGGAGAGAACAAATTCATGTGATGAAACACAGATCAAACCTATCAATACAGCCCACCGCGTTTAACTCCGCTTCTTCAAATTATATAACAACTTGTTACAATTGAAAAAAAAAGGAGTAAAAATTTAACACAACCAAAACAAAATATATTTTTTTTAAACATACATGAAAAATCAACAACCAAGCAGACATTCCTTCATTCATTCCTTCATTCATTCATTCATTCATTCATTCATTCCTTGATTCATTCCTTCATTCATTCATTCATTCCTTCATTCATTCATTCATTCATTCATTCATTCATTCTGTGTGGCATGCATGGACCTTCTGGTGTGTTGTCGACCATTCATCTCTGTGTTAATCTGTCATCAGACTATCTGGCGTATTCTGTGTTTGTGTCTATCATTTGATGTTTCTTTTTAAGCTTGTTTAGGGGAATACCATTCTCCACATGCTTGTTTCCCTTCCATAAATGCTCATATTGTCGATTTTTCAATTCCGTCCCCTCCAAATACACGATTTTTCAATTCCGTCCCCTCCAAATACACGATTTTTCAATTCCGTCCCCTCCAAATACACGATTTTTCAATTCCGTCCCCTCCAAATACACGATTTTTCAATTCCGTCCCCTCCAAATACACGATTTTTCAATTCCGTCCCCTCCAAATACACGATTTTTCAATTCCGTCCCCTCCAAATACACGATTTTTCAATTCCGTCCCCTCCAAATACACGATTTTTCAATTCCGTCCCCTCCAAATACACCGTATGTCAGAAGAAAAACAAAAATCCCATTTGCCTTCTCTCCTGATTGTATTATCCAACAGTTCCGGTGCCTTTCCTATTACGATTTAACACTTCAAGCAAACAACCCAACAACGGGCCAAGCAAAAGATGAAGCCAAACAATCTCCAAAACAATAACGTTCAATCTAAATGAACTGATTAAACCTCTTGGTTACCATAACTTGGTCTAATTCTGGAAAGGGACTGAACATTGTCTATACTATAGAGAGAAAACGTGTCACATAAAGTATGACCTGACGTTTATATTTGTATGACCCAAAAGAGTCCCACATACCGACAGTCTCTTAACAACAAAAAGACCGTTACACAGAGCGACCAATAATCACGATGATGATGATGATATTGATGACGATAGATTCATAAAACACCCCCCCCCCCCACACACACACACACAAACACACACACATATTATATCTATTAAAATTACGCCCTTCCGCCACGACATCATAAGACATCGTCGCCTTGGCATTCCACGAAGGAATTTTGATAATCCATCAACCAGGATGTCTGATGTCAACAGGAATCACCCAAGTTGTTGTCCAAGTGGGCAAATTGAGGGTTAATGATCTTTATAAATTATATATATATATATATATATATATATATATATATATATATATATATATATATATATATATATTAATGTTAAAAACATAAATAATACACAAATAAACAGATAGATAAATAAATAAATTAATTAATTAATTAAACATCCAACTAAAACAGGAGGACAACCACCACGAGCCCTCACTCAATCAAGCTTACCCGATGTTGAATTACTATCACTCGTGTTATTGTTCAATTCATGCCCTGCAGCATTCCCACCACTATTCAGTGGCGCCAGTGGTAAAGACGACGACGACGATGATAATGCTGACGATGTTGTTGAAGCAGTTGTCGCTATATTATCTCCCTGCGCATCGACTACCACAATCACACCACTCCCGACACAGTTCAAAACCACAAGAATTCCAACCAACCACCGTTGATGACTGAACACGGAGCTGAACACTGCTGACATGGCGATCCCGGTAGCGACATCGCCAGTCTTTATCCTCATTGTCTTTTAGAAAACAGTTCAATTGTAACGATGGAAACGATGGTGGAACATCCGACACAATTCAATCAAAGAATAATGAAATGTATATATAGGCAGTTTCGTTATCGGAGTTAAAAATCCTGATCGAAAGTCTGAATAGACGGAGTTAAATCCCTTTTATTGATGATTTTACTTCACTGTTGTATTAAATAATCATAAAGTATATCATGAGAATGATGAAAACGTATAGGCAGTTTCGTTATCGGAGTTTAAAATCCTGACTGAAAGTCTGAACTTGATGGAGTTAACTCACTCAACCCTAACACCGACTATATCCGTAGTTTACCCGCGTTAGTTTTACCCCATACCTATTTATTACATTTTTATGAGATAAATTATAGGTGTAGTGTCAAAGCTAATGTTTTTAGTTTTTGCTGTTACTGGTAGTTGAATAAAAACTATCTTATGTACATGCTCATTTTTAATACATTTTCCCCCCATTTTGAAAAGTAGAAAAAAATCTCTAGGATTGAGTGAGTTAAATCCCTTGTTTTGATGATTTCACTTCACTGTTGTATTAAATAATCATAAGGTATATGAATGGAAACACTATACTGTAAGTATCGAGGATAGTCGACAGAATTAGGGAGAAAGGATTTGTAAAAAACATATTGAATAAAAAAGATAACAAAGAAGAAGAAGAAGAAGAAGAAGAAGAAGAAGAAGAAGAAGAAGAAGAAGAAGAAGAAGAAGAAGAAGAAGAAGAAGAAGAAGAAGAAGAAGAAGAAGAAGAAGAAGAAGAAGAAGAAGAAGAAGAAGAAGAAGAAAAGAGAAGAAGAAGAAGAAGAAGAAGAAGAAGAAGAAGAAGAAGAAGAAGAAGAAGAAGAAGAAGAAGAAGAAGAAGAAGAAGAAGAAGAAGAAGAAGAAGAAGAAGAAAAGAAGAAGAAGAAGAAAGAAGAGAAGAAGAAGAAGAAAAGAAGAAGAAGAAGAAAGAAGAAGAAGAGAAGAAAGAAGAAGAAGAAGAAGAAGAAGAAGAAGAAGAAAGAAGAAGAAGAAGAAGAAGAAGAAAAGAAAGAAGAAGAAGAAGAAGAAGAAGAAGAAGAAGAAGAAGAAGAAGAAGAAGAAGAAGAAGAAAGAAGAAGAAGAAGAAGAAGAAGAAGAAGAAGAAGAAGAACAAGAAGAAGAAGAAGAAGAAGAAGAAGAAGAAAGAAAGAAGAAGAAGAAGAAGAAGAAGAAGAAGAAGAAGAAGAACAAAAACGAGAATAAACTTATGGATTGTTTTAGTTTAAGGGTTATACAGACAACAACATACGGATACACTTTATTGAATGGTAAAGTTTTTATTTATGATTTACAGTTATACGCATACAAATTTCAGGCACTATGAAGTCAAATTGTGAGGTTATATCTAGATTTAATGTATCGTATATAAGTGTGGAATATTGTTAATAGCTGATATATTATTAAAGGTGGTTTTCATATTACAAAGCGTCCAAAACAAATGCGCAGTACAATAGAAAAAACAAAAAAAACAAAAACAAAACAAAAACAAAACAACAACAAACAAACAATAAAAATATCAAAAATATAAAATGTATGTAATCCTGAGAACGTTTCGACTTTTACAATGAGTTTTCGGCATCTGAATCCCTCCTATCCGATTCGATAGTAGAGGGCCCTACGTGCGCGTATTTGTAGTTCTGATCACCCAACTTAAATACGGGCTTGATTTAACATTGTAATGGAAATAGAAGATATTTTGCGTTGCTTTGAGAGTATTTCCATTACAACAATGAGCCCGTAACAATTTGGGCTATCAGACCTGGAAACAAGGACACGTTGGGTGGATCACATAGTAATGTTTTGTGCCAAATATATTACCGAATTAATCAAGAGAGGGTTGGGGGGCTGGGGGTGGGTTGGTTTATTATTGATTTTACATATATTCATTAGTGAATAGAAAATTCTAAGTTAATGTATGATGAGTATTAACACATGATGACGTGCACTTATTTTTAGGTCTGATAACCCAATTTACTATGAGCTCATTGTTGTAATATAAATCTCAAAAAAATGACGCAAAATATTGTCCATTACAACAATGTTAAACTAGGATGTCAGACCTCCATATGCACACGTCGGCAAATGCCTAAAAATAAACCTTTGGATTTGAATATAAAAAAGCCCAAATGATACAGTCTTTTCAATAAAAGCACCACTATCCATTTGTCGTCCACAAACAAGTAAGTTCTCCCTTACCAACGGCAGAGATGACTAAAGAGACTTTAAGAATTAAGAAACACCGTATCAAAGGTATCGCCTTAAATACGTCATACACAGCGGTTTTGTGTATGTGTTTGTGATCGAGTGTGTGTGTATTTATTTTTTAATGGAGGGGGGGGGGGGTGCTTTCTAAGACATTTTTTTCAGATATAAATTAATTTCTCACGTGGATATTGACAAAACGCAAACCAAATATAATTCACAAATAGCTAGCTACCTGTTGGTGACACAAAGAAATGCATTTATAATTCTGAGCGACACAAAAACAGAAAACTGGAACCAAGAGTTTGAAGTCAAACGAAAGGAAACCAGAAGAAAACAAGGAAGATAAAAAAAATGATCCGTTCCTGTATCAATATATCAAACATGAAAATTCGAAATCGATCAAAGAAATAAACAAAAGGCTCTGGGTTTTTTTTCTTTGTTTTTTTTTTTTTATTTTTTTTATTTGGGGGGGGGGGGGGGGGGGGGGGGGGGTTGTTTGTTTTTTAAAAACAAAAGGTATAAAGTTAGAATTTTTTAAAAAGGATGGACCAAAAAGAAACAAAAAATTATAAATAAATCGGTGGCTGTGTCAAACACGAATATCCGAAATCGAATACTTATCAAAGAGAGCTAGGCCAGGCCGATACATTTTTTTTCCCCCTTATAAAAAGTCCAAACATTAGTAGGGTGTAGGGAGCAGAACCTGAAGGGAGTGAATGACACATTGATGATACCAGACGAAACAATCACTGAATTGTTCTAGTCTACTATTAGTAGAACAAATCATTGTTACTATTATTTTTTTAATCTTTTTTTTTTTAATTATTATTGGTGGAATGCTACGTTTCCACGTCGGTGAGGTGTGTCTGTTTGCTTTTTGTTTGTTTGTTTTTTGTGTGTTTTTTGGGGGGGTTTTTTTTTGGTTTGTTCATTTATTTATTTTAGGGGGGGGGGGGGGGGGCTTTCTGTTGTTTTCCTTTGTTGTTTGTAATTGTTTGTTTTGTTTATCTTTGTGCTGTTTCTGCCAATACGTCATTCACACAAAAAGATCGGACACCAATTTGATTTTTCTGTTTCGTGATATTTTTGGATTTTTGTTTTGTTTTTGATTTTGATTTTTTCTTCTTTTGATCTTGTTTGTTTATTTAACGATATCAATGGTGCGGTACGTACAAACGCTTGTTGACCTTCTTATTGGAATAAAACTGCTATGTAAATACATCTATCGGGAATCAAGGAGATTAGGAACCAGGAATGCTGTGCTCAAAAGCAAAGGCAAATTAACATATCTTTTAAAATTACCACTTGCATGATAACATCAATGAAATGGTATTCTTTTCACGATTTTAAACTGTACTGGAGGTCCCGATAGCTCAGTTGGTAGAGCACTCGCTTCACGCGCGAAGGGACCAAGATCGATCCCAGGTGCAGTCGAGATTTTATTTCGTTGCCCCCCCCCCCCCCCCCCCCCCCGCCCCTCGTTCACCCAGCATTGAATATGTAGCTAAGTTTGTTATGTCTGGCTGAAAGTACTTTGGAATTGTCTAGAGCCCTGTCCAAAGGTAAGCAAGCAATTTGCTACTGTCCGTTTCATCTATAGAGACCGCTATAAACTCCGGCTCAATGGACCTAATGGCTCTGAATATGAAGGACTACTAAAAAAAAAAAATAACAATAATAAAAGTATAGTATAGCATCCTCATGGATTACATTTTTTTTTTCAAGTTAAGACACAACAAGCATAGGTAATAAAAAATGACAAAATGCATTTTAACCAGTTACCTAGCGTAGTTACTCTGGAAAGACAAGTATTTAAAAACTTAACCAGAAAACTCATCCTTCAAATATCGACCGATATATAAACGACCTTCATCTTGGCAAAAAACTCTCAAACCTGGGAGCCTCACGAGGTCTTCACAGAAGTCCCAGGGTTTGAGAGTTTTCGCCAAGATGAGGGTCGTTTAAATCGATCTATATTTGAAGGATGAGTTTTCTGGCCAAATTTTGAAATACGTGTCTTTCCTGAGTGAGAGAGGGTTAACCGGTTAACTCTTTCCTTGCCGATCATTTTCAGTATTTTCCCAAAATGGCAGGCTTACTACTTACCCAGCAGAAAAATGGATTTTTTGAAACTCAAACAACCTCTCTACAAAACAACTTTATGTTCTTATTAATAAATCAAAGATCATTCTTCAAAGTGTATGATGTACAAAATAAATCTGAATAAGAAAAAAATGTATATTATTATTGTGTCGTAACAAATGTGACGATTTTGCTGTAGATGGTAAGGAGAGGGTTAAATAGACCTGCCCCTTTCACTTTACCGTTCAATCTCTCCCATCTACCTTCGACATTTTAGACGTCAAACACGACAATTGGAAATCAAATACTGTCCCACAGAGAAAATGTCGGGTGATAAAAAAGGTTTTAAGTTAATTTCAAAACGAACAGAGGAGAGAGAGAGAGAGAGAGAGAGAGAGAGAGAGAGAGAGAGAGAGAGAGAGAGAGAGAGAGAGAGCATTATATAGTTTTGATGGAACGAAATTGATTATAGATGGAACGGAACTGACGTCACTCAGCTCTTAAATATTGTTTTTAAGACAACCATTTTTGGTGATTACTTCTTACTAAATCATATCAATCAAGACTGTAAACGTACAAAGTAAAACACAATTTTGTGTATTGGTACATTATATCCGGCTGATGCATTGAATATTTTACCTTAACGCATAGCATCAATAGGGAAATAGAAGACACAGATACTCCGCCCACTATGGAAGACCTACCAGAAATTTGAGGTCTGATAACCCATTTCCTTACGGGTTCATTGTTGCAATGGAAATCTCGAAAAAAAAAATATTTTTTTTTAAATGACGCAAAATTATTGTCCATTACAACAATGTTAAACTACAAATTACTATAACTACAACATACAGGTCTATAACTGGGTTCGGATGTCAGACCTGCATTTAAGCACACGTCGTCCTCAGCCGACGTGTACCTATCTAATTGGTTTTTTTTTTAAGGGTGCCCTCGGCCCCAAAAAAAAAAAAAAAAGAAAAAGGAAAAGATAAAAACAAACCAATCAAAGACGGAAAAAACCTCGGACATTCCCAATACACGCCAAGTACAAGCCAGTATTAATTCTTTGACTTGTTTCGTGCGATATTCTTCCTTCTCCTCCTTTCCACCCCCCCCCCCCCCCCCCCCCTTGTCTTGTTTCTTTTATTTCCATTTTATTTTGACCTGGACGATTCAATTTAAAGCCATTAAACTACGTCTAAAATTTAAATCGGCGTTAATGCAACAACACATCTTCCACATTCCCCACGCGAAAGAATACCTTAATAATTAAGCAAGTACTGTAGTAGCATCTTGGCGGAGGAATCACAAATTATTATGTGTCTTCCCTTATCCAAGCACTAAATTTAGATTTTCAAACATTTGCTGAACAAGCGGCCAATCCTATTGGCACAACGTCATATTATGTAAACAGGAAATTGTGGCACAAGAACAGAAAAAAGGGTAACCATCTTTCGGGCCATAGTATTCGTTAGAGTTAAATGGGTGGCTTTTAGACGACGTTACTTATAATTTGTAGTTCACAATGTTGTGAACTCCTTAGCCAAGCGCATCCTTTCTATAGATAGTATGCGCTTGGCCAAGAAGCTCATAACATTGCCATCCGGAAGTATAACGGACCAACACACAAAACTGTGTGTATCCATGAACGTTTATAGTCGGGTTAATACAGTTCAGTGAGCATTACTCATAAACGCGGATGGCAAAAAAACAATAACAAAGACCTGGGTGACGTCATCTTCGTACTATCTATAAGAATTCAAGAGGTTTTTTCTAACACAGATAATGACAGCAATGGGTGAGAATAACTCACAATGCTCCAAATCACACAGAGGCAACGTTTTCTCTTGAGCACGAAAACAAAGTTACCCTATTGGACGGTAAAAACATTAATCTGAAATCGATACCGCAACAACGATAAAGTGAAACGTGCTATCCAAATGGATTCAAGATAAAATAAATAAATAAATAAATAAATAAATAAATAAATAAATAAATAAATAAATAAATAAATAAATAAATAAATAAATAAACAAATAAATAAATAATGAGTGTTAATAAAATTTAGGTGTGAAACATAAATCATGTTATATTTAAATGGCAATTCCACACATGATAAACGTCATAAATTTAAAATCTAAGTTCCTTCATAATCCAACATACAAATGTCTCTTGATAGTTCGAAGATGACGTCACTCGTGTCTTTGTTATTGTTTTTTTGCCATCCGCGTTTATGAGTAATGCTCACTGAACTGTATTAACCTGACTATAAACGTTCATGGTAACACACAGTTTTGTGTGTTGGTCCGTTATAGATAGAATGCGCTTGGCCAAGGAGTTCACAACATTGCCATCCGGAAGTATAACGGACCAACACACAAACTCTGTGTAACCATGAACTTTTATAGTCTGGTTAATACAGTTTAATGAGAACAACTCACAAACGCGGATGGCAAAAACAATAACAAAGGCCTGAGTGACGTCATCTGCATACTATCTATACTTCCGGATGGCAATGTTATGAGCTTCTTAGCCAAGCGCATACTATCTATAAGTAGACTCTGAATAATATATATCACATTCTCTTGCAATCGACAATACAAGCGAGTTTCGAAGTACACCCAAGTCGAGATGAAAGTAGCTTTAAGAAGGTTCACTTACCATGTGACAGGGGGGGGGGGGGGGGGGGGGTGTAGATGTGAGCGATGTGAACAAAAGAAACTTGTGTAAGAATTCGATGAGAATGTCAAAAGGTCACGATGAGATGTAATTGAATACATATATCTAAGTCCGGCAGGGAAATGACAATAATCGGTCCCACATTTTACCTATGACACATGCTTTGCGTGTGTGTGTGTGTGTGTGTGTGTGTGTGTATGTGTGTGTGTGTATGTGTGTGCGTGTGTGTGTGAGTGTGTGTGGGTATGTGTGTGCGTGTGTGTGTGAGTTGTGTTTGTGAGTGTGTGTGTGTGTTTGTGAGTGTGTGTGTATGTGTGTGCGTGTGTGTGAGTGAGTGAGTGAGAGAGAGAGAGAGAGAGAGAGAGAGAGAGAGAGAGAGAGAGAGAGAGAGAGAGAGAGAGAGAGAGAGAGAGAGAGAGAGAGAGTCCAGACATAAATTCGCTTTAGATAGTTCGAAGTTGACATCGCTCGGGTCTTTGTTATTGTTATTGGTTTTTTTTTGCCATCCGCGTTGAGGAGAACTTCTCACTAAACTGTATTAACCTGACTATAAACGTTCAAGGTTACACACGGTTTTGTGTGTTGGTCCGTTTTACTTCCGGATGGCAATGTTGTGAGCTTCTTAGCCAAGCGCATACTATCTATATAAATGTCCATGCTTTGGTAAAAAGTTAACAAATAAATTTCTTCCATCGCACGTGCCCCTCTCCTCCTCCTCCCCCAATACACACGCAAGCACAAACACACAATCTACACAGGCAAATACAGACACACTCAAATATTAAAAAAACAAACACACCCCCACAAACGTAAATAATAACGTGAAGTTGAATGTAAGCTTCAATTTAATTACAAGAACAGATCAATTGAACGTTTCGGGTTACCCCTTTATCAACAAAACAGGATGAATGAAACACCACAGATGAATGAGATGATGTGGTAGTGGCGTAGTTAAGATGAATCATTTGATCTGTTTTTGTAATTAAATTGAAGCTTCCATTCAACTTCACGTTATTATTTATTTCTTCGAGCTTCGAGCAGCAACATTTACACACCCCACAAACGTACAAAAACAAAGGCCCACACTATCACTATCACATAATATAGATAGTATGCAGATGACATCACTCAGGCCTTTGTTATTGTTTTTGCCATCCGCGTTTGTGAGTTGTTCTCACTAAACTGTATTAACCAGACTATAAAAGTTCATGGTTACACAGAGTTTGTGTGTTGGACCGTTTTACTTCCGGATGGCAATGTTGTGAAGTCCTTGGCCAAGCGCATTCTATCTATAACATGTACATTCTAGAATCGATAAAGCCATTACTGTGATGTAACATGTTTAAATTATGTAGTGTATCAACCACCACGACCACCCAGACACGATAGGATAGGGAGAGAACAAAAAAAGTTTTATCGATATATATTATAATACAACCTTTCTGATCCTAGTATAGATAGAACGAAGATGACGTCACTCAAGCCTTTGTTGTTGTATTTTGCCATCCGTGTTTGTGAGTTATTCTCACTAAACTGTATTATCCAGACTATAAATGTTCAATTACACACAGTTTTGTGTGTTGGTCTGTTACACTTCCGGATGGCAATGTTATGAGCTTCTTAGCCAAGTGCATACTATCTATTGTATTGACCGCTATGCTGCTGGACTCTGTAAAACACATATTTAAAATTTTGGCCAGAAAACTCTTCCTTCAATTTCAAAAATACCGATCGATTAAAATGACCCTCATTTTGTCAAAAACTCTCAAATCAAGGAAGGACGTGTTTTCTGGGCAAATCTTTAAATAATTTTTTTTCTCTTCAATTTTTTGGGGGTTTTTTTAGTTTGTATTTGTTGTTTTGTTGGTTTTTTTTTTTTTTTTTTTTTGGGGGGGGGGGGGGGGGGGGTTGTTTTTTTGGGGTTTTTTTTTTTTTTTTGTTTTTTTTTGTCTCAGAGTACGGCGGAATATGTGACCAGAAACTTCTACAGCTATAAAAACTAAGTAAAGATAATGATAATATGTGATCAATCCAATATGACGCCGGTTTGAGGCGATAGGACACATGATAGTCTTTTATAGAGTTTTGGAGGTACAGATCAACTCTCTTGTTTAAACACGGTAACTTAACCGCATGGTATAAATAATGTAGGGGTGGGTATATAACATGTTTTTGTTTTGTTTTGTTTGTTTTTAAGGGTTTTACGGCGCTTGCAACACATTTAGGTTATATCAGCGCCAGTAAAAAGGAAGAAAATAGGATAGTAAAAAGTTTTAGAATTACAATTAAAGCATCTAAGAAAATGTAAGACAAAGGGGAACTGGGAACAAATAGGGATCAGATGTAGATTCCAAGAGCATACCATCAATGTACTTAGTTTGAGATCACCAATAAGTCTCATCAGGACACAAGCACGGCCCCTACTAAGAGGAATACTCACATGCTTACATTATAAATTATAACAAATATAATAATACATAACAGAGAGATGATTTACAAGGGAAAAAAATGTCATCTCCCAAAACAATAACTATGCATTTGACTGTTTCCCTCCCAGCCAGGACCCCGACCAGGGCCAGGACAAAACCAAGCAATCTCATTCCAAGACAAAGACAGAATGCAAGTTGGAAAACATATATAGGGGGATAGAAGACACAATAAGTACCTCCCTGCCCACTATGGGAGATAGGAACCCCACCCAGTAATATGTTTTTAAAATGAAGTTATAGATAGTAAGTTTATGATGATAAACGTTTATTTTATCACACTAACTAACAAACATATTCTTTCATATCGATCAAATAAAAACAAAACAACAACAACAACAACAACAACAACAACAACAACAAACACACAAAACAACTCCAACATAATATCATATTCTTTGATATAAATTCAGTTTTCAGCATCTACATAATCCCGACATAATACCGTTTTGAGATCGTGGGTCACTAATATATCTTACATTTTCCAGCATTCATCTCATCACGTACGACCTGTCTTGTGGTAAAACAAAGAAACCGGAATGAGAAGAAATGATTGGTAGCTGAGATGTTGCCATTACAGGGAATGGGAAATTGACGATTACCTGAATTACGGTAACAAGGTACGTGTTTTGTCAACGCTGGTTGTATGTCATTATATACTCTTGTCACAGAATAATAAACAACAAAAACAACAAAAAGAATAACAGCACTAGCCACAACAGCAACGACGACGACGACGACGACTAGACGGTGAAGAAGAAGAAGAAGAAGAAGAAGAAGAAGAAGAAGAAGAAGAAGAAGAAGAAGAAGAAGAAGAAGAAGAAGAAGAAGAAGAAGAAGAAGAAGAAGAAGAAGAAGAAGAAGAAGAAGAAGAAGAAGAAGAACAACAACAACAACAACAACAACAACAAGAACTGTGGCAGAAATAACGACAATTCAGCTAGACCTATACATATTCGTACATACTTATAAACGACACAACAAGCAAATTTTCACAATACAAGCTAAAATTGCCAAATAAAAGTAAGCAGCCAAAATAGAAGGGAAATATTATATCGCCATTGCCGGAAGGCCAAAGGCTAAAACTGTATACGTATATTATTGTTTACATTACCAGACATTTCTTTTCCTTATATTATCGTTATTTTTTCAAAATGACCATTCTCCTGAGAGAAAAACGTTTTCAACAACAGGGAGCAACAAATCAAATTTTAACAAAACAAAACAAAAACGTCCTTACAATGTGCTATGAGGCGAAACTTAACTGACCTGATTATGTCACAGGATGTCTTTTATTAATATTATTATTATTTTCACTTTCTTTCTATTTATATTCATTCTTTTATTTTATTTATTCATTTATTTATTTTTCTTTTTGGCATCATTCTGTATTCCCTACATACCTGCAAGTTTCGCTGAGAAGCTGGTTTTCGAATAATCTATTTTTATTGCTGTTATTTTAATGATTGTTGTCATTGTTATGATTGTTGTTGTTATTTGTGCTGCTGCAGTTGGTGTTGTTATTGTTATTGTTGTGTTGGTGGTGTTGATGTTATGAGTGTTGTTGTTGTTCTCTATCAAATATGTTTTCCCCTGTTTATAACGGGGTTACGCACCATGAAGCTTATCTGATCCCCATTTTCATAATTAAAGATTGTTTTGTTGAACTCTTTGATCTGAGGAGGTATAAAAATCAATTGAGTCTCAGAGCCTAGATCATTAGATTTTAATCAACTCCGTATAGCAGGGCACACTCATTAATAAAACGCAACTCATCACATTTTCTTGGATGCAAACGTTGTTGTTTGAAGATAGAAGAAAAAAAAACAGGCAAAGAACAAAAATAAGACCGAGAATAAAAGCATTACTTTAATTTACAAGGACAATTAGTTCAAATGTTATGGATATTTCGGGTTTATTCCTTTATCATTCTTTCATCAACAAAAAAATTAAAGATGAATCTGTGATGATAGTGATTGATGTTTTTAACACTAATCACATTCGACTAATGTTATTTTTACCTTATTTACCGTCTTCTTTTCTGACAAAGGATAAACTCGAAACGTTCACATCACAATTTGTCCTTAATTTCTATAAAATATGTTCTTCACATTTACTTAGCAGGGGTGACGATATTAAAAAGTTACATCTCTTGTTGGCTCCCCATTTAAAGTCACCCCCCCCCCCCCCACCCCCCAGCAAAATGGACTTGCTACTCTCTGGACGAAACGTCAATCAAAATGTTTTGTGACCCACCCCTTTAATCGGGTATCAAGTCAGGAAGAACGATATAACGAAAAGAAATTAAAAGTAAAATGTCCAGAGGTATGATTTTTTAGCTCTTAAAGAATTTATATCTTCTAAATAAATCCACACAAAAAAAAAATGTTGACATAAGATTCATATTTCTGGCTACGAATTCCATTTTCACCACTTAAACGTAAACCATCCCATAATATCGTTTTGTGGCGGTATGTCACGGTTGTACTTCAGCTGCAACTAAATCACAAGTTTTAAAAAATAATAATAAATATAAATTACGGCCCTTCCACACGGCAAGATGTCGTCTCGGCATTCCATGAAGGAATATAGATAATCCATCAAACAATCCATAAACAGGAATCACACATGTTGTCCAAAGTGGGCAGATTGTGGGTTAATAATCTTGCCCAAGGAAAAAAAACACGAAAATGCCTGGAGCGTGGCTTGACCCAGGACCTTCTGAGTCACAGTACATTGCCTTAACAGAATCACTCGGCCACTTCGCTTCCCCCCCCCCCCCCCCCAATAAGGTTTGATAATATAAGGATACTAAGAGTTGAGAGTAGAGCGAAAAGGGGTGGGGGGGGGGGGGGGAGAGAGAGAGAGAGAGAGAGAGAGAGAGAGAGAGAGAGAGAGAGAGAGAGAGAGAGAGCAAATAAGAAGTGACCTGGTTATGCTAATCAATTGAGGAACTTCTTGTACTACTTGCGAAAGTCTGATAACCGGGCTTGTTTTAACATTGTTGAGGCGTAGAATATTTTGCATGGGTTTGAAAGCATGTCCATTACTACAACAACGACAGCAGAACAAATTGGTTTATCAGGCTTCAAGACATGCCTGACAAATAATAATAACCCCCCCCCCCCCCCCCCCCCCCCCCATGGACATCCTCCAGGGATATAAAAACCCGTGGAGCTGGAATTTATCCCGTTTTCTGTAGCATGAAACAGACAATAACAACTGCTTACTACCTTTTAGACATGACGCTTATCTATCGCAAATTACTTTCCGCCAGACCATATATACACCTCTTACACTTTTGTCCATCAGATCTAACAGATCCAGTTACCTAACCACTCTTATGCGGACAGAGAGTTCACAAAACGGTCCCTTTGAGGGGCGGCTGCTCTACCAACTGAACTATCAGTATCCACGAATGCATGGCTAATTAATAATAACGCTTCTTCCCAGCTCCCAAGTAAAAGGTAAAATTTTATTTTTAAAATCAAGCAAACAATCAATGATCGAGAGGACAATCACGATGGAAATGTTAAATCAAAAAGTTAACTGCCGTACTCTAGAAAAACTCGTATTTAAAAATTTGGCCAGAAAACTCGTTCTTCAAATATCGAGCGATTTAAATGACCCTCATCTTGGCAAAAGCTCTCAAACCTGACACTTCGCCAAGTCTTCCTTAAAGTCCCAGGTTTGAGAGTTTTTGCCAAGATGAGGACAATTTAAATCGATCGATATTTGAAGAACGAGTTTTCTGGCCAAATTTTTAAATACGAGTTTTTCCAGAGCATGGCAGTTAACTAGTTAACCTAGATGAGAATGTCAATGGTTTGATTAAGTACTGACGCAGCATTACATGACAAAGGTGTGTAAAGGAATGCAAGTCTTAATTAGTGGAGCCCATGGGTAGTCTAGATCAAGTTAGATGGAGAGTCAAATAAAGTCAATTATTTAAAGGTGCGTCCATACTTGGAATTGGAATGCCAGCGATCTTTAACTGGGGGCTGGAGAGCAGGAACGGTAATTCTCCGTATGAAAGTAAAGTATCGATACATTTATTGGGAGGGAGATTTCGGTTAATGCTATTTGATTGACGGTCTGGTGAAGTTGATGATGTTGGTGGTGATGATGATGATGATGATGATGATGATGATGATGATGATGATGATGATGATGGTGGTGGTGGTGGTGGTAGTATACTAAGCCGGTGGTTGTTAAAATGATGATCAAGGGAGGTGGGGGGGGGGGGGGGGGGCAATTTAACCCCAGTTCATGTTCGTATATCTAGTTTTTATTTAATACAAAATTCCATGACTTTTTACAATTCAATTTTAAATCGATCTGATCATGATTTTTTAAAAATGCGTGTTTCTTAAAAATAGAATCAGATGTTACCTTAAACAATCACGAGACACAATTTTCTTCTGTCGATCGTCGAAGTGTATTTTATCCTAATTTTTTTTTTATTTTAGAAAATACCAGGCTACGAGTTCACGAAGGCTTCCGTGAAAGTGGGTGGACTGGGAGAAGGGGGGGGGGGGGGTGGAGGTGGACAAAATAAAAAACAAGATGAAAGAATCGTAAATTTCACATAAAATGTCGATGGGTGTGAAGATAATCCTAGTATGGCCCAGGGTGATGTCCTCGTAAAATTTGACAGCCTTTCTCACTCTCGTTTTCCTTTTTACATCTTTTTGTTTAATATAATGCGTGACTCATAATGTAAGCAAGCAATGTGACATAAAAGAATATAACAAACAAAAGACACCCAACAAAGAAAACAAAGGGATGAGAAAGAAAAAAAAAGAAGAAAAAAAAAGAAACAGATAGCAAAATGGTAACCAACAAAAACAAAAAAGAAAGGAAGAAGCAGAAAGCAAAATGGCAACAAACAAGAAAAAGAAAGAAATAAAGAAACAGAAAGAAAAATGACCCCCCCCCCCCAAAAAAAAAAAAAAAAGAAAAAAGAAAAAGAAAAAAATGATACAACACATTTTAAACATTAAAAAGAAAACAAAAAACAAGTAAAATAATTTGAAAAAAAAAAAAACATCAGGGGAGAAGAGGTAGAAATAATAATATGCATATCGGAAAAACTTTGCTTTTCGTTTCCGTAGGTTCGAGGCTAGAGACTTCCCTCGAACCATTGGGAGTTTTCACGCAATTTCCCACACAATTTGTCATATCGATGGGCTTTACAAAATAATTACAAGTGTATCATTTGTGTGGGAGAACGAGGAGTTTGGTGGAAAGAGGTCAAAAAAAAGAAGAGAGAGAGAGAGAGAGAGAGAGAGAGAGAGAGAGAGAGAGAGAGAGAGAGAGAGAGAGGAGAGAGGAGGGGGGGGGGGGGGGGGGGGGGGGGGGGGGGGGGGGAGGGAGGAGGGAGAGGGAGAGAGTTTGCCCTACAGACCTCTACCGGCCCAAATTCTCACCGATAACTCCCCCCCCCCCCCCCCCTGTTCCCTCCAACCAAAAAGAAAAACCCCAAAAAATAAACTCAGCCAAGTTAATGAGCGCGAGTAGAGAGGGAGATAAGAATAGTTTATCAAATTTATGGCGTGCAGGTCCTAAGGACAATGGAACCTTCCAGGGGGTCAGCAGATAAGACGTCTATCGGGACAATGAAGCACAGCCATGCAAAGAGTGAATAGATGCCAACAAATTATAATGAGTAAAATAAGTAAACAATGCTTATATATACGTATTTAATCTATTTGGGACACGTGAGATTGGTGCTATGTGAGGAAGATTTTGACGCTAAAAATCGATTTTATAGTCCAAAATATGTAAATGGTGCTGCTCGAAGCTCGAAGAAATAGATAATAATGTGCCAACCAACCGATGTTTTGTTTATTCATCTTACCTTCGCCACTACCACATTATCTCATTCGTCTGTGGTGTTTCATTCATCCTGTTTTGTTGATAGAGGGGAAACCAGAAACGTTCATTTGATCTGTTTATGTAATTAAATTGAAGCTTACATTCAATTTCACATTATTATCTAGTCCAAAATATGAAATTTGAGTTTTATTTTTGTCGTGTATTGGGTCTTCAGGTAAGTCATTTGCAAAAGCCCATATAGATAGTTCGAAGATGACGTCAATCAGGTCTTTGTTATTGTTTTTTGCCATCCGCGTTTATGAGTAATGCTCACTGAACTGTATTAACCCGACTATAAACGTTCATGGATACACAGTTTTGTGTGTTGGTCCGTTATACTTCCGGATGGCAATGTTATGAGCTTCTTAGCCAAGCGCATACTATCTATAGTCCAAAATATGACATTTGAGTATTTGAGTTATATTTTTTGTCGTATATTGGGTCTTTAGGTAAGGCATTTGCAAAAGGCCATATTTGGAGTCACCACTGCAAAATTCGCAAATCCGTCATGAAACAAACTAACATTAACTGTAACACTAATTATAAGGGCCAGCTATTGGGAATGAGATTAGCCGAAGAGTAGCGTCCCTTGATTGGACGTCACCTACAGAGAGAACGTCAAAATGGTTTTGTGCATGCGTCTCTCTCGACCTCGCTTTCGGTGAAGTGTCTCATGCCGCTTTCACCGGAAGCGAGGACGAGAGACGCATGCGCACAGCCAACATGATTTCTCTATCTAATAACTTTTCCGCCGGTGACGTCCAATCAAGGGACGCTACTCTTCCGTTAATCTCATTCCCTATCTGAATCGTGTTGAGTGCTCTGTTGAGCATTTCTGTTCATTCTACATCTCGTTCAATGTGTTAAGTCTTAAAAGTCTTCAGTAAAATTATGTGAGCACAGAATCTTAAGCAAAAGCAAACCACTTTTTTTAAACCCTGGACAAGAGATTAGACCGTTTCAGAGTGACAAGGGTGAGATAGTGTGATGTAGGGACAGGGGAAATGGGTGTGTGAGAATGGGGAGGGGGGGGGGGGGGGGGGGGAACCTTTGATGAGTAAATGAGGGAAAAGATACGGACTGAAAAAGATGCTGATACAACTTCTGCTGCTGATGATGATGATAGTGATATGATGAATCTTGACGATAAAAATTGAATATAAACCATTCATGACTTATGGATAGGATTCAATAGTCAGATGTCACGTCACCCAGCAACGAGCAGCTTGGTTCTAAACAAAGAAAATCGGTACTTTTTATTGGCTTGAATTTTTTCACGTGTCATGTGATTAGACTGTATGAAAGTCAAAACTTGATCAAATTTATAATGTTTTTCTCCTCTGGACACACTTTTTATGCTCGTTGGAGAAGTATTTCATAAGGTCGACCGCCATTGTTACGATAGTTTAGAACCAGTTGCTAAGTTCCATGCGGCATTACGAGGAAGTGACGTCACGACTGTTGGAGGTTATTAAAGCAATTAAGCAATGGTTTCGGGAAGAAAGGGAGGGCCGGATTGGGGGGGGGGGGGGGGGGGGGTGTTGCTGGGCCTATTAGATCAAGCGGACATTTCTTTGCAACTAACTAGCATCTTATTAAAAGGGTAGCGAGAAATTGTTCCGATTCGCTTCACATTACAGTTACAGAAGCTGGATTAAAATCCCAGGTTCATGGATCTTGCTTAATGGACAATAAAAGGTTGCTGAAAGTTATTCAAACCCCGTCTTGGTTTGATAGACACTTTAGCACGGATAGATAGTTCTGTCGTTCCTAGTAAATGTTGTTTGATTTTTTGTTTTTAAATAATAATAACAATTAATAAAATAAGAGAAAAAAAAAAGAAAAAGAAGGAATGAAAGAAAGAAAATATAAAACTATCACTCCCCCCCCCCCCTTTTTTTTTTTTTTTAATTCCATTTGGGCCATTAAAACTTCAATCAGGGTAAATCCCAACATCAAAAAGTATCAGTCCCATTGGTACTTATAAGAAGACTCAGGTTTGAGTCTTTCTGACAAGTTGATGACCATCTTAATCCGTCATTTGAAGCAACAAAGGTTTTTTTCGGGCTCAAATGAAATCAATGTGTTTGTGAAAGAATAGCACAGATAAGCAAACGTGCTCCAGAGTCAGCAACATGTAAAAAATTAACCAGTTAACGGCAAGTACTTTGGAAAAACTCGTCATTCAAATATAGACCGATTTAAATGACCCTCATATTGGCAAAAACTCACAAACCTGGGACTTCGCGAAGAGAGTTTTTTTTTGCCAAGATGAGGGTCATTTAAATCAATCGATGTTTTTTTTTTTTTTTTCGATGACTAATATGTTACTAGTGTGCATCTGTGTGAGTGTGTCTATGTCAGTATTGTATTGTTATAAATGTGTAACCAAATGACAAATTGACCTTTTTTTAGGACAATAAAGATATATTATTATTATCATTATTATTATTATTATTATTATTATTATTATTATTATTATTATTATTATTATTATTATTATTATTATTATTATTATTATTATTATTATTATTATTATGAAGGACGACTTTTCTGGCCAAATTTTTTAATATCGGGTTTTCCAGATTATGGCAGTTTACTGGTTAACTCACTCAACCCTAACACCGTATATCCGTAGCTTATCCGGGTTACTTTTACCCTATGCCTGTGTATTACATTTTTCTGAGACGAATTAGAGGCGTAGTATCAAAGCTAATGTTTTTAGTTTTTACATGTTAATGGTGGTTGAATAAAACTATCTATGTGCATGCTCATTTTTAATACATTCAGTCCTGTTTTGAAAAGTTGCAAAAATCTCTAGGATTGAGTGAGTTAAAGGAAGATGAAGGGCAGGTAATCCATTTAGAATTGAAGGTTTCCCGTCAATGACAGGGTATTTTTCCTATGTAAATTTCACAAGGACGCTGCAGAACTAGAAGAGAAGAAAAAAAAACTGTAGACAAAAAAAAAAAAAAAAACTGTCTCAAACGTTAATGACATGAAGCGCTCCTTTCTCTCACCCCCCCCCCCCCCCCCCCCCCCCCCCCCCCCCCCTTCCCACATCCCTTCCTGTGGTTTTCATTTGACATTCTTACCACCTCCACACCACCATACCCCATCCCCTCGTTTTTCCCTCTTAAAAAGCACCCAAAAAAAGTGTAGGGGGAGAGGGGTGGGAGGCTTCCAAAGGATAATAGAAAATAGAAACAAAAATCCAGCCAGGTACAAGAACAAAAATAACAACATAAATTTCACAGGTGTCTGTATTTTATCGTCTCTTCGTCTGAACAAAATTGACAATAAAATAGGAGGAAAATGGCCACTTAAAGATAATGCTAAAAGGTAATATTTACAGCACTTCAGTGTTCATGACAAACTTTAAAAAATGCATTACAGAATAATTTTTTAAAAGAAGAAAACAAATTTTTTAACCCGCAAAAAGCCAAGACACAATGAGTAAAAACGGTAACTAGTGATAAAATGGAATTTGAAAAATAATTATTTACATTTATCTATGACAGATGACAATTCCAACTTCCACCCCAAGAGAAGTGGACGATGATAACACACCAATAATAGAGAATGAGATTAGCGGAAGAGTAGCGTCCCTTGATTGGACGTCACCGGTGGAGAAGTTATTTGTAAACAAACCAACTACAAGCCAAGCACTCCAAATAAAAAAAATATTTATTATTCATATTTCTGTACAAAAATGCATATCATAATAATTTTTGAAAAGATATGAATAATAAACTTTGTACTTGGAGCGCTTGGCTTGTAGTTGGTTTGTTTACAAATAACTTCTCCACCGGTGACGTCCAATCAAGGGAAGATACTCTTCCGCTAATCTCATTCCCTTTATCTAGTCTTTAGTCATTGGTGTTTCTGTTTTTGTTTTGTCAGCTTGCTTGTTTGTTTTCTAACGTGATAAATCATTTATTTTGATAAAGGGTAGACTAAACCCGAATTGACCACAACTGTGTGACTTTTGTCATTTATTGAAACTTCTTGTTTTAATTAAAATGAATCTATTTATTGATTTTTGGTTGGTTGTCTTTAGATATAGACTTTCGCACTATGGGCATTGTGGCTGCGAATGGCTTTTACTTGTTATTACCATATTACACATTAAATATGTATTACTTTTAGAAACAAGCAGAACATTAAAACCGTCATTAGCATACAGATATAAGACAAGCATGTAGAGAGTATGTATTTATACCATGTCCAACCGTGCGTCGTGACAACATTTACGATATCCGTTATCATTTCAGTACAAGAGCTTATCAAACAAACACCATGTCAAGACAAATACCGACATTTTCTGACTAAACACTTTATCTTTTTTAATTTGGCCAGAGAATTATTTACATCAAATATCCACCGATTAATTTTAATATACCCCAAACTTTTTTTTAAAAAATCAAACCTGAGACTTCTATCAAATCTCATGTTTAATGTAATTTGATAATACGGGGGTCATTTTAATCGACCGATATTTGAATTTTAAGTTTTCTGGCCAAAATGAAAAATAAGTCGTAAGTGAGAGTAGGGCAGTCAAGCGGTCACACAACATGAAGTGAAGGCAAACTTAGCTATAGGTCTGTATTATTTATCAAACCATCAATCGGCAACAGACAATATTATAGGGCCATTTTATCATTTAATTTATTATTGGCAGTATCGGTAGTGACTCGATGGTGTATGTAACAAAGTCCAGCGATGCTGAGTGTGGTCAGAGACAAGATGGTGGTAAACTTTTGTGTTGTGTCAAAGGGCAATGTACCTTACTCACATGGCATGACATGACAGCCCTACTACACTCAGTCATATGAGAATGAGTACCCGGCTATAGATTGTAACGGATATTTGTAAGAGTGGCGGTACAATTCGGACACTTAAAAAGGCCATACGAAATATTATGGTTTCTTTTATTCCATATTACAATGACACGATAGACGCAGATAAAAGAAACCTTATGAAGCGTGTTTTTGTGATTGTGCAATTGCAATGTGAGACCGTGAAAATGCGGAATTCAGTTCTATATCTATATTTATTATATATCTTAGTGATGAGGTAATCATGGTTTGATAATAATTAGCGTTCAAATAATATTTTATCTACATAAATATCTTTACATCAGAACGGATAGTGAGGATTCATTACATCCTTTAACGTCCTTACCAACTGCAGAAAAATCGTCACATTTGTTACGATACAATGAACATTGCATATTCAGATTATTATTTTGTACATCAGAACATTAGAGGAAAAATCTTTGTTTGATGTTTTTCTTTGTTTGAGTTCTTTTTAAATAATTTTAGTGGTCGGTATGCATGACAATTTGGGGGAAATGCTGAAAAGGAGCGGTAACGAGAGATTTAAACTTGTACATATATACAGAATAATGACTTCTAGTATTGACACACAACAAACTGACCACCGAATCATGATATTATAATGGCAGTGTAGGGCCGGATCCAGTGACCATCAAACCACAGGCCGAAGGCCTATAATTACCATTACAAACATCAGCGCATTATGTATTTATATCATTGTACGTACCATTCGCTTGGCGGAATACGTATGTTATGTATGTGTTTGTGTGGTGTGTGTGTTGTTGGGGGGGGGGGGGGGGGGGGGGGTCCAATGAACTTCTGTATCTGCCAGTCAATTTCTTCACGTATACCTCTCAGAAACGCCCAATGGAATTTGCACAAAACGTGACCGTGAGACACAATCTGGGATTGTGCCGTAGTAGTAGTAGTAAATAGAATTATTAGGAATTGGAATTTAGTGAGAAAATATTGGGATTTGAGTGAAAATATAAATATGTTGAACTGAGCGCTATCTCCTGGGGAATAAATAAAGCATTGTGAAGCGCATTGAGCATGGTAAATCCATAGAAAAGCGTTGTATGCTCAAATCTACTATATTATTTATTCAGCAGCAAGAACCTCAAAATCAAAAGTCATAATTCTGACATGTTCTCCTGTGATACGAATATCTATTTCCAACATCAAGTTCACAAATCAGCATACCAGCTTGGTCTTCAAGAGCCGTGAGGAAATACGAAAAACTACCAACGTTTGTCTCCAAATACATCATTACATAAGCTTTGATACGTTTGATGCCGAGCATGCCACAGGGTTATAAAATATGTATTAATCCTACTGAGGACTATTCATTTTTTATGAAATGTGTAACGAATTAAGCTAGTCATGGTACCCACTATTCTTGCCCCATATGATTTTTTATTCCAAAAAAGTAATTTCCGGCATGAGGATACATTATGTCCTTCAACGTCATATTTACCACCTTCTTCTTCTTTTTTTCTTCCATTGTATTTAACTGCTCTACGTCTTCGTGTGGCCTTGAAAATCAAACGATATGTTGCAGTGTCTCCTCTTGTACCAAAGTCAGGAGATGTTCAGAATGTTCCAAAACTCTGGTCTTTGTGTTGTGGGCTTGAGCAAGGCATTTGGGGTACTTAACACAAATTACCCCACTGAGAACCTGGCTATAGACAATGGTGGATATTGTAAGGAAGCAAGTATTTTTTTTTAAATTCAAAAAGGACATTCGAGATATGAAACAGAAGGTTGGATCCATGTGGCTGCTGAGGCAGGGGGAAATACATGCCCAAACTTTATGAAAAGCATCGGGCGTGGTAAATCGGTGAGTGAAAACACGCGTTACAATTAATAATTAAAATCGCTTTAAGTTAAAAGAGGAGAGGCACGGGTCATAATATTATACACGCTCTGATAACCCGGCGATCAATGTGTTAATTTGGTTTCCTATTATTCTTTATTCTTCTTTAACAATAGGTTTGTAGAACATCATTTTTTTTTAAATAATATTTTTTCACTGTTGGTTTGTTATTTACCCCCTCGCAAAGTAGATGGATGAATGAAAGCATGTAAGAAATAATTAATGAATGTTTGGGCTTTTTTTTATGAATAAAAAAGTAAAACGCCACTTGAGGTAATGTTGCACAGAAAATAGAGCTGGCATGGGGAATAACAAAAACAACAACAACAACAACAAAAACAACACAACAACCATTTGGTTTCGGTAGCCTGTGTCTTAATAGAATTAATCCGATTACCAGGATAATAAAATAACATTGGTGATTTGTATGCAACATCGATCACGAAACGTGTAGAAATTAAATTAGGGTGGATTATCAGGAGCATTCACTTTCACGTACAACCGTGTAAAATCTATACAGAGAAAGAGAGACAGTAAAATGAAAATGAGATCATGAAATTGAGACACATAGCACTAATAATATCGTAACACATATAATCCAAAACCGGTGCCAGCTCCCTATTTTTAAATAAATTTATTGTTCTACTTCTACAATGTTCTCTCTCTCTCTCTCTCTCTCTCTCTCTCTCTCTCTCTCTCTCTCTCTCTCTCTCCTTTTTTTTTTCTCTTTAAGTCTTTTACACCCCCCCCCCCCCTCATGTGTCCTGTACGTGCTGTGATGACCAGACACAAATTATGACCCACTGCCTAAAAACGGTATTATGTCAGGGTAGTAAATCGGGTGATGATAGATTGATTTTTAAACTGAAATTAAATGTGATATTTTGAATCATTGGCTTCATTAGGACATGCTAACACTATCTAACACTGTTTGAAACGAATGGTTACATTCTGCACGAGTCGTTTCCATGAGAACAAAGAGAAAACCCAAACAGTCGGGTCTTCAATCCACACTCTTAAAATAAAAACGAACACCTATTTTAATGAAATGTTGTTTAAAATAAAATTAGGTTTATGAAGATTGAACAGAAACGTCTGTCCATTAGGCAACAAAAATGTTCACTTTTTTTATGTAAGTGTAAGTAGATATAATGAAAATGGAAAAAAAAAAGTCTTAACAATAAATAATATTATCTTATGTTAAGTTATATGTGACCCTCTGTGTCAAAGCGGTATTATGTCGGGATCCACTCGATTAGGGAAATTGAATTATTTGCCACAAATACCGCTTGGGTTTAATTTTTGTACGTTATGCTGGAGTATAAATACTATTTCTTGCTTTACAAAAACTTCTAAGGTCCGATTTCTCATCATTCTATCTCTAAATTCACTTTTTGGGGTCTGAATCATTCCGACATAATACCGTTTTGAGACGGAGGGTCACATATTTGCATTTAGACCAAATAGAGATTTTAGAATGAATGGAGGTATCATGGAACGGCTTCCCAACAATCCATGACAATTTGGATTATCAGTTATATTATCAGACCTGCAAATGAGTAGGACCGATTACACGTCGGCTTGATCTTATATATAATAAAACTTTGATCTATACAGATCATTGATCACACACTGTAGGAGTCAAAAGACCAGGAAACGGGATGTGAAATCATGTTGATTAATTAGATCTAGGATAAACTTTACTTTAACCAACGGTTTCCAGAACTTCAAATCAATACAATACATCCATGTGAAAAAAATACAAAATAAATAAATCCTTTGATCAGAAATAGACACAAACTTTCACAGTATTCTTTACTGGCCGGCGTGAGGAAAAATCTTCGGTGATGTGTCACACTGGGCCACGCCGAAAACAATAAATGAATGATTCAGTGTTCAAGCGTTTGCAACTAACCGAACTCAGCAGAGGGGAAAGCACACAACACACCTTTTGAGTTCACAGTTCACGAGACATCACCTTTCGCCTTTCATTTTCCTTTGAGGAACCCGAATTTACAGCAAGCACAACACACAACCTAAGGGCCGGTAACTCACTGAGCGTCTAGCGTCTCCTTTCGTCGTCTGTCGTCTGTTGGTTGATGTGATGTGACGCACGAGATGATGACGGGCGCACACATACACATGACAAATACAGACAGACCAACGCACATAAACGGCCTCCTTCGTAAAAAAAAAAAAAAAAGAAAAATGTTCGTATAAAGTACGAACCGGTCGCTGTCAGCGCAGTTGCCAATATAACAACTCATTATTTATGTATGTTGATTTCATTACGTCTTTTCAAAACGTTAGCCGAGCTAATGTTCCAGGAAAATGCAATACGTTCCACATAGCTCGATATGCTTATCAATAATAAATCAAAACAACCTGAACCAGTCTGTCACATGGCAAGTGAACCGTCTTAAAGCTACTTTCATCTCGACTTGGGTGTACTTCGAAACTCGCTTGTATTGTCTATTGCAAGAGAATGTGATATATATTATTCAGAGTCTACTTATAGATAGTATGCGCTTGGCTAAGAAGCTAATAATATTGCCATCCGGAAGTATAATGGACGAACACACAAAAACTGTGTGTAACCATGAACGTTTATAGTCTGGTTAATACAGTTTAGTGAGGATCACTCACAAACCCGGATGGCAAAATATAAAAACAAAGGCTTGAGTGACGTCATCTTCGTTCTATCTATAGATGCTGTGGGATAATATTTTACATACCCGCGACGCTGTGCCAGTATCACCATTATTTGATCCTGATCAGTGAATGGTGTGATGACAGGCACCCATCAAATTGTCGAAAAAGATAATTTAGGTACTGGCTCTATACTTACTATTATTGCTCATTTAATTAATTTTAAACTCCTTTTAACACTTTGGTGTCTTGGTAACCATAAAAATTGTAGCAGAAAACCATCTTTTTTTTTTTGTAAATGCCCTATTTTAACAACTTTAGTTCAAAAATCATATCGGGTTGATTGGGTTTTTGTTCGTGTGTGTATGTGTGTGTGTGTGTGTGTGTGTGAGTGTGTTGGGGGGAGGGGTGGGGGTGGCATGTCTTGGTTCTTTGTTACTTTCTTGGCTTGACGAATTTCAATACTAGGTAACCCATTACTGGAATTGGGATATGTATTCACTCCATCGAATCATCTTTGTAAAATAAAATCATCAGCATCGTGAGGCTATGTGGTCTAGTGTTATGACACTCGCTTTCGGATCGGAAGGTTCTGGGTTCGAGCCTCGCGCTCGGCGCATAGTTGAGTCCTGAGATAAGGCTCTTTACTCGCTTTCTCTCACCGTACTCGGGTGTAAAATGAGTATCTGGCCGTTAACAGCATTATCCTTGTCCGAAAAATTGTAATATCGCCTAAAAGGCGGCATGTCCCGTCCTACATGTGAAATGTTGCTGTTGACCAGGGACCCCTTGTAAAGTGCTTTGAGCATCACTTGGTATCACTGCCCTCACACAGTTACACACTATATTTCACACCCCTTGTTTCACCTCATTAAATATTCAAACCATCACCAAATTGTCACCTGCAGCTGCCACTGATTTTACTCACGGTCAACAGTCAGCGCTCGGTCCACCTGCTGATGCTCACGGCTGGAATAGCATCCCGTGACCTTCATACGAGTACCAAGGCTTCGTCGTCCAGTTTTAATTCGTCATCATCATCATCATCGTCGACGTCGTCGTCACTATCATCATCATCATCATCAACATCATCACCATTTTATCATATGCTTATTACCAGTATCGTCTTATTATTATTATTATTATTATTATTATTATTATTATTATTATTATTATTATTATTATTATTATTATAATCACCATCGTCGTCGTCGCAGTAAATATTTATTCAGTTTACAATGGAATTATTTTAGTTTGTTATTTTGTTTGGTTTTCTTTTCTTCTTTTTTTTTCCGTGAGAAAGACACATTTATTGTTTTATTGAGTAAAACCTTGCCAAGGCTAAACCGACCGGATCATGTTTCACTGTACTCTCACTACACGTCGAGGTCAGCAGGTTTCGTGTCTGTTTAAAATTCTAATTATTTTACAAACTCCACGGTCAGTCTTCTGACAAGCCCAGCTGCTCACCTTGGGCTTGGGACAGATTGGACGGTAGACAAGCAGACACGTAATTAGACAAACAGGTAACACGCTGTGTCAATAATTCGGTTTTATGTCGGGATCGACGTCAACATATTTGCAGGTCCGATAACCGGACACAATTGGATTCAATAGTCTGATGTCACGTCGCCCAGCAACGGCGAGCAGCGTGGTTCTAAACAGAGAAAATCGGTACTTTTTATTCTTCATGCTGGCTAGAACTTTTCATATGTCATGTGATAAGAATGTATAAAAGTCAAAACATGATCATATTTATAATGCTTTTTCTCCTCCAGATACATTTTATGCTCGTCGGAGAAATATTTCATAACGGCGTCCGCCATTGTTCCGATAGTTTAGAGCCAGTTACTAAGTTACTATGCGTCAATACGAGGGAAGTGACGTCATGACTGTTGAAGCCTATTTTTAACATTGCTGCCATGGACAACATTTTTGCGTTGGTTGGGATGATAGTATTTCAATTACAACCATGAGGCCATAACAATTTGGATTATCAGACCTGCAAATATGTACACGTTGATCGGGCGACTGGGATCCTGGTAAGTCCATTTAGAAGTAACCCTCTCCTTACCAACCATAGGAAAATCGTCACATTCGTTACGATAAAACCAACATTTTTCTTATTCAAATTTCTCTTGTACAAAATAAAATTCAAAGAAAATGAGCAGTGTGTTGTAGAGCATGTTTTGCTAAAGAAATTATTTATCACAAGAACATTACTGCTATTGTGTTTGATAAAAATCTATTTTTGTGTTAGTTGGGTGTGAAGTTTTGGGGAAAATCATCAAAATGGCTGGTAAGGAGAGAGTTAAAATGATAATAAATACGAACTTTAGGTGTTTTGTAATGTTAGAACTTTTATTTATTCTTTACGATAAGTAATAGAGATTAACCTCCCGTCATCATTATTGAAGTTCAGTAGATGTTTCATCCTGACACATTACTGGTAGGAAACAGTAGGTCACATATGTAACACACTGTGTCAATTCTGTGCTGTGATATCGGATTGGATATAAGTTAGAGACAATTTTTTTCGAGTCAAAATGAATAGAATTAGAATTATTTATCTATTTATTTAATTATTAATTTATCCATTTATTTATCAATTTAAAAAAATTATCTATCTTTTTATCTATTTCTTTAGTTATGTATTTATCTTTTTATTTGTTTATCTTTTTATGTATTTATCTAATTATTTATCTTTTTATTTATTTATTTATTTATTTACTTATTTATTTATTTTAAGTTGGATCAAGATAAAGACACAACATTTACTCACCTCAATGAGGATATTTATTCTGACTCAAAGTTCATAGAATAAGCTTTGAACTCAGTTTTAAGCATCGGGTTCACCCTGGCATAATACCAATTTGAGACGAATAGCCACATATTATCATCATGACCTTGTTCATTCTTTACAAAGTGTTATCTCAACAATACCTGCTACTCTACCTTTGTTTTGTTGTATTGTTGGAGTAAACAACGCTAACGACCCTCTTCACTTAATATATATTATCTTTCTTTCTTTTTTTTTTTCAAGGTCTCCTTCAAATCCACGAAGCCGTAGTTCATCAGGGTTTCGCGAGCGCTAAACGGACAATAAACATTGATTTCTGCCATGACGTAACTATAGTAGGTCGTGATTGCTGCCCTCTGCCCTTTGGGCAGGACGCGTTTCTATCGCAAAGTTCTTTCCACCGTATATAACAGACCCAGCTACCGAATCACTGCAAGGAGGACAGGGGGGATTTGAATAGAAAAAAAAATTGCTTTCAATCCATTTCTTTCTCTTTGTGGGTGAAGCGAGAGATCTACTACGAGTAGCTTAGCTACCGGGACCTCTTTATCACTTCTTTAGTCGTCAATATCAGAAATAGTAAAAAACATATCCTTAACCCTCTCCTTACCAACACTAGGAAAATCGTCACAATCGCTACGATGCAACTAATAATTTCATCCTTTCTTGCATCACAAAATTGAACGAAAATATTTCGTTATAATTTTAAAAACTGGACACTGTGTTGTAGATCTATTTTTGCTGAACAATATTATGTATAGAATGTACTTGTTGCTTTTCTGTGAGGGTATGATAAATCTGTTTTTGTGTTGTGTGGGTGTGAAGTTTTCGGAAAAGTTCTGAAAATGCTGGTAAGGAGAGAGTTAATCTGTCAGTATTGAGATTGATAAAACCCACGTATTTCAATGAGGAATGCTTGGAATTCCCTGCGGTTGAATCTATTCAAACATGAAAAAAAAAAAAAAAAACAACCAACAACAACAACAACATCAAATCAAACAAACAAAACAAAATTATTTGAGACCATAGACACTGCTGCAAACAACCTTATAATTAATTCCACCCCCTCACCCGCACACCAGACTATGAATAAACATGCTAAACGTGAGGCGAATACATGTTTAGACAGACAACAAACACAGACATGACACACTCGCACGTACTACACAAAATAATTAATAATACAATGGATGGATGATTCTCTTGAAAATTTTTAATATTCATCTCTTTACTGATTCACTAACTGGATTTGTGGATGAGAGGCAACGCATACGTTTTATGTTTCTTTTACACACACACAAATACACACGTACACACACTTTATGTCTTTTTTTACACAAATATACAAACACACGTACACACACACAAACTTTATGTCTTTTTTTTACACAAACACACACACACACACACACACACACACACACACACACACACACACAAAGCCAAAGCGGCAATTAAAATATTTTGTGATGTGAATGACAGCTCAGATCCTATTATGAAGTGGACGTGACAGCAGTTGGAAATCAATGAACCAAAACAAAACAATGCTCTCTCTCTCTCTCTCTCTCTCTCTCTCTCTCTCTCTCTCTCTCTCTCTCTCTCTCTCTCTCTCTCTCAGTGTGTGTGTGTGTGTGTGTGTTGTTTATGTGCGTCTCTCTCTCTCTCTCTCTCTCTCTCTCTCTCTCTCTCTCTCTCTGACATTATCTCTCTTTCTATCTATCTTTCTATCTTCATCATCTATCTATCTTTCTCCCCCACTATCTTTTTTCCTCTATATTACCATCTATCTATCTATCTATCTATCTATCTATCTATCTATCTATCTATCTATCTATCTATCTATCTATCTATCTTTAATTCTATCAACCAATCAATTAATCAATCAATGTATCTATATATCCATCTCTCTCTCTCTCTCTCTCTCTCTCTCTCTCTCTCTATATATATATATATATATATATATATATATATATATATATATAATCTTTGTGTGTGTGTGTGTGTGTGTGTGTGTGTCTGTCTGTCGTTTCTCGCCCCCCCCCCCCCCCCCCCCAGCCTCTCTCATTGTACAAGCCTCTGCGTGCTATGAGAGAGAGAGAGAGAGAGAGAGAGAGAGAGAGAGAGAGAGAGAGAGGGGAGAGAAGAGTGGAAGGGGGGGGGGGGGGGGGGGGGGGGGGGAAACAGAAGTTATGGGCCTGTTGACATGTGACAAACATGTAAGTTGAAGTAGTTTGAGGCAATAAAATGAAAGACGATGAACAATCGGAAAAGAATGTATATAGAGTTGTCATGTCTGTCCAGGAAATTAAATGGCAATAAATTAATAATCAACGGGACGAATATTATTTGGTGTGGAATGTTGTAGGGTGCTGTCAGTATGCCTATGACAACACGCACTTTTACTTTGTTTGGGAATGTTGGGGGTATAAACAAAATATAGTGAAACGCATTGAGCATGGTAATTATTTAAAAAGTACTCTATATACATGTTTGTATTTGTTTGTTGTTTTCATTTTTATTTTCATTTTTAAAATTTTTTTTTGATTAGTAGGATAACGAGGAAAAGAAAGAAAGAAGAAGTAGAAGAAGAAGAAGAAGAAGAAGAAGAAGAAGAAGAGGAGGAGGAGGAGGAGGAGGAGGAGGAGGAGGAGGAGGAGGAGGAGGAGGAGGAGGAGGAGGATGAGACAAATGAAGAGGGAAAGGAGAGGGGGCGTAAGTGTCGAAAGTAGGATTAGGAAAATGATGTGGTGAATATTGAGGGGAAGGAAGAGGATGAGGATGAAAAGGAGTAAATTATGACGAATTAGGGAAGAAATATTTTTAATAATAATAATAATAATAATAATAATAATAATAATAATAATAATAATAATAATAATATAATAATAATAATATATAATAATAATAATAATAATAATAATAATAAAATGAAATAAAATAAAAGATGCCACTTGAGGTAGATTGATAAGACTCATAGAGGAAAACGAACATTACATTCTTGTAGTTAGTGACATGATTTAACATTTCATAATTCTGATTATTTCGTCTGGTAATCTACATATCGTCATTTTGGATCGTCCAGACCTAATACTCGATTGAGATGGCTGGTCACATGTAAGAAATGGTGTTCTTTAATAAACAATACTCGACGAAGTTGGTGGTTTCTCTTTTTTTCCTCTATTTTTTATGGCCTTTTGTTGTTGTTGTTTTGTTTTGTTTGTTTGTTTGTTTGTGTTGGGTTGGTTTTGGCTCTTTTGATATTGTTTTTAACGTTTCAATATAATATACATAAACCGTCAACTGGAGCTACTTAGGCCACCCGGGGTAACTTAATCCACTTTCTGAAAACAAGATTGCTTATTTTAAAAGACAAATTACAAGTAGCTTTTCTCTTTTAAATAATTAGAACCCAATAGATCTAATAAGCACTCATGAATTTAACTTTTTTTAAAAGCAACCCTTTTTTATTCTACTCTTAGTAACCCCGGATGGCCTAAGTAACCCCGGTTGACGGAACCACTTCAATTTCATGTCAATTAATAAAATTTAAAAAATAATAAAACATATTTAAAAAATAAAATTCCCTTTATTCATCACCAAGGGGAAATTTGTCTTTAGAGCTTATACCAAGGGAAGAATGGAAAAACCCAGGCGTCAGCCGAGGTGCAGCGCCGCAACATGAGCTAGGGCGAGGTGACTTTCTCAAGGCCACATAACCAGGGGTGTAGTCGAACTCGGTACCTTTTGGGTAAGAAGCAAAGACCATACCGCTGAGCCGCATGGCTTCGTAAAATGGCAGTAAATGAAGACTGTATTGTTAAAAGATTTGATTTGAAAATGGGTTTTACGAAGTTCTACTGTAGGTGCCTGGATGGTCACCGCGGGGTCAGCATCAAAGTCAAAGGGCGACAGGTGTTTTCCTCCTTGTGGAGGGAAAAGGATGATGACAAAGAACTAAAAGGAATTCCTCCACATCCCACCCACCCGCTCTCTCTCTCTCTCTCTCTCTCTCTCTCTCTCTCTCTCTCTCTATCCATCCATATCTCTCTCTCTCTCTGTGTTGTGTGTGTGTGTGTGTGTGTGTGTGTGTGGGTGTGTGTTACTCGAGATCTTTATAAAATCCTCAAAAGTTCACTATCTGTTATATCAATTTATCTTGACATTAGAAACAATGTAACAACAATAATAACAACTCAATCAACGGGGGAAAAGTGCACTTTCATACTCATCAATTCGAACATGAGCATCAGCAAACAACAACAACAACAACAACAACAACAACAACAACCACAGCAACAACAACAACAATAGCAAAACAGCACCAACGACATTGAGACCCCAATGATCATTGATTAAAATGTGTTAACTGTCTAAAGCACTTTTATACTCACAACACAACAAAAGCAGAAAATAACATCAGCAACGTTGACGACGACAACAACAACAACTACAACGACAGCAACAACTACAACTACAACGACGCCGCCACGGCGACAACGAAGATATCAAATCAACAACAAAGAAAGGTTAAACAAAGAAGAATAACCCATGAAATTTCAGTCGGAACATTGATTATGTCCCTTGAATGACTTCCGTCGTTTTAAAACAGGAAATTAAATTGGCAATAATTTATAAATGTAATCATTTTGCGTTGCAAATAGCGCCGATTAAACATTATGCCGCGATTTGTACTTGCAAAGTTTAGTGTAACATTGACTTTAAATATACAAAATAAAGATGGGCGGATTGGGGTCAGAGCGTAGCGATCGTTACGTTATACTGAAATCTAAAAGGACTGGCAGTTTGACGTCATTATTTGGTTTTTGCACCGCTTTGTGAGTTGTCGTTAGTAGAGCTCATGGAAACAAGTCATTTCATTGGTTGAACTATTGAATACAACTCACGATTTGTTTTCTTTTGTGGCAAAAGACTGGCATTTTGACGTCATTTCTTGGTCAGTATCCCATAACTTTACGAAGGCCACGATCAAAGGTAAATACGGCATTAAGTTGAAAATTTAGTCGTGATTGACAAGAGGAGGTTGGCAAAAATTTGAGGACGATTCAAGTCGCCATAAGGAGGTGCAAATAGATTGAAAATAGATAGATTGAGGGATAGATGGGCAGATAGATAGGTAGATAGATAGATAGATAGATAGATAGATAGATAGATAGATAGATAGATAGATAGATAGATAGATAGATAGATAGATAGATAGATAGATAAAAAGACAGACAGAAAGATAGACAGATGGATACATACATACAAATATAGAAATAGACAGACAGATAAGAGAGAAAAGGAGAGAGAGAGAGAGAGGACGAGAGAGAGAGAGAGAGAGAGAGAGAGAGAGAGAGAGAGAGGGAGAGAGAGATAGATAGAGATAGATAGATAGATAGATAGATAGATAGATAGATAGATAGATAGATAGATAGATAGATAGATAGATAGATAGATAGATAGATAGATAAAAAGACAGACAGAAAGATAGATGGATACATACATACAAATATAGAAATAGACAGACAGATAAGAGAGAAAGGGAGAGAGAGAGAGAGAGAGAGAGAGAGAGAGAGAGAGGACGATAGAGAGAGAGAGAGAGAGAGAGAGAGAGAGAGAGAGAGAGAGAGAAAGAGAGGAGAGATGCACATCTGCTAGAAGTCATCGTGACCGTATCCATGTATGCATCAGTCTACAACCGTAGCCAGACACTTCAATTCATTATTTAATCCGCATATAGTTTAATCAACCATCCATCCATCCATCCAGCGTTCCGTGTCGGATGAAGTCATCTGTCACAAACTGACACCTGAGTCGACCTGTGCTGTCACCGCCCTACCTTTGATCTTAATTCGTGATTAGTTTCATCAAAGCAGTGACGGTCGGTGTAAGTACTGCAGTCACCTCGTCATTTCCGGGGTCAATCGTGTTAACGCATAAAAATAAATAAATGAAATGATAGCCAGTCCAGATAAATCTTTTATAATTGTAAAGCGCTTTGAGCACATTTAGTGGATATTGCGCTATATAAAGCTCAATTATTAATTACTTTTTTGAAATGTACATCCATATTGCGCATTTTCAATTTTTCTTTAGCCAATGCGCTTTACAATGTTCATTTATGATTAATGTACAAAGCAGGTCAAATTATGGGAAGGAGTTCCATTCTCATACATCAAAGTTATTCTGTTTTGCGTTGTCTTAAACTAACAACGTTACAACTTCCGTCAGCTTTACACCCGAATGGAGTGAAGTAATTTGAGCAAACAGATTTACTCAAAGACAAAATCCATAGCGAGAGTTTTGCGATCAATATCATCATCACCCATCCAGTCACTGAAGATGGTCAAGCGCCTCGACTTTGTCACAAAATAAAGATCTGAAAAAGTGTCTTTGACACAGTGAAAGCAAAGCAAGAAAGAAAAATACACGAAGAAAATAAACATTCCCAAAAAAATCAGCCTGCCCCATTCGACGGAAACTGAATTTTTGGGAATAACGTTTTTTGTTTTTTTTTGTTTTTTTTTTTTTTCTTGCATTCTTGTATTTTTCTGTCTTAAATGATAAAATAAAATAAAATTCCCTTTATTCATCCCATAGAGGAAATCTGTCTCTAGGGTCTATTACAAGAGAAGACTGGAATAACCCAGGCGTCAGCCGCAATACAGCGCCGCAAATTGAGTTAGGGCGAGGTGACTTGCTCAAGGCCACACAGCGCAGCGGCGGGTGATCGAACTCTGTACCTTTCGGGTAGGAAGCAAAGACCGTACCGCTCGCTTGGCCACGCTGCCCCCTGCTTTGCCTGGCACCGTTTCATGCACACTTTTTCTTCAGATCTTTATTCTACACCAGTGCCCGTCACTAATGTACCACTTTGTCACAAGACACAGCACAGAGGCTTGGACAACGACTTAGTGTAGACTGCGGATACGTATTCTACGTGGTAGTCTACCTAGTGATAGTGGTTGATAAATTTATATAGGTAGATAATCTCCTAAGCCTTAACATCTTTGTATAAAAATAGTGCACCTATATCACTCATAGGTTAGGGGTCCTAATGTACAAAACATTCAGCCATTTTCCTTTTCTTCTTCTGATAATAACCAACACAAGTGCTCTGTATTCTTTACCATCATCATCACCACCACGACCACCATAAATATCAAGATGATGACGATGATAAGGATGATGATGATTGTGACGACGACGATGATGATGATGATGATGATGATGATCATCATCATCATCATCAATATCATTCTCCGTCTTCTAAATAATCGCTTTACAATGCTACATAACAATCCCTGTACTCCATAACCTAATGCCTCACCTTTCGATTTCATGTTTCCTTTGGCCATCCTAATAATCATTCACATTACAACACGGGATTAGAAAATATAATATTTCTAACAATAATTATGTACTATGCTCCCTGCTGTTCGTCCAATCAGGTTTCGACGTAACTATTTGCTCTTTCAAGCTTTGGCTGAATAAAATGATATATGTATACCTTTGCACAATCTTTTTTTCTATTCCCCATATTTTATTTTTATAATTTGCAAACCCCCCCCCCCCCCCCCCCAAGTCTAATACCCATATATATATATTAAATCGTGTTGGATACACATATGGTATGATAGTGCTGACGTTACAATGACATTTATATTCATATTACAATGATATATTTATATTATATATACATATTATATATATATATATAATATATATATATATATATATATATATATATATATATATATATATATATATATATATATAAATATACCGAGATGACAAAAGACAAATTTTATCAACTGTGTACAATTAATAACTTTCAGTTGAAATAAAAATACCAATTATTGACCAACACGACAGAACGTCTGAGAAAGTAGAAGAACCTGACAAGATCCAGATATAATACTTATTATCGGCAAATGAGGGTCACTTAATTAAATCCATGGATAAAAGGTTTCTGGCCAGTATGAAAATTGACCTGATTTGGGAGTAAATAAAGCAGTTTTTAGCGCATTGAGTTTGGTGAATCCGTGAAAATGCGCTATATAGATGTTCATACTTTTTTTTTCATTATTGTTATTATATTATTATTATTTACAAAACCGGATGGGTTTTAGGCCCATCTATAATAATAACAACAAAAACTAACTAATTATCTATAATGTTACGATCATGCGTCAGCGACAATCAACAATCGTGCATAATTAAGTGGGCGGTAGGTATAGGTGTGTGTGTGTGTGTGTGTGTGTGTGTGTGTGTGTGTGTGTGTGTGTGTGTGTGTTGGTGGGGGGATGAGAAGGGGGGGGGGGGGGGGGGGCCGGTCATACAAGAGATAGACAAGATGATGATGGAGATCACTATAATAACAACACAACACGCTTCGGGGTATTCGCGTGCCAGTTACAGTAGAAACCAATTAGCCCGTCACATCCAATGTGCCCATCACTCTTAAGATCGCAGTTAAAATCTTTGAAAAGTAATGTGGTATAATCAATGAAAGGAGTAGATTGACACGTGAATAAATATTTATATATTGCTTTATCAAGAATTCGTCATGTTAATGAGCTTAATCCTGCAGGTTGTATGGGGTAAAATCCATTTCACACAATACAAGTCGAATGTCAAACACCCTATAATCGGAATACATAATCGATATATATATATATATATATATATATATATATATATATATATATATATATATATATATATAACACAGAGGCCAACATTTTTGATCATCTGGTCACTGATCAAGCTCAATATCGCTTGTCTTTTATTTCAATAAACTTCAATGATGAACAGAATATTTTCTCTGACTATTCTCCTCCTCCCCCCACCTTCCCGTCTATAACTATTCCTAAGCGACTCAATCAATCCTCCTGAACGAATATTTCGCAATTGGTTTAAGTGCTATCTACTGCACTTTTCGAACACATCACAAAATGTATACTCAGTACTTTTAAATTCGTTACAATTCGCTACTCCCCCTACTCCACCCCGCCCCCACCAAAATATAAACACAACTTGGTACATCTTCCTACAGTATACACAGATCATCTTCCTACAGTATACAGAGATCATCTTCCTACAGTATACAGAGATCATCTTCCAACAGTATATAGAGATCATCTTCCTACAGTATACAGAGATCATCTTCCTACAGTAAACAGAGATCATCTTCCTATAGTATACAGAGATCATCTTCCTACAGTATACAGAGATCATCTTCCTATAGTATACAGAGATCATCTTCCTACAGTAAACAGAGATCATCTTCCTACAGTATACAGATATTAAAATTAAAAGTATCATTTAAATCTAACTTCGCCTTTCTCGTCCATGTCTCCAGTCTGTGACGCCTCAGTCTTTTTTACAGATCTATTCAATTCTATTTACTAATAATTAAATAAATAAACAAATATGGACAGTGATATGTTGTCTTTTCACGATTTCACTATTCTCTTCAGGCGCTGCACGATGTTCTATTTACACCTTCAGCAGAGAATAGAGGTCAGCGTCCAAACTTCTCTTCTCTCTCTCTCTCTCTCTCTCTCTCTCTCTCTCTCTCTCTCTCTCTTCTCTCTCTCTCTCTCTCTCTCTCTCTCTCTCTCTCTCTCCATAGCATAGTAGCTGTGGTACCGCATCCTTATCTTTTATTATGTAATACAATATTATAATCCAACATTCCATTGTCTTAATGTCCATCTTCCAATGCCGTTGACGTCATAGAAGCACGGATTCTTAGCAAGTTTATAAACCATTAATGGCGGCTGCTATAATTTGAATTTTTATATCCTTACTGATTAAGCGTTCATGTATTAATGTGTGTACATTCTTTTCGTGTTTGACGAAAATCAATAAAACAGTTCGACAACCAACAGTAAGAACAATATAAATGGTAATTATGCAATACGTTAAGTCTAAATGATGACATTATCCAGAGAAGAAAAAAAAAAAACATAGTCCAAAAAATGTTCCGTGTTTGTCTGCTGGAAAGGTTAAATCACAATAATTAATGGGCACTTCTTTCGGATGTATCAGATATAGAGAAAAATAAACATAGGGACTAACAGATGACCTCTGACCTTCGGCGATGTCGACAAGGCGGATGGAGGCAAACAAAGTTAGTGAAGTCAAATGAGACGGAACAATTACAACCGTACAGACTACTTTACAAAGAGAAAGATTGATGTAAATTCTTGCGGACAAGAGTCCAAGCCACGAGTAGATAGATTATACAAACAACTATCTCGTATTGTATCTGTTCAACTATTCATCTTATTCAATTCAATCCACCATACACCCAATCATTCTGTATCATATCTCTTCTACCATGCATAATCGTTATTCTACCAACTCCTTCTCAACCGTCCAAAATCATGAATATATAACTTATCAATCCTCGTACCCGTTCATTTATCTTTTATTCTATCAACCTATGCATCTACCAATACATCCATTATCCATATTATATCACTTTCAATCAACCCATATAATAATATGTTCATCCACTACTAAAATATCCATCAGTTCATCCATCCATCTCTTTCTAACACACCATCTTTTTGCCCATTTTATGTCCATCCTTGTACATATATCTCTATCAACAAATTCAACTGCCAATACGTCCATCCATTTATCCATCCACATAATATCTCCACCAACCAAGTCACCTACCCATATTATACGATCACCTATAAGCCTTTCCATCTACCTATCCGTGCATCACTAACTTATCCATCAGAAAAGTGAGTGGAGCAGGCACTTATGTTGGTAACAACAAGATATGAAGTGAATAGAAAAGTGCCAGAAGACAATAGAGAATAAAAATTTTTTCGCGGCGGTGGTGGGGTTTGAACCTGCGACCTTATTGGTACGACAACTCCGCCTGGCAGGTGAGAGCGTGGCTCTACCGTGTGAGCTATCCACGAACACAAAATATTCGTTTCAAACTCAAAGTCATTACTAGATCCCTCTCTCACCCACTTCTTGAGATCGCCGATTCGTTCGTACACCACCATCGCGAATAATTTTGACCAGCAGTTAAGCTTTAATAGCCAATATTCTCAACACAAACATATAACATAGAAACGATTGAGACATTGAGTATGCTCCGGTGTATAGGGTGAATTTTAATTCAGAAAAGTGAGTGGAGCAGGCACTTATGTTGGTAACAACAAGATATGAAGTGAATAGAAAAGTGCCAGAAGACAATAGAGAATAAAAATTTTTTCGCGGCGGTGGTGGGGTTTGAACCTGCGACCTTATTGGTACGACAACTCCGCCTGGCAGGTGAGAGCGTGGCTCTACCGTGTGAGCTATCCACGAACACAAAATATTCGTTTCAAACTCAAAGTCATTACTAGATCCCTCTCTCACCCACTTCTTGAGATCGCCGATTCGTTCGTACACCACCATCGCGAATAATTTTGACCAGCAGTTAAGCTTTAATAGCCAATATTCTCAACACAAACATTTTAACATAGAAACGATTGAGACATTGAGTATGCTCCGGTGTATAGGGTGAATTTTAATTCAGAAAAGTGAGTGGAGCAGGCACTTATGTTGGTAACAACAAGATATGAAGTGAATAGAAAAGTGCCAGAAGACAATAGAGAATAAAAATTTTTTCGCGGCGGTGGTGGGGTTTGAACCTGCGACCTTATTGGTACGACAACTCCGCCTGGCAGGTGAGAGCGTGGCTCTACCGTGTGAGCTATCCACGAACACAAAATGCGATGGTGGTGTACGAACGAATCGGCGATCTCAAGAAGTGGGTGAGAGAGGGATCTAGTAATGACTTTGAGTTTGAAACGAATATTTTGTGTTCGTGGATAGCTCACACGGTAGAGCCACGCTCTCACCTGCCAGGCGGAGTTGTCGTACCAATAAGGTCGCAGGTTCAAACCCCACCACCGCCGCGAAAAAATTTTTATTCTCTATTGTCTTCTGGCACTTTTCTATTCACTTCATATCTTGTTGTTACCAACATAAGTGCCTGCTCCACTCACTTTTCTGAATTAAAATTCACCCTATACACCGGAGCATACTCAATGTCTCAATCGTTTCTATGTTATATGTTTGTGTTGAGAATATTGGCTATTAAAGCTTAACTGCTGGTCAAAATTATTCGCGATGGTGGTGTACGAACGAATCGGCGATCTCAAGAAGTGGGTGAGAGAGGGATCTAGTAATGACTTTGAGTTTGAAACGAATATTTTGTGTTCGTGGATAGCTCACACGGTAGAGCCACGCTCTCACCTGCCAGGCGGAGTTGTCGTACCAATAAGGTCGCAGGTTCAAACCCCACCACCGCCGCGAAAAAATTTTTATTCTCTATTGTCTTCTGGCACTTTTCTATTCACTTCATATCTTGTTGTAACTTATCCATCCATCTCATTCAACCCGTCCTTTGACCAATCCCCTAATTCAGCTCATACGACCTATCAACAAATCCATCTACCCACACGTCCATCCATTAACTAACTCACTCACTCATCCCATAACATCCAGAATCCAGATCACCAGTACTCACCCCCACATCCAACCTCCTGAGTATCCAAGGGGCACGTATCCCAATTGATGTTCGTGGCCGTGACTTGAGGGGCCGATAGATCCACACCGGGGCCTTTGTAGATACAGCCCTGGAACCCTTTGCCGATCTCCATGGAACCCACCAGCCTGTGGAGATTAACATGTAACTAAATGAGTAAATAAACAGGTAAATCAATACATGTGACCCACCGTCACAACATGGTTCTATGTCGGGATAAATCAGACCCTGGAGAATCAATTAATCTGGAAATAAAATAATGAAATAATACAACTTCAAATTGTTGTTTTGTTTGTCTTTGTTTTATTTTATTTATTTATTAATTTTTTTAAATTTTTTTCTTTGGTTTTTGTTTTGATTTTTGGTTCTTTTAAAAATTATTATAATTTTTTGTTTACTTTTTATTGGGGGGGGGGGGTCTTTGTTAATTTGTATTTTGTAATTTTTGTTTGGTTTATTTTATTGTTATTATTATCTGTTCATGTATTTGTTTTATTGGGTTTTGTTGTTTGTTTGTATTTTTTTTTGAGGGGGGGGGGGGAGGGGTGAAAGAAAAAATATTTATTCTCCAAGTAGCCGTAAGTAATTAACCCAGAGGTTCATATTTGTGGCTATAAAGTCAATTTCCAGCACCAAGTTCATCCAAACACAATACCGATTGGAGACAACGGCCGACACGATATAAATAGAAGACCTGGGCATCCACAGACCAACCATAATTATCGACTTGTGAACGAGTACGACGAAGCACACTCCAAGATAATGATTCACACCCGAATCGAATGGGGATATTGGGTCTGGAAATCGTCTTATCCAAGGACACAACGCCGGAGAAGTGTGGAAAGGGGGGGGGGGGTGTACTCATCCTCTGTCATCCATCCACTAAGTGGTGAATGTCGGTTTTCTCCTTTGGTATAATAATATTATGGACATGTCAAACGAATGTCGATAGGAAAAATTTGTACTTCGATTCTCGACTATGACACTAATATAAATATATATATATATATATTAAAGATTAGACTTCTTGAGTTTTATTGAATAGAATAGATGCCGTTTCAAACATTGCGAGCCCCTGCTAAACATCTCATGTTTCTGATCATGCTAACTTGAAATTCACAATTTTACATCAGATTCATCTCGACATATTATTATTATTATTATTAGTAGTAGTAGTATATTATTATTATTATATAGACGCTATTATTATTATTATTATTATTATTATTATTATTATTATTATTATTAATATTATTATTATTATTATTATTATTATTATTATTAATATTATTATTATTATTATTATTAATATTATTATTATTATTATTATTATTATTATTATTATTATTATTATTATTATTATTATTATTATTATTATTATTATTATTATTATTATTATTATATTATTATTATTATTATTATTATTATTATTATTTATTATTATTATTATTATTATTATTATTATATATTATTGCCAATTTGAGACGGTGGGTCATCAAATACAAAACTTTCGATCTAGGTAGTCAATTTCGGCCAGCCTGAGGGGATCTCTCTACTCACCCATATAATATTATGTCACAGTAAACATTATCAACCATGTTTATATTAACGACATGACGACTATCGGTACACAGCTAAATAAACAACAGGAAATTCACATCGTTAATCAATACCAACATTTTTAATGATAATCCTCGCAGATTTTATAAAACGCAATATATCTAGCATGCTACCATAATAATACGACAAAATATTTTTTTCAAAATTTTGGCTAGAAAAAAAAAGTTACTGCAAATCACGTGACCTACCGTTAAAAAAAACCCCGGTATTTTGTCGAAGTGAACCATTTGTTAAAAAGTGACGTTGAAGATCAAATCAACAGAAACATAAAGAGATAATTTTGTTTAATTTTCGGCACTTTCCGGAGTCCGATCCATTATCCTCATTAAAACATTATGTAAACTCGGCCCGCCTCTATGGTTTTGACCATAAATTCATTGTAAGAATGTGTAAATAATCCCGATATCTCACCGTTTAGGTGGGGTGGATCACAAATACCGACCGTTTAAAGATTAATAATGACCCTAAATGTGTCCAACCCCCCCCCCCCCCCCCCCCCCCCCCCCCCCCCCCCCCCCCCCAAAAAAAAAAAAAAGAAAAAAGAAAGGTGTGAACTTTGAAATTTTTTTAGAAACATTGTATACTTATATCATGTTGGCGAGTATGTGAGAGTGGATGGGTGGATGGGGATGGGGGGGGGGGGGGGGGTATCCTATTCTACTGATAATATCTCTGAAAGAGAAATGTGTTCTGTCAGAAAATGACTGCATACTAAATACTAATAGATTTGTGCACCGTGAATGGTAAAGGGTCGATAAATGAAGCATACTAAATTATGACGATTTACACCACAGATAGAGTATGAAATGTGCAAGATGTTACCAATCTATAACATTCCATTTAACGATTACAATCTATAACACATACTAGGCTTAACTCTTTCAGCGCTGAGGTTATATTCGCATTTCCATCATAAATTGGCTGACACCTGATTGAGGCAGCATGAGAATGACAAGCTAAGACAAAGCCACATTCGAATTCGGCACAAAATTTCAATTAAAATACTCCCTAGGGGCAATTGAATGTTCTGGTGAAAGAAATGATACCATTGGTTTAATTTATAGTACATTTGTAGAAAGTAGGATTGGATTAAATTACTATTTTTGCCTTTCAAGATCGGCCCGACTATGCGGCCATTGGCCAGTAGAAGAGATTCTGCTCTGGCCACACAGTGCGGCCAATGGCGCTGAAAGAGTTAATGGGATATAGTTACTGGTAGGAAGTAACTTTTTCATTTTAATGTTTTATATGTAATGATGCATCTGCTTGATAGCAGAGGCAGGCAGAATAAAACTTATATTGACTGTCTGCTAGATGACACAGGAATGGACAACCCCGGGAGCTGCGTACGCTTATGGAGGACAGGACAGAATGGCGAAGACTTGTGGCTCATATTGGGCGCCCCAAGGAGCGGCCTAAGTAAGTAATGCTTGGATTAAAAGTGTTCCCGATCCAAAACCAACATTTATTAACACGTAGAACGAGACGTGGCGTTGCGGTTACAGGCCAGCTACTCATTTTACACCTGAGTACGTGAGTGGATCTGAGTAAAGATCCTTTTCCCAGGACTAAACTTTGCCCCACTTTGTTTTCTATTTACTAAGCTCTTAAACAACGAAACTAAAATTGAACCTCATCTATGAAAGAGTAACAATTATGAATCATTAGAGAAAAATCTTCAATGTTAAAAGAATGTAAATAAATTACCCCTCTTCTTGTCACCTACAGGAAAATCATCACAATTATTATCATACTATGACAATGTTTCATATTCAGATTTGCTTTATAAACGGATCAAGATAAATCATTGTAATATTAATAAGAACGACGTGTAGGCCTACATATAGATAGTATGCGCTTGGCTAAGAAGTTCATAACATTGCCATCCGGAAGTATAACGGATCAACACACAAAACTATGTGTAATCATGAACTTTTATAGTCTGGATAATACCGATTCGTGAGTATTACTCATAAACGTGGATGGCAAAAAATAATAACAAAGACCAGAGTGACGTCAACTTCATTCTATCTATATGCAGGTCTTACATCCGAACCGATTATGAGCCTAGTTTAACATTGCTGTAATGGACAATATTGTGATTGTGCGTCATTTTATTGAGATTTCCATTACAACAATGAGCCCATAATGAATTGAGTTATCAGACCTGCAAATAAGTGCACGTCGATAAAAACTCAATGCTGTTTTGTAGATCTCGTTTTTCTGCACACAAAATTATGCGTATTGTATAATATCAAATGAACAAATTAAGGAGTAAGCACCGGTGTAATATAAAGAACTGAACAAGTGTGTATGAAAGGTGCCAGACAAAGCAAGAAAGAAAAATACAAGAAAAAAAAAAAACATCCCAAAAAATCAGTCTACCTCGACTGGGGATCGAAGCTCAGACCTTCTGATTACCGGTCAGACGTGCTACCATTACACACTTGTTCAGTACTTTATGTGTATTGTAGCTAGATACGTACTTATTACTTTTGAGTTTGAGTGTAAAGACATCCATTTTGTGTTGGGTCGGTATGACATTGCATGAAAATCATGAAAATGGGCGGTAAGGAGAGGGTTAGCTGAATGCATTTTAACTTAAGTTATTTAATGGCGCTGATACATTCGAGTGTTTCCTTCTATAATGGCGCTGATACATTCGAGTGTTTCCTTCTATAATGGCGCTGATACATTCGAGTGTTTCCTTCTATAATGACGCTGATACATTCGAGTGTTTCCTACTATAGAATAATAATAACTATTGTGCATCGCTAATTCTGACATCCTATGACATTTAAAGCTCTCATAACTAATATTCATTATCATTATATTGTTTCACTGGTTTTCCATTGTAATGTAGAGCGAGTGCTGGGCCCTATAAATTGAGTTATGTTGAAATGATTGTCATTTAATTTCAGTCTTCCTCCCTTGAAGCATATTAAATTACTTTAATATTATCATGGTAATAAAACCATTGTTTTATTTTTGACACCATTGATTTATCATAGGCTAAATTAAATTTTATTTTATAATCTAAAAGAGAAAAATAAAACGTATGTTTTTGTTTGTTTTCTTTTGTTATTGTTTTTAAGACTAACTTAAAATGTTATCCGCTTCTATTTGTGACCCATTGAACCAATCTGACAACATGTCGGGGTGAACAAGTCGAAGAGAATTGAACTCAAACAGTCTGATGTCACCCCGTGTGGTGTCCGGGGTCCCTCAACTGAGAGGGTCAAGAATAGCCCAACGCCAAGCCAGCGTGTCGTAAAAGGCGACTAATGGTGTGTGATTCCCCCATCTTTGAGTCACCTGGTCCTCCAGGTTGGGGGTTGGCAAAGGGTTAACACCCCTTTCCGTTAAACTCAAACCGTTACAGAAACACAGACAGACAAACTAAATCCTTTTTTTAGCTTGGGCGACCGAAGAGTTTCTGGAATTACAGAATTTATGAAGGACAACAGACAAAGCCGAAAGGACTCTGCTGACCCGATGACGTCTTCGCCAAACAAGCAGCTTCGAATTGCGTCGTGGAACGTTCGCACCATGTATGAAGCAGGAAAAAGCTCTCAAGTTGTGACTGAGATGAGAAGATACAGGCTGCATATACTTGGAGTAAGCGAAACCCACTGGATACAATCCGGACAGAAACACCTCAAGTCTGGGGAGAAGATTTTATATTCAGGGAGAGGGGACGGGATTCATACACAGGGAGTAGGAATAATTCTAAGCAAGTTTGCCCAGAAGTCACTGAGAGGATAGGAACAACACGGAGAAAGGATCATCATGGCGTCCTTTACAACACGGAGTAAGAAGATCAGCATGAACATTGTACAGATCTATGCCCCAACAAATGATGCAACGGATGAGGACAAAGATACATTTTATGGTCTGCCACAACAAGTCATTGACAACATATTGATGGGAGATGCTAATGCAAAAGTGGGACAGGATAACGTAGGCTATGAAGGTATCATGGGACGTCATGGCATGGGAGAAATGAATGATAATGGTGAGAGATTTGCAAATTTCTGTGCATTCAACAGTTTGGTGATTGGAGGAACAGTGTTCCCCCATAAGAGGATCCACAAAGCAACTTGGGTCTCACCAGATGGTGTGACAGAGAATCAGATTGATCATTTTTGTATCTCTCGTAGATTCAGACGTTCATTGGAAGATGTGACAGTACGGAGAGGGGCAGATGTTGGATCAGACCACCACCTGCTATTGGCAAAGCTTAAGCTCCGACTCAGAAAACACGGGGCCAGATCACATACAAGAAGAAAATTCGAGGTGAATGCACTTGATGGGGAAAAGAATGAGGAATTCAAACTACAATTGAGTAATAGATTCCAACCTCTTACTGAGCTCGAGGAGGACATAGATGTAGAGTCACATTGGGCAAAGATCAAGGAAGTCTACATAACAACTTGCCACGAGGTATTGGGGGTAAAGAAATCGGAACATAAAGAATGGATAAGTCCAACCACCTTGGACCTTATTGAAAAGAGGAGAACAAGGAAGGAACAAGTGAATGCAAGCCGAACAAGGGCTTCAAGACTGGATGCACAAGAGCAGTATCGAGCCATAGCTAAGGAAGTCAAAAGATCTGTGAAGAAAGACAAGGAAGCATTCATGAACAGACTTGCAGAGAAAGCAGAAGCAGCAGCGACTGGAGGACACATGAGGATCCTTTATCAAACTACCAAGACACTTGCTGGAAAATATGGGAAACCAGAGGTACCAGTCAAAGACAAAGATGGGAAAACTATTTTTGGAAAAGAGGCTCAATCTGAACGATGGAGGGAACATTTCAACTGCCTTCTGAACAGACCACCACCAGACAACCAGCCAGAAATTTTGCCTGCAAGGAATGAGCTACCAATTAGCTGTGATCCACCATCGATAGCAGAGATTGTGGGTGCCATTAACAAGATGAAAAGGGGGAAAGCTGCTGGAACAGACCAGATTCCACCGGAGGCTCTAAAGGTTGATGCGGAAAGAAATGCTGAGGCCTGCACCCACTATTTGAGAGAATCTGGAATGACGGGATATTCCCAAAGGATTGGAAGGAAGGACATCTTATCAAGCTTCCAAAGAAAGGGGACCTCAGTAATTGTAATAATTATCGAGGCATCACTCTTCTTTCTATCCCAGGAAAGGTTTTCAACCGTATTATTTTAGAGAGAATTAAGAATGCAACAGATGCTAAACTGCGGGACGAACAGGCAGGTTTTCGGAAAAACCGTTCAACCACCGACCAGATTGCCTCTCTGCGAGTTATAGTGGAACAGTCTATAGAATGGAACTCTCCTCTTATTGTCAACTTTCTGGATTACGAGAAGGCTTTCGACAGTATTGACAGAGCAACATTGTGGAAAATTCTGGCACATTATGGACTCCCTGAAAAGATAGTAAACCTCATTAAGGAAATGTATGAAGGATCAAGTTGCAGGGTTGTACATGAAGATCAGCTTACTGACAGCTTTGAAATTAAGACTGGTGTCAAGCAGGGATGCTTGCTCTCACCATTCCTGTTCATCCTTGCCATTGATTGGCTAATGAGGGAAACCTCCAAAGGGAGAAGAAATGGGATACAGTGGACCCCTGGACACAGTTGGATGATCTGGATTTTGCAGATGATCTGGCTCTTTTGTCCCACACCCAGGACCAGATGCAAGCAAAAACCACAATTATAAACAGCCTCTCGGAATCAATTGGTCTAAGAATTCACCCTGCAAAGTCAAAGGTCTTGAGGATAGGTACGCGTCAAAGGGAGCAGATCAAAGTAAAAGATCAGGAACTCGAAGATATAGACACTTTCTGCTATCTCGGAAGTATAATTGACAAGGATGGAGGCACGGAAGCAGAGGTGAAAGCACGAATAGGAAAGGCACAGGCTGCATTCACATCTTTGAACAGAGTTTGGAGAACTAAAGATATCTCCCTTCAACTAAAGCTAAGACTTTTCAACTCAAACGTGAAGTCTGTCCTACTGTATGGATGTGAAACTTGGAACGCATCACAGGCATGTATAAGGAGGGTACAGATTTTCGTAAACAGGTGCATGCGTAAGCTACTCAGAATAAAATGGATGGATAGAATAAAAAATGAAGAAGTATGGAAAAGAACACAGCAGAAACCAGTGGGAGAGGATATAGGAAGAAGACGATGGAGGTGGATTGGACACACGCTTAGAAAGAATGACTCAACTATAACAAAGAAAGTATTGGACTGGAACCCTCAGGGAAGAAGATCAAGGGGAAGGCCACGAGGAACATGGAGAAAAATTAAAGAAGCTGATATACAGAGAAGTGGTAAGACCTGGAATGAGATAAAAAAGTTGGCTCAGGATAGAGAAGGATGGAAACTGTTTGTCTGTGGCCTATACCCTGACCCAGGGTGAAAAAGGCAATGATGATGATGAGTCTGATGTCACGCCGCCCGGCAACGGCGGCCATCTTGGTTCTAAACAAAGAAAATCATTACTTTTTATTCTTCAAGCTGGCAAGAACTTTTCATATGCCTTGTGATCAGAATGTGTAAAAGTCAAAACATGATCAAATTTATGTGGTTTTTTTCCCCTCTGGATACCCTTTTATGCTCGTCGGAGAAATATTTCATGAGGGCGTCCGCCATTGTTCCGATAGTTTAGAGCCAGTGTTACTAAGTAACCATTGTCATTAGGAAGGACGTGACGTTACGACTGTAGAAGAGTATTGAGGTTCCTGTCAAAAGGATTAGAATTTTGAAATTCAAGCATTTAGCAGATCAGAAGACTTCACATCCATTGTCCGCAATACAGCGTTGAATCGAAGACATATTTTGTTTTATAACAGAGACTTTCATCATCAAGTTCAGTCAGATGAATTTGAAATTAAAATCATCAGAGATATGAAATGAACTAACAATTTATATATTTCAAGATACTCAACTTCAATTGGGTTGAATACACACACACACACACACACACACACACACACACACACACACACATATTCCTGTACTGACAGAACATGGATCAGTTTAAAAGTTTCAAATTAAACATGCAAAAGACATGAATGAACTTAAAAATGCCCTTGATCGCGAACTATTTACTTAAAAATACATATATGACTAAGCATTCAATGTCCAAAAAAATATGTCTTTTCTTCTTTGTAGTTTTTTTTCTTTTGTTTTCTACGCTTTTCTCTGTTCCTCCCATTTTGGAATATTTTATCTGAGACAATCTGTACAATATATTGTTACTTTTGTTTTTTTAATGGCATTTGATTTTAATGACATGTTACTGATATGATATAAGCTCCATTAGCATTGATATTCTTTTTTGTAAATAAAACAAAATAACATTGACCCAAGTCTCACATTTCTGGCTGTAGATTCGATTTTCATTATTTAAATTGTCTGGACATACTGATTTGAGTCAATGGTTAACATATTAAATTAATTGTAGGGATTTAACCCTCTCCTTACCACCTATTGGAAAATCGTCACATTTGTTACGATGCAACTGTCATTTTTCTCATCCAGATTTCATTTCTATTTGCTATAGCTATAAAAACTTGACATTCTGTAATAGAGCTCATGTTGTCTAACAATATTATGTATAGAATGTGCGTGTTGCTTTTCTGTTTGAGTTAGAAATGTCTGCTTTTGTGTTGGGTGGGCGCGAAGCTTTAGGGAAAATTCTGAAAATGGCTGGCAAGGAGAGGGTTAAGGAATCAAAGGTACTTGTAACATACAATAATTTCGGCCACATAAGAACTGCATAGACTTATCAATTTTAATCTAATATCATGCATGAAGATAAATTTGTTTATCAAACTTGAAATTGTATACATCATACATGACAGCGTTGAATTTGATAAACGATAGAATTTGATAGCGTAGAAAAAAATAGCATTATGTCGAGCTGTAATGACATCCACATTGAACGAAAATCAAAATGATAGAAAACTATAACATTCAAACGGTATGTACTGTGACAGCTGGGTTAGCAGACAGCATATTAATTATATTTCTTCTGTATAACTAACAGAGTGGGTGGCTGGGTCCCTTAGACCTGAGGGAAAGTACTTTGCCTTAGACTAGTCTCCTATCCAACGTGTTTTGGGATTCGGTATTTTTAAGGACTACATACACTTTAACATTCAATCATTAGGCATACAGTCCTACTCTATGACATGATACCTGGTACGGTTTTAAGGACAAGTAGCTTGTTTCATAATTTTTCAAAATTCATAGATTCACTTTCTTCCACTTAAAAAAAAGGTAGAACCAAGTTTCGTTCAGTGTGTACTGTCAGTACTTTATGTCATCCTTATAATACTTTAAAAAACTAATTGATCTTTTAATATAACATGTTTTGTATTTGTATATATGGGAAAAAGTACAGTGTTCAAGTAAATTGGTTGAAAATATTTTATAGTGCTGAAAACCAAGCGTATTATCAGTGGTCATCCTAATAATAACAAGAGATGAAGCGAGTAGAGAAGTGTCCAAAGATAATTGAGAATAAAAACTTTTGTGATGGGGATCTGAACCCAAGACATGACTGTGTTATTGCACCCTCCACCTGGCCACGATAGCGATGAAAAGGAAGCTCTACATCACTCCAGTGTTGATAGTGCCATTTGTAGAGCATCCCTTTCTTGGCCAGGTAGAGGATCCTGAGTTCGTCTCCCCGACACCACCGAAGTCTTATTCTTTATTGTCTTCTGGAACTTCCCTACTCACTTCACCTGTTATTAACAACATAAAAGCCTGCTCCACCCACTGTCTGATTTAATACTAATCATTCATTCTCTACAGAAACAGACAGGCTTGTTGGAAGACAACAATATGGCATAGAAACAATAAGTAAGTCTTTTCAGTCTCACCTGATGTTACGAAGTAAAGAATTGGTGGTGGAGTTTGCAACTTCCACCTCGTATAGTGGTGAATTCTGTCCAGCTTGAACGGACAATTTAAGGGAGCCCAGAGTCTGCCGTAGGATAAGGGTGTACCATTTGTTATTGTTTACATGCTCTCCCACAGAAACAGAACCTGACTGGCCGCTTATACTCCAAACAAACATGACAGCTTTTTCATACAGCGATAAAGTCAATTCTTCAGTACCTGATGATGATGATGATGATGATGAAGACGATGATGTCGATGAGTCTGAATTATGTAATGATCCACGCATAGAAAGAAGACTTCCGGAATCACTACAAGTCTTGAATGAGAATTGCTTGGTCTCTTGCAAATCCCATACTGAATTTGGGATTGTTATTAATGACGTGATATTGAAGAAAGCTTTGTCGAATGTCGATGATGAAGATATTGATGTCGGTGTCGCTGTACATTCAGAACAAAATACGGATAATAATACTAGAATTATGCATAGAAAGAGGTGGAATGATGATGATGATGTTGATAATGTGTTCGTCGATCGTTGCCGTGACAGTGATGAGCAAAAGTGTGATAATCCAAACTGGCAATCTGGTACCCATAACCTGCTGATGGAATGTCTTTTGGATGTGCTGATGTCGTTGGTGGATGACATGTGATAAAAATGCTTTGGCTTGTTAGAGGATGATGATGCTGTTGATGATAGCGATGATGAAGAATCATTCATTTTCATTCTCCTTGAGGTATTCCTGCTATGTGAGGAATGTTGAGATTCCAAACCTGTTTGACAGGAAGAACAAATAAAAACGAAATGTAAAAATCACATACCAGCAATATAAATGGTCTTAGGAGATAATTTAAATGGTGTTAAATAGAATAAAAGAATAGTTCCTAAAAATCTGTGTTTTATTCAAATATACACATTTAAAAAGTGTATTTCCATAGAGCCCTCTTGTATTAATGTGCTTCATCAATTCGCCAAACAGGACATGTGGAACTAGATTTCCATTTTTACACAGTATAAGTCACTTGTTAGTCGTACTTTTTCAAGCAACATGCAACAGTAGTAATTTTCAATACCTGTAGCATATCCCTATTTAATAATCGACGACAGAGTTTTTAAAAAATAATAAAATTCTTTTTATGATCTCCAAGGGAAAATTTGTCTTAACCTTCTTGTGGTCATTTTACACCTAAGTACGGTGAGAGAATGTGAGTAAAGAGCCTTTTCCAAGAACTTAACGATTTGCAGAGCGAGGCTCGAACCCAGGACCTTACGATCTGAAAGCGAGTGTCATACCACAAGACCACAGAGCCGCACAATCACTAACATGCTGAACATTACAACGTCATTTTGGAATTGTATTAGTATTAGGATATAGATATCAACCAGTTCTTATTCAAAGGGTAGTAAGTATTCATGTTTCCTAAATACCAAATTAATGTCATAGCTACATTATTCTACATCACCCATCCTGACTAGAAGATGACAAGCATGGTCACTAGTTGAATAGGTAACAACGTTTGTAAAACTAATATTTTAGGTCCTTTACACACATCACCTGATTTGTCTCATGAGAAAATAAGTACTTGATACGGCTATAGAATGGCTAAAGGCAATGACAGACATTTTAAGAATGTTAGTAAAATAAGGATGCCTAACAACCAGCTTGTACTGTATGAAATGGAAACAATGTTCAATATGGCCTGCTGAGGGAATAAATGTGACCAACACTTCATTCTGGTATTATTTTGCGATGAACTAGATGCCACAGAGTGAATCTGAACTTTAATTAATCAGAAATATGACATTTCCATTTTTAGTACTTTAAAAGAAAAAGAAAAAGAATTGATCATTTATATAGTACAATATCCACTAAATTTGTTTTACAAGACGTCCCTAGCCAACATCAATGCCTAACATGCAGGACAAGACATGACGTCTGTTAGGTGACATTACAATATTGTTCAAACAGAGACAACACTGTTGACGACCGAGTACTCATTTAACACCTGAGTACAGTGAGAGAATGTGAGTTAAGAGTCTTTTCCAAATACTCAATTTTGCACCGCTCAGAGCGTGTACCTATACATTGGTCAAAACTATTAGGATTTTTTTTTAGAGGGGTAGCATGGCTCAGCGGTACGGTCTTTGCTTTGCACCTGAAAGGTACCGAGTTTGATTGCCCACCGCTGTGCTGTTGGCCTTGAACAAGTTACCTTGCCCTAGCTCAATTTGCGGTGCTGCACTGTGGCTGGCGCCTGGGTTATTCCAGTCTTACCTTGAAATATACCCTAGAGACAAATTTCCCCTCTGGGATGAATAAAGAGAATTTTATTTTATTTTTATTTCTAATGGGATAATTCAATAGTAGAGATACCACAGTGGAGAATATAATAATAATTATATACTTATAAAAAGATAATATAAAAGAGGTAGAAGACACTACAAACAGGCGGGTCCCAATAGCTCAGTAGGTAGAACACTCGCTTCACAATCAAAGGGACCGAGATCAATCCCAGGTGCAGTCGAGATATTTTTCTAACCCTCTTATCCACCCAGCAGTGATTGGGTAGCCGGGTCTGTTAGATCCAGTGGAAAGTACTTTGCGATAGACTAGCGTCCTACCAAAAGGGTAGCAAGAACTTTATATTGTCCGATTCACGCTATAGAAACCGGGATAAACTCCAACTCCATGGGCCTAACGGCTCTGACAGACTACTTTTTTTTTTTTTTTTTTTTTTATCATAGATATGTTTAATGCAATGAATGGGTTTTTTTGGGGTTTTTTTTTGTCACAGGTATCATATAACATGCATTCATTGTCTCCCAGTGTGTCTGTGTGTTTGTGTTATCACAACAAACATTGGTCATGCCATTGGTTGACGTATCCTAGATCCATTGTGATTACATAGCCATTTATTTGAAAAGAACAATGATATCCTATATCCGTCTTTATTTAATGTTCCATTTATTTTAAAATTCATGCATGTATTACATGAGTTGTTGACAATCCTTAATCCTTGCCGATAGCTTTTTGATTTTAAAGAAGTGGATGTAGCATATTGTAAAACAAAAACAAAAATAAATAAATTAATTAATTAATTAATAAAAAAAATAATTAAAAAACATAAATAATAATAATAATAACAATAATAATAATAATAATAATAATAATAATAATAATAATAATAATAATAATAATAATAATAATAATTACTATTATTATTATTATTGTAATTATCATTATTATTTTACTATTAACTATTATAATTATTATTATTTTTATTATTATTATTATTGTTATTATTATTCTAAATCATTTTTGTTATTATTATCATTACTATTACTATTATCATTATTAGTTTAAATATTATTATAATTATTGTTATTATTATTAGTATTATTATTATTATTATTATCATTATAATTATCGTTTTTGTTATTATTATCATTACTATTACTATTATCATTATTATTATTATCATAATCATCATTTGTGTAATATTTAGTATTTAAATAATAATAATAATAATAATAATAATAGTAGTAGTAGTAGTAGTAGTAGTAGTAGTAGTAGTAGTAGTAGTAGTAGTAGTAGTAAGTAGTAGTAGTCGTATTAGAAGTAGTGGTGTTGATAGTATTAGTAGTATTAGTGATATTGGCTATGAGTCACTACAAGAGTAAATCGATATTACTTTATTACCTCCTATCAATGGAAGACTGATTATCCTCTATAAATCAACATAACTCTATTGTGGTGTATGTAAGTATGCTGGGTAATGGTTAATGTATATGGAATATCCCTTGACTAACGAGCACATGCGCTTTTTAAATGTTCAACCTCTTAAGTAACACAGAATTATGAACCCCAATAGCAACTCATATTTTTTTTTAAACCAAGAAAATAATAGACAAAACATGATTGCTATTCAAACCATTATTTTTTTGATCGCTCGAAAAAAAAATATTGTCTTCTTTCAAAATATCGCATAAAAAAATAAAAATAAAAACAGAATATAAAATAGAGACGTTGTATAACTTATAACATCTCTCGGCATGATCATATTATGAGAACAGTATTACTATCTTGACATAGGGAACATGAATATGTTCTATGAACAACAGTAACAGTACGATTATTGAAGAAAATGTGATAGAGATTGTGACTGATAAATTTTACAAGTACATCTGTGTGAATCTACAGAAAAAGGCAAGAGACATAAGAGTAAGAGGTGAGAAATATTCATTCATTGAAGAAAGCTTTGTTTACTTTGAGCATGAGGAAATAGCGAGAACGTTGACAGGTAAATTAGAGCGACACAGGTATCTAGATGGAAGTAGATAATTGCGGTGTTGTCGGACAGGTAAAATCTACACGACACCTTGATAACAACATAAAAAAAAAAGATATGACTATGACACTCACCTGAAAAATATTCAAACATTGCCGAAGGCTTCGTTATAGTTTCATTGTTTATTGATACACTGAAAGCTTATTAAATTAATGACACACAATCGGCACAAAACAAACTTAGGACACTTCCTAGTTTGGTTGTGTTACAAAACATCCCGAAGACAGAATACCCGTTGTTTCGTGTGTGTACGCGAACACCAAACAACTATGACTGGAATGGAACTCTTTATGTTCGAGGATTGTCTCCCTCTCATACACACACAAACACGCAGACACACAGATGATTCGCATAACTCGCAGGTACACACAGGTACACGAAAGACTTCGCGACAGTCGCACCTACACACGCAGGCACACACACACACACACACACACACACACATCTACACACACACACACACACACACACACACACACACACAGGGAGTTACACACAGAAAATATTTGGTCACATGACCTTTGCCGTTTATCACCAAGTGATCTTCACATTTCTGCCGTACTCTAGAAAAACCCATATTTTAAAATTTGGCCAGAAAACTCGTCCTTCAAATATCGATCGATTTAAATGACGCTCATCTTGGCAAAAAAAAACAACTCTCAAACCTGGGACTTCGCGAGGTCTCAGGTTTTGAGAGTTGTTTTTTTTTTTTTTTGCCAAGATGAGGATCGATATTTGGACAAGTTTTCTGGCCAAATTATAAAATATGGCTTTTCCCAGAGTACGATCGCCGTCTCACCAAACCACAATGAATTGATTGTACATAGAGATTGAAGAACAAATTATTGTGCCCGCATTCCACCCTCCTGACGTTTTGTGCACATCTTAAAGATAAAAAGAAAGGAAAAGAAAAAAAAACAAGCAGTTACATCTATCTATATGGGACACGTCTGTATCGTATTTATCTTTATTGTATTGATAAGCGAGCTGGTCTAGTAGTAAATAAATGTCTTGGCTTGGTAAAAATTTCATTTGTGTCGTATTTATTTCGTATTGAATGAATGAATGAAATTTTCATTTGTGTCGTATTTATCTTTATAATATTAATAAGCGAGCTGTTTTCCTGGTCTAGTAGTAAATAAATGTCTTGACTTGGTATCAATTTCAAGCGATGTTGCGCGCGAACATGATCGGACGGGTGACGAATATCATAAAGCTGTGACCTCAGCGTTGTGTCCTTGGGTAAGGAAGGCTCTTTCTAAAATACGTTATCATTCGACTCAGGTGTGAATGAGAAGGTTCTCGAATACATTGACGGATATTGTAAGAGTGCAGCGTGATTATAAAAGCTGTCCCAAACAAGTGGCGTGTATTGTAATGAGATTCATGGGCATTTGGTGTTTGAATGGCCTCTTGAGTAAATACATAGAAGTGTGTGTATCTGGCGAATTCGGGGAATGTACAACACAATGAATTGAATAATGATGTTTGTTTTAAACATACGACTGAAGCTTGATTAATTATGTCTCAATACTTTATTCTATCGTTCTGTCTTTGTTTTGTGTTGTTTTGTGTGGGTATGTGAGGGCGTTTTGTTTGTTTATTTGTTGTTTTTTTTTGTTTGTCGTTGTTTTGGGGTTGTTTTTTTTTTTTTGGTTTTTTTTTATTTGTTTGTTTTGTTTTGTTTTGTTTTGTTTTTTTGGTTGTCTTTCTTTATTGTTTTGTTTATTTCTTTAAGCTGTTCTTTTTTTTGTTTGGGTATTTTGTAGAGGAGGGGGTGGGTGGGGGGGAGGGGGGGGGTGAAGTGTCAGAATTTTGATTAGTGTTAGTTTGTTTGTTTTTTTGGGGTTTTTTTTTTTGTTGGGGGGGGGGGGAGGTTCAGGATTTTATAATCACAGACTGACTGAAAAAAAAAAGGGAAGATGGAATGTATTTTTTATTTTCAATAAACGTTCCTTTATTTATTGCTTCACTGACCAAGGGTTTTTCACCCAAAACATCCATTATTTGTACTATTTCCATAGCAACCTTTCCCAATTTCAAATTTTCGTTTAAATTTTTGTATTGTCTAAAACTATCCCAATATGTCATGACACTCATGAAACAAGTTGGAGACGAGGATGGGTCACCATTGGAAGACGAAAACAACAGGAGTTGAGAAAAATTCCATCCCTATCTTATCTCTAGTGACCCAATTTCTACCAACCCTTACAGTAACAGGTGTCTCGTTTTTTTTTTACCTTTATAATATTACAGTTATCTTACTTATTATCTCTAATTCCCCCCCCCCCCCCCCAATCCCACCCCGTCTTATTTGTATGTATGGACGTGTAGTCAACATAACATTAGGACACACCTGCCAACTTGAAATTTGAAAAATTCGTAGTTTTTAGGAGACAGAAATTTTAGTCGATATAGTTAACCGGATCAACAATTTGCCCTCAAAACGGTAAGATAACATTTCTCAATCCTTAAAAATATGTGATCTGAAATTAACTTTTATTTTCATTATGTTTTAATGACTTAGAAATAAATGTTCATGAATTTCTGACATAGGAGCCAAACGTTCGTAATGCTACGAATTTTTCGTAAAACCAGGCAAGTCTGCATTAGGATAATGATGGAAACAATCTCTATCTCTCCCTCTCCCTCTCCCTCTCTCTCTCTCTCTCTCTCTCTCTCTCTCTCTCTCTCTCTCTATCTATCTATCTATCTATCTCTCTCTCTCTCTTTCTCGTTTTCTCTCTCTCTCTTTCTCTCTCTCTCCCTCTCTCTCTCTCTCTCCCTCTCTCTCTCCCTCTCTCTCTCTCTCTCTCTCTCTCTCTCTCTCTCTCTATCTTCTATCTATCTATCTATCTATCTATCTAATAATAATGATAATAATAATAATAATAATAATAATAATAATAATAATAATAGTAATAATAATAATAATAATAATAATAATAATAATAATAATAATAATAATAATAATAATAATAATAATAATAGACGTCTAATAATAATAATAATAATAATAATAATAATAGTAATAATATAATAATAATAATAATAATAATAATAATAATAATAATAATAATAATAATAATAATAATAATAATAATAATGAATGAATAAATAAATAAATAAATATATAAATAGATAAATCAAGCAATCAATAAATAGATAAATAAATAAATAAATAACATGTAATAGCATGATTTGAACTAATCAAATTCCACACAAAATGATAAAATAGAAAAATAAACATAACTGCAGTGCATTTCCACGAGATCACCGCATGCTCAACGTGCCTGACAAAGCTACGGCACATAATTTTCCATTTCTTGCATGAAGTTCAAGTCGCCAGCTAAGCATCCTTTTGGGACCAGCTGTGTTATCAAATCCACCACTTCCTGTATCTACAGGCTCAATCACATCTGGGTTGTGTGGGATTCAATGCGAACTGTACCTTACCAAAGAATACAATACATACGAAACCGGAGTTTTGCGATTGTTTTGTTTTCCATACTGTCACTAACCAGACTCGACATCGCTTGTGGCTATGTAGTCTAGTATTGTGACACTCGCTTTCGGGTCGGCATGTACTGGGTTCGAGCCTTGCTCGGCGCATAGTTGAGTCCTCGGAAAAGGCTCTTTAATCACATTCTCTCACCGTACACAAGTGTAAACCGAGTACCTGACCGTTAGCAGCGTTGTCTCTGTCGGGGAAAAATTGTGATATCGCCTAATAGGCGTTAATGTCTCGTTCTACAGGTTACGTGTTGCTTTTGGTCAGGGAGGGACCCTTTTTAAAGTGGTTTGAGCCTTTGAGCACGTTTAGTTGATATTGCGCGATATAAAAGCTCAAATTTATTTTTTGCTTATTGTTGTTGTTTTTTGTTTGTTTTTTTTTTTTCTTGTTTTTTTTTTGTTGTTTTTTTGTTGTTTTGTTTTTATTTGGGGGGGGGTGTCTGCGTTTTAAAAACGAGACACAGTTCGTCGCCATCGTTAACTTATAGCCTGACACTGACCACAAATATTACGTCAAAAGTCAAGTCTTTGGCCACAAAGGAAAACAAATCGTGAGTTGTATTCAATAGTTTAACCAATGGGATCACTTGATTCCTTGAACACTATTAATTAACGACAACTCACTCGGCGTAACACAAACGTAAAAAATGACGTCATACTATAAGTAAGTCCTAGTGGGTTCGTGCATAGCCATCGTTAACTTATAGCCTGACACTGACCAAAAAATGACGTCAAAATACTAGTCTTTAGCCACAAAAGAAAACAAATCGTGAGTTGTATTCAATAGTTCAACCAATGGGATCACTTGTTTCCTTGAGCACTACTAACGACAACTCACTAGGCGGTGCAAAAACCAAATAATGACGTCAAAATGCCAGTCTTTTTGGGTTTCAGTGTCAGGCTATAAGTTAACGATGGCTGCGCACCGGTGACATCTATAGCTGCGCACCGTTCCGCTGAGCCACGGACGCTTCAAGCAGAGTTCAATATAATTTACGATTTATTATTTAAAGTCTCTAACCTGACAACAGTTTACAAGCCACTCCAAGAGAGCAGTGACGGCGATGCGACTCAGGCTTCATTCGCGAGCTGGCTGTCCAATGGCACATTATTTATTATCACATGTGAAGAGGCTTGGCGGTGTTCCTTCAAGCGTCACGGATGCCCCCTGAATTCCGTTCCATTGTGAAAGTGACTCGGGTACAGAACACCAACTTCAGCCATTATAAAATTATGCTAAGGTATTCTGGCCTTCTTTTCTTTTCTTTCTTTCTTTTTTCGTTGTGGCCAAAAGAAACAAAAC
>NC_088368.1:19703663-19721163 GCF_034508935.2 Berghia stephanieae | reverse complement strand
ATGGATTAGAATGACCCAAATTTGACATAAAATTTCAAACCTGAGACTTTTGAAGTCTTTTGTTATCAAAATTGTTTAATGAGCATAATAAATAAAAAATAAATACAATATGAACATTTGTATCGCGCATTTCCACGGAATTACCATGCTCAATGCGCTCAGATCAGAGGTCTGACTCGCTCAAAATTAAATACGGTGCGCAAAGTTCGTATGTAGACTTCAGAGTTTTGATCCGCAGATCGTGAAACTCGAGACTTCAGAGGTTTGATCCACCGACCGGGAGACTCGAGACTTCAGAGGTTTGATCCTCCGACCATCAATTTACTGTCTTGAAGTGACAAATACTATAATATTATCGGATTTCTGGTAAATCTAATGTTAAAATCCCTTTTTGACATCAGCTTCATAGTCTTGAATCAATAGGGAATGCTATTAGCGGAAGAGTAGCGTCCCTTGTTTGGACGTCACCTTACAGAGAGAACATCAGTTTGGTTTGAAGTGTCTCAAGCCGCTGTCACCGGAAGCGAGGACGAGAGACGCATGCGCACAACCAACATGACGTTCTCTCTCTAATAACTTTTCCGCCGGTGACGTCACATACTATGGGTGACGTCCAATCAAGGGATGCTACTCTTCCGCTAATCTCATTCCCTATAGGTACACAAATACATATCTAGATATCTAATGTGCTTCTCCACGGATTATTTTTTGTCTATGCGCTTGACAATGCGTTATTTATTGTATTGTTAGGTTTAATGGAACAATTAATTCACTTCCATACAATTTAAGTCGATATTAGAGACACCATTTTTTCCATTTAACACTTTTAAAGAGAGAAATGGAAATAGAGAGAAACAAAAAAATAATAATAAGGGGGGGGGGGGGGGAGAGAGATGAGAGTTCACCAAGGGTATTTGTCTTCGCTCAATGTCACCCTTTCAGTCACTGGCCATGCTCATCGTCGCTTTACATACAGAATTTCAAGACACGGTGATAACTCGGCCATCGATCGACACCGCCTTAATTTGTAAACTATTTAACTTTCCCATGATCACCGTCGATCCTATCAAAAACTTTCTTCCGTCACGCTTCATTAATTCCTTTCATCTATTGCTTTCACTCATTATTGATGTTACCGATAAGCCGTTTCAAATTAATTCCTCTTTGTCGAATCCATTCAAAAATATAATTGCTTGGTGGCAAGAATGCAAAACTTTTCTTTTTTTTTTTACAATTTATTTATTTATTTATTTATTTATTTTTTGTCTTGTTTGTTTGTTTCTATATTATTTCTAACAATTGATCAACATAATGGTATAATATGATAATACATACATTATGAGGCATTGAAGATACAAAGGGAGGTAATACATGTATCGAATTCAACTAGTGAATATAATATATTTTCGTCCTTTCATTATCAATACCTCATCTTTGCAAGAACTCTCAAGTTTGAAAGTTTATTGCAAGATGAGAGTAATTTTAATCGATCGATATTTGAAGGAGGACGAGTTTTCTGGTCATAATTTTAAAATATTCACAGTATCTCTCTCACTCAATTCTTTCTGTGCTGTCGTGTGCTTGAGGCAACAGCAAGTGATCGCCTATGATCTCCGTCTTTCGCTGCATGAGTCGCAATCTGCAGGCTGAGACACCAGGCTTTTAGGTCTCTCTAGACAATTCTTCTGCGGGTTTTCTTATGTCTACGGCTATGTGGTCTTGTGGTATGACACTCGCTTTCGGATCGGAAGGTCCTGGGTTCGAGTTCGAGCCTCGCGCTCGGCGCATAGTTGAGTCCTTGGAAAAGGCTCTTTACTCACTTTCTCTCACCGTACTCAGGTGTAAAATGAGTACCTGGCCGTTAACAGCGTTGTCTTTGTCCGAAAAATTGTAATATCGCCTAACAGGCGGCACGTCCCGTCCTACATGTTAAATGTTGCTGTTGACCAGGGACCGCTTGTAAAGCGCTTTGAGCACATTTAGTGGATATTGCGCTATATAAAGCTCAATTATTTTAAAACATTTTCTTGAGGAGTCCAGTGTAACTGTGTTGTCGGGATGAATGGTGCTGGCATCCTACAGACATGACCATGCCACCTCCAAACGTTTGGTTCTGATGGTGACTGTAAAATTGTTCCCATCCCAATATTCTGTAAGAGATCCTCAATTTTCATTAAATTTGGCCAGCATATTCTTAGGATTCTTTGCAGACATTTGGTCAGGAACTCTTCTAATTTCTGTTCTGCTGTACTTGTTGTCTTCCAACATACTGAACCATAAGCAGTACGCTGAAGACGTTACTTTTAAATATGTTAGCTTTCGTTTTGACACTCATGCTGGTTGATTTCCAAATATTCCTCAGCATCCAGAAGGCTTGGCCCGTTTTGCTGATGCGTGTATTGTAGTAGTAGTATGTTCTATAGACACCCAACGACCATCACCAGCAGTTCCCGAAGTTATTGAAATCTCATCCGACAGTGATACAATTGTAATTTCAGACACAGATGAATAGAAAACAAAAGGAGTGAGCTGTCATATCTATAGTGAGTCGTATTTCCCTATTATATCGCTTTAATAATTATTAATGTACACAAGATGATCTAAGTCCAATGATGTTGTCTATAATTAATGAATTGTCTTTAACTTTTCTTGATTTTTTTTTTTGTTTTGTTTTGTTTTTTTGTTTTTTTTTGTTTGGTATTTTTGTTTGTTTGTCTTTGTTATGTATTTATTTATTATTTAAAAATAAACTTTTTTGTTTTTTTATTTCTCTGCTGTGAGATCAGTAGATCCAATTTCAAATGAAACTTTCTTTTTTTTTTTTAATTTATTTATTTATTTTTATTTTTTTTCAGAATTGAAGTAAACCACCAACTATACACACACACAAAGAAACAAGATAGAAACCAGCCTTGTTTGATTTCACTGAAACCAAAGACAACCCAAATGCTGAATGAACAACCTTTCAAGACTAAAGATACAAATCCCGTAGCGACGAACAGTGAGATATAATTTTTTTTGTTCCCCTTTATTTATTTATTTATTTATTTATTTATTTATTTATTTATTTATTTATTTATTTATTTATTTATTTATTTATTTTAATTATTAATCATGTACATCTGTGAAATATGTGGCATTAGTATTAAATTATTACATAATTTAATTCGTCATAAACAGAAGCATAACAAAGTTACTTTACATTCTTGTTCAAAATGTCAAAAGAACTTTTCTAGGAAAGATAATTTACAAAAGCACCAAAAAAATGTAAAATGTAGTTCACCCGAAGAAAAATTGAAAGAAAAGCAGGTTAAAAAACAGAAAAAAATACAGGAAAAAGAACAAAAGATACATTTTAAACAAGAAAAACAACAGCTAAAAAAACAAGAAAGAATTATAAAACAACAACAACGTAGAGAAAAACAAAAACAAAAACGACAAGAGAAACGCCAACAACGAAAACATGAACAAAAGCAAAAACAAAAACAACAGTCGTGTAGTTTATTGTCTACTAGTTATGTAGAACAAAACGAAGAAAATGAAACAGTGCTACAGTTACTTGAAGAACATCGAGAATCCATAAAGACACATTTTGTAGAAGGGATCTTTCAGTCTGTGTACACCATAGAATGGGGTTCGCCATATATAATTCAACAGCTTAAGGAGATTTTTAACAGACAAAGCGTAAGATTTAAAATAAATTTTAGCCATTCTTTTCTGTTACAAAACCAAGAAAATTCAGAATATCGTTTTTTCCATGCTTCTATTAATAATAACAGAGCATTAGAAATCCCCAGACTTATCAGTAATTGGAGGGACTTTGAGGAATTTATTGAAAGTTTTAGTAATAACGATCATTTGGAGTTTGCCCGTCAACATAGACCAGATAGTCGTTTCAGAGTTCAGTCTATTTTATCGACCACGTTCTATCTCAATAAGATGAAAGAGTTTCCTATTGGTTGTTGTAACGCTGCAATTCCCGTTTGTGTTAAAAATAATAAATACATATATACTCTACAATGCAATTATAACAGACCCAATGATTTTTACAACGATAATTTATGCTTCTTCAGATGCCTAGCTTTAGCTCGGGGAAACTCGATTAATGACTTAGACAAATTCACTCACTCTTTATTCAGCCTGTATACATCAACATTTCCAACAGCATTTCCAGGTGTTACCATAGGAGAACTAGGCAAAATAGAGACGCTATTTGAAATCAATGTCATTGTTTATAAATATGACTTGGATCATACTCCTGGACGATACGTCGTTTTTAGGAGAAGTGCGAATACTTATTCTAATACGATGTATGTTTTACTTGTCAATGATCATTTTTGTTATATCAGAGACCTCGATAAGGCTATTAAGATATTCGGTTGTTGTCATTGTAGCAAACTTTGGACAAATCATTCGACTTTGTTACGTCACGAGAAAATATGTAAGGGAAATGCAACTCAATCTAGGTACCCGGGTGGGATTTTTCAACTTCTTCCTACCGATTTGGAGAAATTATCAGAAGCTGGAATTTGTATTGATCCTGATTACGTGTATCCGTTTAGGTGCACCTTTGATATCGAGTCTTATTTTGATAAGAATAACTTACCCAAACCGAAAGCTCAAACGAGTCGAACGATGTATCATGCTAGACACTTACCTATGTCTATAGCAATCGCTTCAAATGTTCCGAGTTACGAAAAACCCGTATGTTACATATCTGAAGGGGATCCTCAAAAATTAGTCAACCGTATGGTGTCTTACTTGGAAGAAATCAGTGTTTTTGCCTTTGCTCTTCTCAGTGAAACGACATTCAAATCTGCGTATGAACAAATTGGTGATAATCATAAATTGAAAGCTGTTTTAGATCGCTATCTTCATCAAATGATTGTAATTGGTTTCAATTCTAAAATGTATGATTTAAATGTTCTAAAAACTTACCTCGTAAAGAGATTAATGAATACAGAAAATTTCAAAGTAGTAAAAAAGAACAACAATTTTCTTTGTGTATCAAATAATAAGTTAAAATTTTTAGATGTTTGTAATTATCTTGCACCCGGATTTAGTTACTCAAATTTTCTTCAAGCCTATAATGTAACCGAACAGAAGTCTTTTTTTCCTTACGAATACTTTGACCGTCTAGATAGATTACAGGAAACGTCTCTCCCGCCTATATCAGCATTTTTCAGTTCATTAAAAAATTGCACCATTTCTCAAGAAGACTATGCGTACTGTGAGAAAGTGTGGGAAGAGGAAGGGATGAGATCAATGAAAGACTTTTTAATATTCTACAATATTCGTGACGTAGGACCAATGTTAACCGCAATTGATCGCATGACGCAATTCTATCAAGATTTAGGTTTAGACATTTTCAAAAATGCGATATCGATCCCAGGGGTCACACTCCGGTACTTATTTAAAACCATTCCTAGAAATGTATTTTTTTTCATTATTCAATGAAAAGCATAAACATCTTCATCAGCTTTTAAAATCTAACATCGTTGGTGGACCGTCAATTATTTTTACACGTTATATAGAAAAGAACAGGACACGTATCAGGGGAGATAAACCTGTACAATCGTTGAAAGGCTATGATGCTAATAGTTTGTATTTATACTGTCTTCAACAAGACATGCCTAGCGGTCTGTTTATCCGACGACAGAAAAGTAACGCGTTTAAACCTGAGAAAATAGACAAGTTTGGACAGGCAGCGTTTGAATGGCTTGAATGGATGAGTTATATAAAGGGTGTTCCTATTCGTCATAAATTTAATGGAAGAGAAAAAGATCTAGGTCACGAAAAACAGGTTAAGGTCGACGGGTTTATTGAAACTGAACGAATTGCTCTCGAATTTCAAGGCTGTTATTTTCATGGCCATGATTGCATCAAAGATAAGACCACATTCTTTGGTGAAACATTTGAACAAAGAAAACAAAAAACATCTGAAAAAAATGCTTATATCAGAAACGTTTTGGGAATTACCCTAATAGAAATTTATGAATGTGAATGGAAAAAAATGAAAAGAGACCCTAGGATATCTTGTTTTTTACAGAAACTACGCCCGCTTCATAATAACTGTTTTAAAATAGGTACCCGTATCACCAAGGAATCGATAATTTCGGCAGTTGTCAAAAACCAACTTTTCGGTTTCGTTCAGTGTACTATTAGTGTACCTTCAGACCTTTACGCTTATTACGCGGAAATGCCACCAATCTTTAAAAACACCCTGGTCTCGAGAGAAGCAGATATAGGTGAAACCATGCTTCAATACGCCGTGAATAACAATCTGTTAAAGCAACCTCGCCGCACTCTGATTAGCAGTTACCATGCTGATGGAATATTACTGACCACGCCATTACTCAAATGGTATCTCAATCACGGTCTTATTGTAGAAGATATTCAAGAAGTAATTGAATATACACCAAATGCTTGTTTTTCAAATTTTGTGCAAAAGGTTTCAGACGCTAGACGCGAAGGTGATCGTAATCCTAAAAATAGCATCTTAGCCGAAACTATGAAATTAATGGGTAACTCAGCATATGGTAAGACACTCGAGGCGCTAGATAAACATACGAAAATTACATATGCCGATGATAAAAACGTTGTCTCAAAAAGCATCAATAGCCCTTATTTCAGAAAAATGACCCCGCTGACATCGACTTTACACGAAATAGAGTCAGCAAAACGTACCGTGCTATGGACGCTACCCATTCAAATCGGATCGTTTGTCTATTCCTATGCAAAACTTAGGATGCTACAGTTTCAATACGATTTCATAGACAGATTTATTCCAAGGGCCGATTACCAACTTTTTGAGATGGACACAGACAGTCTATACGTTGCATTTTCCGACTGCGATATTCAAGACCTCTTGAAACCGCACTTAGTTGAAGAATTTTACAAACACTACCATACTTGGTTTCCGAGTGTAGCTTGTGCTAAACATGTTCGAGAATTTGTTGAAAAACAAAACAACTTTTCACCATATCCTTGTTGTTGTGCACAGCAAAAATATGACAGACGAACCCCGGGTCTATTCAAGTTAGAATATGAAGGAGACGGAGGAGTAGCACTCTGTTCAAAAACGTATATTTGTTTTGGAAAAGGGAAGTCTAAGACGAGCTGTAAGGGATTATCAAAGAGGTTGAACGATCTTACAAAAGAAAAGTATCTTAAGGTGCTACAAACGCGAAAGAGTGGATGTAACGAAATGCTTCCGTGTAGGCGTCAGTTTACGACAGGATGTACGTCGTCGTAGTATTAGTTGTTGTTGTTATTGTAATCCCTCCGGAACAACCCTTCTTTTGTTGATACAGGTCGTATCAGATCATGCACCTATGGCCCGGAAGTTTGAATTAAACTACGTAGTGTGGGTGTTATTGTGAGAAAGGCATCAATCTTGTTTTCTCCGTAAACTTATAAGCAAAGTAGGATCCCTGTATTCTACGGGAGTGACTTTGTTATGGTATGGCTTGATTGATATCTCGTAACTATGGGGCTGACGAATTTATTTATCCTTGATATGAGGATGTCCGGTATCAGGATGGGTTGTTGTTGTCCATGATTATGGAATCTGGGGGAGTTTTAAGGAATTTCAGATGTTTACGGATATGACTAACATCCGTTTGTGTGGGTAGAATTTTGCTTCGTTTGCTTGATTTTTGCCTATAAATGCCAGAGTTTTGAGCAGTTTCTTCAGACCACTCAGCGGAGTCTTTTAGGCTCATTGTCTCAAAAGAGACCAGACAGCGGAGTCTTTTAGGCTCATAGTCTCTAAGCGATAACCACAGCGGAGTCTTTTAGGCTCATTTGTTTAACTCTTGTGTAGAGTTGGATTAAAGTCTTGTGTAGACTTTGTAGTGCTCAAAGTTCGAGCTGAAACACGTTTTGTGTTAACTCTTGTGTAGAGTGTGATTTAAGTCTTGTGTAGACTTTGTGGTGCTCAAAGTTTGAGCTGAATCAAGTTGTGTTATAACTCTTGTATAGAGTTTGATTAAAGTCTTGTGTAGACTTAATTTGTGATTTCAATAATCTGTTCGGCTCTGGTGAGATTTTGAATAATATGTTGTGATTACAATTATGATTGTGTTTTGATATCAATATCATAATATCACTTTAAATTTTGATTCTCAATTAATTAATCAGATAATGAAATTAATTGTGTAATATATTCTTGTTGTAAAGAAAATAAGCTTTTCTTGCTATAAAGCATTATTATTTCATATATACAAAGTAAAGCAATATTAATCAACATTAATAAATTGATTTGTTAAAGTAAAATAATATTTACTCATTTAAAGTAAACATATTGAGTGAGTTCGAATATAGATAGAGTTATATTCGTATGATTATCATATTATAACAAAATCATTTTCTTTTTTTAAAGTGAATGAGCCGTTGGAGGCTGGGCTTTAACAAGCCAACTTTAGGCTATACACTCATAGCTTGACCCTAATAGAAACTGAACATTTGCCTGTTTTATAAGTTACCTGTGAAGAACCATTTGCTTATTTTAATATCAGAACATTGAGAAACAATTGATCTGTTTATGAATACTGTGAAATCAGAACAATTTCAAGAAGAGACAAATTAACAATATTAGAACAACCTTACAGTTTTTGTTGAATATCAAGGACACTCTTTTGGCTTTCTTCTACACGTCTGGATTGTGTTTAGTTAGTTAGTTAATTATTAGTTGCCTGTATGACTGTGATGGTTGCAACCTATCTGTGAGATTGTCTGATGTGGTAGCGGTTTGGTAAAGTATTGATAATTAATTGATTTAATTATATATTTTCATATCGCTTTCATATCATATTCATCATCACACCATCTCCATCAATTTGTCATCCATCCATTTGATTTCATACTTATTACATCTATCATTTCATCTTCATATCTCATAATATCTTTGTTATATTGTAATAAAATATATCTTCATTTAGCTTCAAAACCTTTATCAACGTATTGTGTTTGGTTATTGATCGGTGTCGTAGCTTGAATATAGCACACATAAACAAGGTTGCAAACTGCGCTACATAAGCATACGGTTTACGTGCGCACTTTGTGACAGTGGAGTAGGGGAGAATAAAGGATTTCGAGTGCTAGATTCAAACGTTTATACATACACACAGCAGAGAGCCAGCCTGTCTTACTTTTATATAAAGAGAAAAGTCAGTTCCGACGGAATCAGTACAGAACCTCTATTGGTATAACAATCATGGATCCGCGCTTCAAACACCCGTTTACATGTCTGATAGCCGGTCCTTCTGGAAGCGGTAAAACTGTATGGGTCACAAAATTTATTGAGCATTTAAATCAGATGATGAGCCCGCAACCTGAAGAAATTATATGGTGTTATGGAGAGTGGCAGAGAACTTTTGAAGCGTTACAAGGGATAACTTTTATAGAAGGGATACCAAAATCTTCCTTTTGGGATGGAACCAAACACCGTCTTGTGATACTCGATGACTTAATGGCCGAAACTGATGACAGCGTAACTAAATTATTTACAAAAAAATCGCATCACAATAACATTTCAGTGTTTTATCTTGTACAAAATCTTTTCTCAAAAAATAAAGAACATCGCACTATCAGCTTGAATGCTCATTATCTCGTTATTTTTAAAAATCCACGTGATCGTTCGCAGATCGTTCAGCTGGCAAAACAACTGTATCCCGGAAAGACAAATTTTTTACTAGACGCATTTAAGGACGCAACAGACGTACCTCACGGTTATTTGGTGATCGATCTTCGACAGGATACACCTGACCATCTTCGTGTAAGAACAGACGTTTTTTCTCCTGAAAAACAAGTTGTTTATATCCAAAAGTAATGTCTGCGCGTGTAAAACGTAACGTTTCAATGTTGAAACTTCTTGGAGAGGCTAAACCCAGAGTAGCAAAAGCAGTTTTAAATGGAGCGTCACCGGATCTAATCAATACGTTATGCGAATGTGCACTGAATATATTACGCGGTAATCTTCCGCTCAGTCCAGTACAAAAGAAGCGTTTGATCAGACACAAGAGAAGTTTAAGACTTTTATCAAAAAAAGGCTCTTCACCATCTCGACAAAAGAAGCTTTTACAAAAAGGTGGTCTATTAGGTGCCCTTCTTCAACCTGTCTTGGCTACTTTAGGTGGAATACTAGCGGGTGGTTTATGAGATGGAGCATGCCAAGAAAATGGTATTGGTGGACCAGCGTCTCTTGGACTCAATCCACACCCGAAGAGAATCACCGATAACCGAACCGTCCACAGAAAAGCTTTGGGATCTTGATCAGCAGATGAAAGATATTCTAACGCGAAAAGATATGAACTCAATCGAAAAAGCAGAGTTGTATCAACAAGTGCTGTGGAAATTCTTAAAGCGGAAAGATGAACGATCACATCAGATGGTAACTAAGACCAATCCTCAATCAATAAGAACACCTGACCCAACAGAACACGACACTTTAACAAAAGATATTATTGAGAGCGTACCTATTTCGTTGAGAAAGAAAGCGGAGAGATTATTGGATTATCTCAAAAGACACACAGAGCTTGAATGGAACCCGAGAGGGGAGATTAAATATCGCGGTAATATCATCCCAAATTCAAACGTTCTTGATCTAGTCAATGACGCACTCCGCAAAAGAAAGTCTGTCAACCCTGAAGGATGGGAATATTTTGCTCGTGCTCTGCAGGAATCCAACGTCCCACGTGATCTCATCGGTCATGCTGACAGGTGGGCGTATATTAGACAACGTCCGTCGAGGAATTTAGAAACGGTTAAACCGGAGAGAACATCTGCCTGGGTCTCATTCAAATGAAAGGAGATAAAACACTACGCGCTCGCTATTACAATCCTAATCAACCGGGATCTTATGGCGGTATTAAACCGTTAAAGACTGCTACGAAACTTAAAAAAACTGTCGTCAGCTCTTGGCTTTCTCATCAAGACGCATACACACTTCATAAACCCGTTCGTTACAAATTTCCGCGTCGACGGATTATTGTAGGTGGAATAGACCATCAATGGCAGGCTGATCTCATTGATGTTCAACAATTGAAATCGTACAATGACGGGTACAGATACATTTTGACGTGTATCGATGTCTTCAGCAAGTTTGCGTGGGCTGTTCCTATAAAAGACAAAACGGGAGAAACGTTAAAAGATGCTTTCAGGACTATTTTAGAGTCTGGTCGAAAAACAATCCGGCTCCAAACCGACAAAGGCCTCGAATTTGTCAATAAAAGCTTTCAGCAATTTCTGAAGCGGAATGGGATTGATTTCTTTACTACTGAGAACGAGGATATTAAAGCTGCGGTAGTTGAACGATTCAATAGGACTCTCAAAGAAAAACTGTGGCGTGTGTTTACTCGTCAGAACTCTCCTCGATTCAAAGACGTATTACCCAAAGTAGTGAAAAGTTATAATCATTCTTATCATAGGAGTATCAAGTTACGCCCTGTTGACGTAACAGAGAAAAATCAAGGGGACGTATGGAACACATTGTATTTGGATGATCGACCTAAAAAGAAAACTAGTGCAAAACTTTTGATCGACGATCGTGTGAGAATAAGTAAAAGTAGGCGACTGTTTAAAAAGGGCTACCTACCCTCTTGGACCGAAGAGTTATTTACAGTGACAAAATCCATTTCAACAACACCTAGAACCTACCAAATTACAGACGATCAGAACGAATGCGTGCGCGGAAGCTTCTATAAACAAGAACTGCAAAAAGTTGGTGCAAAAGAAATCTACAGAATTGAGACCGTCTTGGATAAGCGTAAAAGCGGACAAGAACTTTTGGTGAAGTGGGTCGGTTACGATTCATCATTTAACTCTTGGATACCAAAGTCTTATCTTCGTGTTTACAATTAATTATCATCCTTGTTGTTGTTTTTTTTTTGTTTTTTGTTGTTTTTTTTTTGTTTTTTTATTTTATTTTGTTTTTTTATTATTTTTTTTTTAATTTTCAAATGGAAGGATCCGAAAGTGAAAGTAATAATTCCAACAGAAATTCATCTTATTGGTCTATGTTTGGGAAACGAGTCCCTAGAGAGGAGATCGTGTTCTTGTGTCAGATGATGATTGTGTCGATTGTTGTGTCTGTATCATTATATAACTTGACGCGTGACGGAGAAACAGACAGACTATGGGTAGCACTTCTAAGTAGTTGTCTCGGTTACGTTCTTCCAAATCCAACACTGAATAAACGAGTTTAATCATGTCTTATTTAGTCTTACCTTCTAATAGCAGCATGAGCTATTTTCCGAATAATTCTCCAGGGCATTATTTTACAAAACTACCCAGAGTGTTGGATTTATCGACAGAATACGAAGTCGGTTTATCAGAAATATTATTCAGTAACACGTATAACAACATCCTTGAGAATGAAGCATTTTTCGAGTTTAGAGTTACTAACGACAGCGAACAAGATACCGTACTCATCCCATCGGGTTTATACGAGTCACCGGATGAACTGGTTAAAACGATGATGACTCATATAAGAAGGAAAATAAAAAAGAAGCACGAGGGTTTCATCAAATTTTATTACGACCGTGCAACTCGCAGAGTAATGATAAGGCTATATAAGGAAGGAACTTTTTTGCACTTGAGTTCGACATTGAGCAATCTCTTGAATATTCCAAATCATTATTTATACGGTCCAACGTCTGTGTCGAGTGAAAGGCCATTACATCTAAACGTCGGATTCGAAGCAGTATACGTATATTGCAACCTCGTTCAACCTAGAATAGTTGGGGATAGCGTCGTACCTCTTTTGAGATGCGTACCGAGCGGAAATAGAAGCAAAGACATAGTTCATCATATTTTTGAGAAACCTAACTATGTTCCTCTCAGACTATTTAATTTTGACACGGTTGAAATCCTTTTAACCAACGACAAAGGCGAACCTTTGACATTTGCTTCCGGGAAGTCTATCGTGATACTTCATTTTCGAAAGAAGAGATTCGATTCGTAAAAAGTCGTCATGACAAAAGGGATCGTGTTCAAATCCAATCAAAAAGGTTACGATGATTATTACTGTACTCAAGCAGGACGTGGTCTACCCGTGTTTGTTGGTGGAAGACATCAAAGAGGTCGCGGGCTTGGGAGTATCTTTGGTGGTATTGCGAGATCTCTGTTTCCCATCTTGAAATCGGGCGCTAAAACATTATTAAAAGAAGGTGCAAAAACCGGTGCCCAAATAGCATCTGACGTCATTTCCGGTCAAAATGTTAAAACAGCTTTAAAACGACGCGCGGGGGAGAGTGGGAAAAGATTACTCAACAGAGCCGTGGGTGGTTTGACTTCAACTTCATCGCCGCCGCCGCCGCCGCCACCCGGACGTGTGACTCGGCGTATAAAACGACGACGACCTACTCAGACACGACAAAAGACCAGGAAGAGACGTAGGAAGAACGTAGCTCAAGACATTTTTGGTTGATTATCATGGCTTTGTTACATCCCTATTCCGCAGAGAGTGTACACAGTGGACTCGATCTGTTCTCATTACCCGTCACCCAGACTGCTGTTTAGGATGGTTTGTTTGTGGAATACCATCCGATCTCTACTTTGTCGAGTGGAGGTCCGATCGAATTTTCGATCAGCGGGGGGACGTCAGACTACTTGGATTTGCATAACACATTTATGCACGTACGCGTTAAAGTAATAAAGGCGGATGGAACTAATTTAGACGCCGATAGCAATGTTGCCCCTGTTAACACCTGGTTTCATGCCTTGTTTTCACAAGTGGATATGACTTTGAACGATGTTCTGGTGACGTCAAGTGAGAACGTTTATCCTTTTAGAAGTTTTGTAGAAACAATGTTGAATTATGATCAAGGTGCGAAAAGGAGTCACCTGACAATGGAATTTTTTCACGAGGACACCCCGGGTAAACTAGAAATAACGGATAGTACAAATGCTGGCTTCGATGCACGGAAAGAGCTGGTGAAAGAGAGTAAAGAAGTGGATATGATGGGAAAACTACATTTAGATTTCATGCATCAAGAACGGTATCTAATTAATGGAGTTGATGTAAAGTTGAGGCTTATCCCGTCTAAAGATGCTTTCCATCTCATGACCGATGCTGAGGGGTTTAAGAGTGTAATTACACACGCCTCGTTGTATGTTAGGAAGATTAAATTAAACCCAGCCGTGGCCCTGTCACACGAGAAAGCACTTCACATCGGCAATTGTAAATACCCCATGAAGCGCGTTGTCCATAAAACCTTTTCTATTCCAAAAGGAAATTTAAGTGCCGTGCAAGATAATTTGTTTTTATCGCAAACCCCGACTAAGATCGTACTGGGTCTAATCGAAAGCACTAGCTTTAATGGAAACTACAAAAAGAATCCTTTTAATTTCCAGCACTTTGATCTGTCCTATCTAGCCCTGTACTTGAACGGAAAACAGATACCGTCCAAAGCACTAACTCCGAATTTCAGTAGTAAACAATATGTCAGAGCTTATCACAGTCTTATGCTAGCAGCTGGACTGGTTAACAACGATGCCGGAAATGGAATAGATTATAATGCTTACTCTCAGGGTTGTAGTCTTTTTGGTTTTGATCTGTCACCATCGCTATTAGACGGAAACCAGTTTGAACTGGTAAAAAGCGAGTCGCTTAGACTAGAACTTAAATTCTCGACCCCACTAGCTGATCCGATTATTGTGTTCTGTTACAGCGAATTAGATAGTGTAATAGAAATTGATCGCACTCGTCAGGTGATCACTGACTTTTCATCATGAACAACGTAGAAATCGAAACGATGTTAAACGGACACGTTAGGGCGAGACGAATTTTTCGAGGTGTTTATCCTAAAGATAGACTTCCGAACAACCCGAATTCTCGTCAACCAGCTGCGTACATTATTAACACAGAGTCGAGTTCCGGTCCCGGAAAACATTGGGTATCTGTGTATTTTAACGGGATGGGAAAGGCAGAATATATGGATAGTTTTGGGTTCCCGCCTTCTGCGTATCCGACAATTCAAAGATTTGTGGAAAACAATAGTCGAAGCTGTAAACACAACCCGCGTATTATTCAGGGTATAACCAGTTCCACATGTGGTTTGTACGTTATATATTTCGTGTTGAAGAAAAGTAAAGGTGAAAGTTTGTCAAAACTTTTATCTATTTTTAATCCCTATCATTTTCGTATGAACGATTTAAAAGTGGCAAGAGCTGTTACTCATTTATCCCGAGGCACCTTGGTTGGGTAATCTTAATTGGAATGTTTGTTGTTTAAAATAAAAAAAATAAAAAATGATTCCTTATGATAAAATTTATTTCGTGTACACGAAACAAGACATAATTCTATTTACTTTATACCTTAATAAATGATTTTTAAAATGAAGAAAATGATGATGATGATGATGATGATAATGATGATGATTATGATGATTACAATACAATTGATAAGCATTAACCGTTTGCTTTTGATTGCTTGATCGCTTATAAAATTAAGACTTGCTTTAAATTGTTTAATTACAAATATTTTGTTGTTGATGATGATTATGATGAGGATAAAAATGATGTTTATGATATATATGTAACATTGCTACCCATTAATCATTTATAAAAAAAATGTTTAATGATTGAGTGTGTGAATGATCATTTTATAAGATGTGTATGGTGTATGAAAGTGTTGTTTTTTTTGTTTTTTGTTGTTTTTTTTTTTGTTTTTTTTCTTTCGTTTGTTTCTATGATCTTTTGTTTTATCATATTTTTATAATTCTATCATTATTATTATTATAATTATATTATTATTATTATTATTATTATTATATTATTATTATTATTATTATTATTATTATTATTATTATTATTATTATTATTATTATTATTATTATATTATAATTACATTTTTATTTAGATCGTAATCTTATTTGGTCAAGTTTTGTTGTTTTTTGCTTTTTCTTTTTTATTAATATTTATAGAAAATTATAATGATGATTTAAAAGCTTGATATGTGAATGTGTGAATGACCTTAGATCATTATTGTATAAGGTGTAACTGGTGTGTGAAAGTACATTGCTTTCGATGTTGTGAAAAAATAAAACAAAATGAATTTTATTCACCAACACATGGTTTTAAGTCGGGTTTTTTTTCTGTGTCTGTTATGGTTTTTTTTTTTTTTTTTTTTTTTTTTTTTTTGTAAAAGAAGATTTTAATTTTATTATATGGGGAACTACTTTTGTTTCAGTTTCGAAATGTTCACGTTAAATTTCAAAGAAAAATTTGCATAAAAAAAAGAATCCTTCGAAACTGTAACAAATTGTTGGGTAATATAATTATCAAAGAGTAAAAAATACAAGATGAAAAGATATAGCTTCTTTTATTCAAAACATAAAAAATGATTCGAATCATCAATATGATCATTAACTCAAAAGATAATTGAGTTGTTCGATTACACACCAAATCACAAAGTAAAACATCATGGGGAAAAGTACTCGATTCGTCCAACGATTGACGGGCGAAATCTCCTGTATCATAGAGGGCCACCCACCGTTGGTCTTAATCCAGCTGCTGAGTTTTTTGTCCACATATGAACCCACAAATAAAGCAAAGTTTTCTCTATCCGGGTGAATACGGAGTACACGCTTAATGTAACATAAAAAAACAATGATTCTACCCCAGCTGATCTGAGAGAATAATTCGTCTGCGACGATATACAATTGTTCTCTGGTTTCTATCAACGGACAGGTCGATAAATGTTCGTGAATATACTTATCATATCCTGCAATTGCTTTCTGATAACGATCATCTATCTGTTGATCGAGAAGCAAATCTTTCACAAAAAGTTCCATTTCAGTATCAGTCAAGACAAAAGTACACGAAGTAAAACACACATGAGACGCATTATCCAATACCTTTCTGGTATAATCTGACGAGGCATCGCTAACCAACCACCATGTGATTCGAGCCAATGATTAAGTTTTTCCTCAAGATGAAGACTAACGATCTGAGAAAAATTTTCCCTGTCTGGATGACGTAAAGCTACTCTTCTAGCATAAGCAATTAGAATCACTATCCTATACCAGTTGATATGCTGCTGAAATAATGTATCAATCATCGAGCAAAAACCCAATGGGTTATCCAATACTGGTTGTTGAAAGAGTGATTGATGACAAAGATGAAAACATTGATCTATCACGGTTTTAACACAATGGAACATTTCATCTGGTTCTACATTGAGAATTAATGCTTTCACAAGACCACTCATTTTGCGACGACACTGTCCAGACAAAAATATATTTCAAAGAACCAATCAAACGGACGAAACTATGACAATATGATATCCAATCAAGATCGGAGAATTTGAAAGAACCAATCAAATGATTTAGACTACCGGCTGCTCTGAATGACCTTGACCTATTTTTTGTGTGCGGCGCTGCTCTGCGGCTGACGCCTGAGCTATTTGCCCTTTGACCTTTGAGGGAATCAATGGACTTTTAATTGATTAAATTAATAAGTCATTAGACTCAGGAGTAAGAAACCAATTTAAAAGAAC
>NC_088368.1:19696163-19698663 GCF_034508935.2 Berghia stephanieae | reverse complement strand
TCTTCTTCTTCTTCTTCTTCTTCTTCTTCGTCGTCGTCGTCGTCGTCTTCTTCTTCTTCTTCTTCTTCTTCTTCTTCTTCTTCTTCTTCTTCTTCTTCTTCTTATAATGATAATAATAATAACAATTATTATTATCATTAATATCATCATCATCATCATTGCTATTATTATTATTATTATTATTATTATTATTATTATTATTATTATTATTATTATTATTATTATTTTTATTATTATTATTATATTATTATTATTATTATCATCATTATTATTATTATTATTATTATTATTATTATTATTATTATTATTATTATTATTATTATTATTATTGGTTAATTCCGACATAATACCGTTTTGAGACCACACGTGACACAGAGCAACCCAGACGCCTTCTTACTAGCACGGAGAGTGAAATACTGTATAGGATATCATTATGACGATGTAATTACGGGAAAAAACCAGCCACCCACGTGAAGACTAATAAATCATGTCTCTCATAGCCTTAAACTACTGTGTTATGTCGGATTGACTAAGGTGAAGAAACAAGAATTTTTTGATCAACATCGTGCTATTATGGAACTTGGTTTACATTTATTTAATCCTTAGATCGAGGATAAACAAAAATATAATTTGTTATAGGACAAAAAAATAAATCTCTAAATAAACGCGTCGCATTTCTATGCAAAAAAAAAATCATCAACAAAAACAAACAAATATATAAACAAAAAAGATAAATAAACAGCTCTGTGTCATTGCTTCCAGCCAACCATTTAGATGGTAAGTTTTCACTAAATTATATTCAATCAGACAATAATCGATCAAGGTTACACACAGTTTTGTGTGTAGGTAGGTTACATCCGCCTGACAGATGATGTGAATATTTTACCTAAACGCATATCATCAATAGTGCAATATCCTCTAAACGGGCTCAAGTCGCTTTACACGGGGTCCCTAGCCAAAAAACAACACTTAAAATGAAGGATGAGACATGACGCTTGAAAGGTTATATTTTTTCCCGACAGAGAAGGCTGTTAAGGGCCAAGTACTCAAACAAAGAACATAGAGACATTGAGACATTGAGTATGCTCCGGTATTTGGGGTGAATTTGTGTTGGACCCGCGATCTCAAGTAGTCGGGTAGAGAGAGGTTCTAATAATGACTAGGGTTAGAGACGATCTTTTTTTGGGATCGTGGATAGCTCATACGGTAGAGTCACGATCTCCCCGGCCAGGCGGAGTTGTCGTATCAATAAGGTCGCGGGTTCAAACCCCCATCACCGCCGCGAAATTTTTGTTCTCTATTGTCTTCTGACAATTTCCTACTCACTTTATCGCTTGCTGATAGAATTAAGTGAGAACTGATAAATGGATGGCTAAAAATAATACCAAAAAGCTGAATGACGTCAACCGTGATTCAAATAGTCCTTCAGAGCCATTCGTCCCATGGAGCCGGAGTCTATCCCGGTTTCTATAGCGTGAAGCGGACAACAGCAATTGCTTTACTATCCTATCAACTGCGATTGACGTCACTAGATTAATCAGACTAATAAATGTTTTTTTAAAAAAAACGCATTGTTTTTTTGTGTTGGTACGTTATATCTGGCTGGCGGGTGTTATGAGGCTTTTTTTAAAACTAAACGCTTAACATCAATAACAAAGACCTGAGCGACGTTAACTTCTTTCCCTCTCTAAGATAAAAATACACCGTCAGTCTACCACCACTAACACTGTGACACTAACCGTAGCCATCGTTAAGTTTTAGCCTGACACTGAAACCCAAAAAGACTGGCATTTTGACTTCATTATTTAGTTTTTGCACCGCCTAGTGGGTTGTCGTTAATAGTGCTCATGGAAACAAATGGTCCCATTGGTTGAACTATTGAATACTACTCACGATTTGTTTTCTTTTGTGGAAAAAGACTGGCATTTTGACGTCATTTTTTGGTCAGTGTCAGGCCGTGGCCTTCGTAAAGTTATGCGAACTAAACGCAACCAATAGAAGGAACTGTTGGTGTCACTCAGCTCCACAGACGACTAGGAGATCCTGTAAAGTAGAAAACGGTATGGGCTGCCTGAAGCCGGTGATCGTGAAAATACAAACGAAAGAGTGAAAATGGAGAGGCTTCGTATGGGAATAAAACAGACAATGGAATTTTCGGGTACAACCCTTCGTCAGCACAACGAAGGGTTTGTACCTAGGACTTCTATAGATGTCACTGGTTTGTACGGTTTGTTGCGGCTATGTGGTCTTGTGGTATGACACTCGCTTTCGGATCGGAAGTTCCTGGGTTCGATCCTCGCTCGGCACATAGTTGAGTCCTTGGAAAAGGCTCTTTACTCAGGTGTAAAATGAGTACCTGGCCGTTAACAGCGTTGTCTCTGTCCGAAAAAAATTATAATATCGCCTAACAGGCGTCATGTCCCGTCCTACATGTTAACTGTTGCTGTTGACCGGGGACCCCTTGTAAAGCGCTTTGAGCACGTTTAGTGGATATTGCGCT
>NC_088368.1:19688663-19691163 GCF_034508935.2 Berghia stephanieae | reverse complement strand
CTCTCTCTCTCTCTCTCTCTCTCTCTCTCTCTCTCTCTCTCTATCTCTCTCTCTCTCTCTCTCTCTTTGTCTCTTTCTCCTCTCTCTCTCTCTCTCTTTGTCTCTTTCTCTATTCTCTCTATCTCTCTCTCTTTCTCTTTCTTCCTCTCTCTCTCTCTTTCTCTCTCTCTCTCTCTCTCTCTCTCTCTCTCTCTCTCTATTTTAAAAAAATATGAATTCCTATAAACTCCTAAAGATCTGTTTCATGCCTTTTACTTCTATCCTTCAATCAACAAAACATTCCCATAAAAAGCCCTGCAATTGCAAGTAAATATGACAACATCAGAGATGAAGAAACCCATATTACAATTCTACATTTCAAGAAACAACCCTAAACAACAACAGCTAGAAATGCATGGACAAAGAAATCCAAGAACTTTGATGTCACAATGGGTGGTTACGATGGAGCAGAGACATGCAAGCTCGTTGGATTATTCTTACTCTCACAACTTCAACACATTGACATCTAATTTGGACGGGCTCGCATTCATCATCATCCATCGTCGCTTGTACTCTTGAGTACGTTGCCAGTCAGCTGTCTCCACGAATCACGATCCTTTGCGGTGTTGCTTTTTAAGTCACATTTGGCCATTCTTAGGTTATTTAGATAAGTCATTCTTTGTCTTCCTCTAGCTCTCTTTCCTTCGATCTTCCCAGATGTGACCAACTTTTCTATTCCGTCTCTTCTCCACACGTGTCCCAGAAACCGTAACTGCCTCTTTCTGATGTTATCGATCAGTATTCTTCTCTTTCTCACCTTCTCCAACACTTCCTCGTTCGTACACCTGTCTGTGCATGATGCCCTCAACAGTCTTCTATACACCCACATCTAAAATGCTCGCATTATGGGGAAAAAAAACAATAAACATAAAAACAACTCCGAAATGACAAACAGAAATGATTTTTTTAAAAAAGAAGAAATATTCTTCAACAGCAACAACATAAACGTGACATCGAATCAAACAACAATATATTCGATTTCCTGGATAGAACAATCAATCTAACCAAAAGTACACACCAACCATTCTCGAAACACAACAACACTCCATTGTACAACCATAGCTATAGCAATGGGAGCGATCTATATTCAGGTTTTCGTCCAACGAAGTCATCAATCACATGATTTGTTGCTGTACAACGAATGGATATTTCTTTAAAAATGTAAACACACTGCTTTGTTTATGAAAGTTATAAACATACACATGTGTCAAACTCAAACTGAACAAAATGACCAATCGTGGATTTCGAAAGCTGTGAGTGTGAGCACTTTTCACTATGTGGGTCACTTTGTGCACATTTGCAATGTGACCAATGACCTAGAGCACATGGAAATGTTATATCATGCCCATTATCCTCCATCTATAATAAACAACATTCCAAAGAGCATTAACAAACGAGGCAGCAACGCCACCTTACACAGTCGCACTTAAAAATTGTGGTTACAAATATTCAATGAAATATGAAAAAGAAGAAGAAATTAGACCAATTAACTCAATAAAATACAAATTTAAAAAAAAAGAAGGAACTTAACATACTTCAACCCTATCTACTGTAAAAACGTGACAACTTCTATTGGCAAAAACAACCCACCAAAAAAACAGAACAAAATTCTCCCGACAAGACCATGTTTTGTACCCCATAATACTAATACAATCAAGATAGGATACCCCTGCATGTCAAACATCCAAAATATCATATCATCTCAAAACAAACGAAAACTATCCCAACCAGAACAACCTAATAATGCAATCTTCAGAAAAAATACAATTGCAGAACTCAGACAACATGCCCCTTAAACGGCAATTGCTTAACACAAAACGTTGTTTATCAAGCCATAGTTACACGCTCAGACACACAAAACGTTATTTATCAAGCCATAGTTACACGCTCAGACACACAAAACGTTATTTATCAAGCCATAGTTACACGCTCAGACACACAAAACGTTGTTTATCAAGCCATAGTTACACGCTCAGACACACAAAACGTTATTTATCAAGCCATAGTTACACGCTCAGACACACAAAACGTTATTTATCAAGCCATAGTTACACGCTCAGACACATAAAAGCAAGAGACGTATATAAGCAGAAGAAGTGTTAGGGGCACTGATATTCATACCGTATAAATATACTTACTTACTTACTTAGACCGCCCCTTGGGGCGCCCAACATGAGCCACAAGTCTTCGCCATTCTCTCTTGTCCCCCATAAGCGTACGCAGCTCCCGGGTGTCGTCCACTCCTGTGTCATCTAGCAGACAGTCAATGTATGTGTTAATCTGCCTGCCTCTGCTTCTGGTTCTCTCAGGTGGTTTCCATAGCACAAGACTACTTGCAATCTCCTCCTTGTGTCTCCAGCAGTGCCCCGCAAGTCTCAAGTCTTCTCTTTTGTATCGTCGAGGTCACTGGTATTACGTAAAAATAAGACTAATTTGAAAATAATCTATAAACTTTCAATGT
>NC_088368.1:19676901-19688565 GCF_034508935.2 Berghia stephanieae | reverse complement strand
TAGGTAAGGCATTTGCAAAAGGCCATATTTGGAGTCACCACTGCAAAATTCGCAAATCCGTCATGAAACAAACTAACATTAACTGTAACACTAATTATAAGGGCCAGCTATTGGGAATGAGATTAGCCGAAGAGTAGCGTCCCTTGATTGGACGTCACCTACAGAGAGAACGTCAAAATGGTTTTGTGCATGCGTCTCTCTCGACCTCGCTTTCGGTGAAGTGTCTCATGCCGCTTTCACCGGAAGCGAGGACGAGAGACGCATGCGCACAGCCAACATGATTTCTCTATCTAATAACTTTTCCGCCGGTGACGTCCAATCAAGGGACGCTACTCTTCCGTTAATCTCATTCCCTATCTGAATCGTGTTGAGTGCTCTGTTGAGCATTTCTGTTCATTCTACATCTCGTTCAATGTGTTAAGTCTTAAAAGTCTTCAGTAAAATTATGTGAGCACAGAATCTTAAGCAAAAGCAAACCACTTTTTTTAAACCCTGGACAAGAGATTAGACCGTTTCAGAGTGACAAGGGTGAGATAGTGTGATGTAGGGACAGGGGAAATGGGTGTGTGGAGAAGTGGGGGGGGGGGGGGGGGGGTGGAGGAACCTTTGATGAGTAAATGAGGGAAAAGATACGGACTGAAAAAGATGCTGATACAACTTCTGCTGCTGATGATGATGATAGTGATATGATGAATCTTGACGATAAAAATTGAATATAAACCATTCATGACTTATGGATAGGATTCAATAGTCAGATGTCACGTCACCCAGCAACGAGCAGCTTGGTTCTAAACAAAGAAAATCGGTACTTTTTATTGGCTTGAATTTTTTCACGTGTCATGTGATTAGACTGTATGAAAGTCAAAACTTGATCAAATTTATAATGTTTTTCTCCTCTGGACACACTTTTTATGCTCGTTGGAGAAGTATTTCATAAGGTCGACCGCCATTGTTACGATAGTTTAGAACCAGTTGCTAAGTTCCATGCGGCATTACGAGGGAAGTGACGTCACGACTGTTGGAGGTTATTAAAGCAATTAAGCAATGGTTTCGGGAAGAAAGGGAGGGCCGGATTGGGGGGGGGGGGGGGGGGTTGCTGGGCCTATTAGATCAAGCGGACATTTCTTTGCAACTAACTAGCATCTTATTAAAAGGGTAGCGAGAAATTGTTCCGATTCGCTTCACATTACAGTTACAGAAGCTGGATTAAAATCCCAGGTTCATGGATCTTGCTTAATGGACAATAAAAGGTTGCTGAAAGTTATTCAAACCCCGTCTTGGTTTGATAGACACTTTAGCACGGATAGATAGTTCTGTCGTTCCTAGTAAATGTTGTTTGATTTTTTGTTTTTAAATAATAATAACAATTAATAAAATAAGAGAAAAAAAAAAGAAAAAGAAGGAATGAAAGAAAGAAAATATAAAACTATCACTCCCCCCCCCCCCTTTTTTTTTTTTTTTAATTCCATTTGGGCCATTAAAACTTCAATCAGGGTAAATCCCAACATCAAAAAGTATCAGTCCCATTGGTACTTATAAGAAGACTCAGGTTTGAGTCTTTCTGACAAGTTGATGACCATCTTAATCCGTCATTTGAAGCAACAAAGGTTTTTTCGGGCTCAAATGAAATCAATGTGTTTGTGAAAGAATAGCACAGATAAGCAAACGTGCTCCAGAGTCAGCAACATGTAAAAAATTAACCAGTTAACGGCAAGTACTTTGGAAAAACTCGTCATTCAAATATAGACCGATTTAAATGACCCTCATATTGCAAAAACTCACAAACCTGGGACTTCGCGAAGAGAGTTTTTTTTTGCCAAGATGAGGGTCATTTAAATCAATCGATGTTTTTTTTTTTTTTTCGATGACTAATATGTTACTAGTGTGCATCTGTGTGAGTGTGTCTATGTCAGTATTGTATTGTTATAAATGTGTAACCAAATGACAAATTGACCTTTTTTTAGGACAATAAAGATATATTATTATTATCATTATTATTATTATTATTATTATTATTATTATTATTATTATTATTATTATTATTATTATTATTATTATTATTATTATTATTATTATATGAAGGACGACTTTTCTGGCCAAATTTTTTAATATCGGGTTTTCCAGATTATGGCAGTTTACTGGTTAACTCACTCAACCCTAACACCGTATATCCGTAGCTTATCCGGGTTACTTTTACCCTATGCCTGTGTATTACATTTTTCTGAGACGAATTAGAGGCGTAGTATCAAAGCTAATGTTTTTAGTTTTTACATGTTAATGGTGGTTGAATAAAACTATCTATGTGCATGCTCATTTTTAATACATTCAGTCCTGTTTTGAAAAGTTGCAAAAATCTCTAGGATTGAGTGAGTTAAAGGAAGATGAAGGGCAGGTAATCCATTTAGAATTGAAGGTTTCCCGTCAATGACAGGGTATTTTTCCTATGTAAATTTCACAAGGACGCTGCAGAACTAGAAGAGAAGAAAAAAAAAACTGTAGACAAAAAAAAAAAAAAACTGTCTCAAACGTTAATGACATGAAGCGCTCCTTTCTCTCACCCCCCCCCCCCCCCCCCCCCCTTCCCACATCCCTTCCTGTGGTTTTCATTTGACATTCTTACCACCTCCACACCACCATACCCCATCCCCTCGTTTTTCCCTCTTAAAAAGCACCCAAAAAAAGTGTAGGGGGAGAGGGTGGGAGGCTTCCAAAGGATAATAGAAAATAGAAACAAAAATCCAGCCAGGTACAAGAACAAAATAACAACATAAATTTCACAGGTGTCTGTATTTTATCGTCTCTTCGTCTGAACAAAATTGACAATAAAATAGGAGGAAAATGGCCACTTAAAGATAATGCTAAAAGGTAATATTTACAGCACTTCAGTGTTCATGACAAACTTTAAAAAATGCATTACAGAATAATTTTTTAAAAGAAGAAAACAAATTTTTTAACCCGCAAAAAGCCAAGACACAATGAGTAAAAACGGTAACTAGTGATAAAATGGAATTTGAAAAATAATTATTTACATTTATCTATGACAGATGACAATTCCAACTTCCACCCCAAGAGAAGTGGACGATGATAACACACCAATAATAGAGAATGAGATTAGCGGAAGAGTAGCGTCCCTTGATTGGACGTCACCGGTGGAGAAGTTATTTGTAAACAAACCAACTACAAGCCAAGCACTCCAAATAAAAAAAATATTTATTATTCATATTTCTGTACAAAAATGCATATCATAATAATTTTTGAAAAGATATGAATAATAAACTTTGTACTTGGAGCGCTTGGCTTGTAGTTGGTTTGTTTACAAATAACTTCTCCACCGGTGACGTCCAATCAAGGGAAGATACTCTTCCGCTAATCTCATTCCCTTTATCTAGTCTTTAGTCATTGGTGTTTCTGTTTTTGTTTTGTCAGCTTGCTTGTTTGTTTTCTAACGTGATAAATCATTTATTTTGATAAAGGGTAGACTAAACCCGAATTGACCACAACTGTGTGACTTTTGTCATTTATTGAAACTTCTTGTTTTAATTAAAATGAATCTATTTATTGATTTTTGGTTGGTTGTCTTTAGATATAGACTTTCGCACTATGGGCATTGTGGCTGCGAATGGCTTTTAATTGTTATTACCATATTACACATTAAATATGTATTACTTTTAGAAACAAGCAGAACATTAAAACCGTCATTAGCATACAGATATAAGACAAGCATGTAGAGAGTATGTATTTATACCATGTCCAACCGTGCGTCGTGACAACATTTACGATATCCGTTATCATTTCAGTACAAGAGCTTATCAAACAAACACCATGTCAAGACAATACCGACATTTTCTGACTAAACACTTTATCTTTTTTAATTTGGCCAGAGAATTATTTACATCAAATATCCACCGATTAATTTTAATATACCCCAAACTTTTTTTTAAAAAATCAAACCTGAGACTTCTATCAAATCTCATGTTTAATGTAATTTGATAATACGGGGGTCATTTTAATCGACCGATATTTGAATTTTAAGTTTTCTGGCCAAAATGAAAAATAAGTCGTAAGTGAGAGTAGGGCAGTCAAGCGGTCACACAACATGAAGTGAAGGCAAACTTAGCTATAGGTCTGTATTATTTATCAAACCATCAATCGGCAACAGACAATATTATAGGGCCATTTTATCATTTAATTTATTATTGGCAGTATCGGTAGTGACTCGATGGTGTATGTAACAAAGTCCAGCGATGCTGAGTGTGGTCAGAGACAAGATGGTGGTAAACTTTTGTGTTGTGTCAAAGGGCAATGTACCTTACTCACATGGCATGACATGACAGCCCTACTACACTCAGTCATATGAGAATGAGTACCCGGCTAGGCGGGCTGAGACAGGCCAGCCGAAGAGAAAAACCGCAAGGTGTGTTTAGGGCTCAACGTATAGTGTGTTCACACTTGTGGAGTGTGTAACCGAAATTCCAACAAAGTTGCCATATTGGTTTTTATTAGACAAAGCGAATTAAGTTTGGTTACTGATTCTTTGTCAAAATATGTTTCTTGGTTGAAATTCAGTTTAAGAGACACGTCTTTTAATATTTAGTGTCTAAAAATTAAAAGATATTTTAAACAATAATTTATATTCAACAAACCCAGCAAATCACACACAAAGACTTGATTCTTAATTGGCAAATATTTTTTGCTAATAAAACATCTCCTCTCTGACTATATACCGGTTTGGTACCGGCTTTGAATCTGTGATTAGCCCTATTTCACATTTCAGTCAGATTAACTGAAGCTCTAACTTTTAATTCCTTTTCAAATGTTTATACATTTAAACTGTGTTGTTGGAGTTTTAAATTCTTTATCCATATTGTTCCATACAGTAATTGTTTTGTAAAATGGGTAGAAAGTGCTCTGTCTTCAATTGTAGAACTGGCTACAGAGATCAACCTGCTGATCTGAAAATAACTGTGTACAAATTTCCGAAGGAAATTCAGAAACGTAAACAGTGGATTTCATGCTTACCAAATAAGCTTAACTTTGAAGATGTTACGGAACATATGGGAGTTTGTGCTCTACATTGGCCTGATAATCCAAAAATGGTTCGTGTAGGACGATATTTTGTTCCAGTTGACCCACCTTCTGTTTTTCATAATGTACCCCAATCATGTGTACCAAGCTCGTCACAAACTCAACATCGGATTACTACAAAAGCCACTGCTGCCTCTCGAGCTGTTGATTTGGATGAGATGTCAGATTTCATGGAGTCTGATTTATTTCAATATGATTCTTTTCATGACAAATTTTGTTGTGAAGTTGGAAATTGTGGTGCCATTTTCACTCTTCCGTCAGGATCACATGATTCATATATTTTATTGAGTAGTGAGAGGAAAGGTCAAATTCACAAGTTTGCAGTATATTTTAAATACAACACTGGAACTAAAAATCCCAGGGTGACGTATGAGATGTATCATTTGGGGAAACGTATTCGTCACCCATTCATCAGTGAGATTAAATGTTGGAGTCAGCTTGAAGAGTTTCTTCGATTTGTCAAAGCAGAAACACCATTTGAAGTTACTGATAAGAAAGTCAACTTTTGTATCAGAAATCTTCAGCTGATGAATTCGTCGAAAAACTCAAGGCTTTACTCTGCAGAGGACCTGTTTTTAGCGTTTTCATGGTATGAAAAATCCCGTGCTTTGTATCTTGAACTTCGTAATCATTTACAATTACCATCTATTTCTACCATGAAAAGAATTACAAGTGTGGCAAATAACACCTCTGATGAAAATCTCTTTACGAATGTTTTTAATCATCTTGAAGAAAGATCCAGAAATTGTATTTTGATTATTGATGAAGTTTATGTCAAGGCATCAGTTTCATACAGAGGAGGAACCATTTATGGATATGCTGTTGATTACCTGATAAATTGGCTACTACGTTTTTATGTTTTATGGTAAAGTGCTTTTTTGGATCAAGAACATTTCTTGTCAAACTGTTACCCTGTCATGCCTTAACATCTGATTTTCAGTACAGTAACACTATAAATGTCATTTCTACAATTGAAAGATGTGGAGGGAAAGTAATTGCAATAATAAATGATAACAACAGATTGAATCAAGCTTTTTTCAAAAAATTTCCTAAAATAAATGAATCATCTCCTTGGATTACCATGTCCCCAGTTGATCCTACAAGATCCTTATTTTTACTGTATGATACTGTTCACCTGTTGAAAAATATCCGAAACAACTGGATTACTGAGAAAACAAAATGTCTGAATTTCTACCCTTGTCATTCATCTGAACCAGTAACTGCCCAGTGGTCTGATTTGGAAGAACTTCATAATTACGAGACAGGATTTCTTGTAAAACTTTCAACTCTTTCCAAAACAGCATTGAACCCACAAGTATTGAAAAACAGAAAGTTTCCCTTGTATTGGAAGTATTTTCAGAGAAGACAAGCTCTGCATTGAAATCGTCATCAAAGTCTGTCAGTTCTTGGATCAACACTGCCTTATTTATAGATGAAGTTTTGAAGCTTTGGAAAGTTTTTAACACGAAGTCTCCCTTTCAAAGCACTCGTTTTCGTGACCCAGATCGATTATGTATTGAACTTTCAGAAGCTGGTAGTCATCAATTGAATATCCTGGATCAATGGGCACTGCTTGCTGACCGGATGACAGCATCAAGTCCTGTTCTAAGGGAAAAATCCTTCACAAGAGACACAGCAAATGCTTTAGCTTGGACCTGCAGATGCCTTATTGACTTATCAAAGTACCTATTGACACAAAAAAAACTCTGTCCATCATCAATATGTTGCCATTGGTTTCTTCCAACAAGATGTCATAGAGAAGCATTTTGCTCATTTTAGGATGTCAGCTGGTTGCAATTTTTATATAACAGCTCAAGATCTTTTGAACTGTCATCATATAGACAGGGCCAAACTTTTTATTGAATTTGAGAAGGATATTGATTTTAACTCCTCTGGACATTCCTGTGATCTCTGTGGGAAAGAACTGACAGACTCGGAACTTCTCATCATTGACGACCTTCCTCTCACTACTAACACACTATCATCTGATGAGAAAATGATTCTTTATTATATCGGAGGCTATGTGGCCCTAAAGGATGAAAAGTTGCGAGGAGCAGATGGAGACGTGTTCCCTGAAGATGTCAAAGTCTACACTGAGGAAATGGACAGAGGTGGTCTAAATTACCCTTCGACTGCAACTTTTCATCTTATTCTATACTGCTACACTTTTTTTAAAATGTCTGGAGAAATGCATTGTCGTTCAAGACTCGTAAGAATTTTTGAAGATTTTCCAGCACTGTTTCATTTGGATGTTGTTCTCAGCAAAATTTCTACACGCAGAATTGTAAATATTTTATTGAAACGTTTCTGCACTCAAGCTGACAGTGACAATAAAATCCAACAACAGAGAAGGAAAATAGCCAAAACTGTCATCTTTGTAGTTATAATGAATTATTTATACTCATTTTCCCAGCCTCACAAGTCCTATTTCATGCATTATTATACTGTTGAATCTTTTAATGGGCCATTGGCGGTCCCAAGCCCGCAGCTGAATGCATACCTTTTTATATGCGTTCAGTAACTCAGAGGGAAAGATTCTGTGTTTATTCAAATGGATATATATTAAATTGTGCAATTATCAAGGTAAGGCATGTTTTATATTTTAATACTTATTTTTCTTCTTTCATTCAATTTTTTTCTCTTTTTCTTTTTTTTTTTTTTTAATTTTTGTGTTTGTTTTACTAATGTGATTTATCAAAAGGGACCTTATCAAAAACAGAGCTTAAACTACAAAAATATATTTGCTATTTGAAAAATGAAAAAAAAAACATTTTCTCTTATTATTATATAAAAAATCGGTCTCAAAAATATTGTGAAAAGAAAACAAATTCCGACCAAGATAGCGCGAGTGCACTAACACTAACACAGCGACTCGCTCGTACCTTACGCTGAGCCCTAAACGAAATCGCGACACGGTGTGCTGAGCTGGCCTGGGTCGGGTCGCTTAGGTACCCGGCTATAGATTGTAACGGATATTTGTAAGAGTGGCGGTACAATTCGGACACTTAAAAAGGCCATACGAAATATTATGGTTTCTTTTATTCCATATTACAATGACACGATAGACGCAGATAAAAGAAACCTTATGAAGCGTGTTTTTGTGATTGTGCAATTGCAATGTGAGACCGTGAAAATGCGGAATTCAGTTCTATATCTATATTTATTTATATATCTTAGTGATGAGGTAATCATGGTTTGATAATAATTAGCGTTCAAATAATATTTTATCTACATAAATATCTTTACATCAGAACGGATAGTGAGGATTCATTACATCCTTTAACGTCCTTACCAACTGCAGAAAAATCGTCACATTTGTTACGATACAATGAACATTGCATATTCAGATTATTATTTTGTACATCAGAACATTAGAGGAAAAATCTTTGTTTGATGTTTTTCTTTGTTTGAGTTCTTTTTAAATAATTTTAGTGGTCGGTATGCATGACAATTTGGGGGAAATGCTGAAAAGGAGCGGTAACGAGAGATTTAAACTTGTACATATATACAGAATAATGACTTCTAGTATTGACACACAACAAACTGACCACCGAATCATGATATTATAATGGCAGTGTAGGGCCGGATCCAGTGACCATCAAACCACAGGCCGAAGGCCTATAATTACCATTACAAACATCAGCGCATTATGTATTTATATCATTGTACGTACCATTCGCTTGGCGGAATACGTATGTTATGTATGTGTTTGTGTGTGTGTGTGTGTGGGGGGGGGGGGGGGTCCCAATGAACTTCTGTATCTGCCAGTCAATTTCTTCACGTATACCTCTCAGAAACGCCCAATGGAATTTGCACAAAACGTGACCGTGAGACACAATCTGGGATTGTGCCGTAGTAGTAGTAGTAAATAGAATTATTAGGAATTGGAATTTAGTGAGAAAATATTGGGATTTGAGTGAAAATATAAATATGTTGAACTGAGCGCTATCTCCTGGGGGAATATAAATAAAGCATTGTGAAGCGCATTGAGCATGGTAAATCCATAGAAAAGCGTTGTATGCTCAAATCTACTATATTATTTATTCAGCAGCAAGAACCTCAAAATCAAAAGTCATAATTCTGACATGTTCTCCTGTGATACGAATATCTATTTCCAACATCAAGTTCACAAATCAGCATACCAGCTTGGTCTTCAAGAGCCGTGAGGAAATACGAAAAACTACCAACGTTTGTCTCCAAATACATCATTACATAAGCTTTGATACGTTTGATGCCGAGCATGCCACAGGGTTATAAAATATGTATTAATCCTACTGAGGACTATTCATTTTTTATGAAATGTGTAACGAATTAAGCTAGTCATGGTACCCACTATTCTTGCCCCATATGATTTTTTATTCCAAAAAAGTAATTTCCGGCATGAGGATACATTATGTCCTTCAACGTCATATTTACCACCTTCTTCTTCTTTTTTTCTTCCATTGTATTTAACTGCTCTACGTCTTCGTGTGGCCTTGAAAATCAAACGATATGTTGCAGTGTCTCCTCTTGTACCAAAGTCAGGAGATGTTCAGAATGTTCCAAAACTCTGGTCTTTGTGTTGTGGGCTTGAGCAAGGCATTTGGGGTACTTAACACAAATTACCCCACTGAGAACCTGGCTATAGACAATGGTGGATATTGTAAGGAAGCAAGTATTTTTTTTTAAATTCAAAAAGGACATTCGAGATATGAAACAGAAGGTTGGATCCATGTGGCTGCTGAGGCAGGGGGAAATACATGCCCAAACTTTATGAAAAGCATCGGGCGTGGTAAATCGGTGAGTGAAAACACGCGTTACAATTAATAATTAAAATCGCTTTAAGTTAAAAGAGGAGAGGCACGGGTCATAATATTATACACGCTCTGATAACCCGGCGATCAATGTGTTAATTTGGTTTCCTATTATTCTTTATTCTTCTTTAACAATAGGTTTGTAGAACATCATTTTTTTTTTAAATAATATTTTTTCACTGTTGGTTTGTTATTTACCCCCTCGCAAAGTAGATGGATGAATGAAAGCATGTAAGAAATAATTAATGAATGTTTGGGCTTTTTTTTATGAATAAAAAAGTAAAACGCCACTTGAGGTAATGTTGCACAGAAAATAGAGCTGGCATGGGGAATAACAAAAACAACAACAACAACAACAAAAAACAACACAACAACCATTTGGTTTCGGTAGCCTGTGTCTTAATAGAATTAATCCGATTACCAGGATAATAAAATAACATTGGTGATTTGTATGCAACATCGATCACGAAACGTGTAGAAAATTAAATTAGGGTGGATTATCAGGAGCATTCACTTTCACGTACAACCGTGTAAAATCTATACAGAGAAAGAGAGACAGTAAAATGAAAATGAGATCATGAAATTGAGACACATAGCACTAATAATATCGTAACACATATAATCCAAAACCGGTGCCAGCTCCCTATTTTTAAATAAATTTATTGTTCTACTTCTACAATGTTCTCTCTCTCTCTCTCTCTCTCTCTCTCTCTCTCTCTCTCTCTCTCTCTCTCTCTCCTTTTTTTTTTCTCTTTAAGTCTTTTACACCCCCCCCCCCTCATGTGTCCTGTACGTGCTGTGATGACCAGACACAAATTATGACCCACTGCCTAAAAAACGGTATTATGTCAGGGTAGTAAATCGGGTGATGATAGATTGATTTTTAAACTGAAATTAAATGTGATATTTTGAATCATTGGCTTCATTAGGACATGCTAACACTATCTAACACTGTTTGAAACGAATGGTTACATTCTGCACGAGTCATTTCCATGAGAACAAAGAGAAAACCCAAACAGTCGGGTCTTCAATCCACACTCTTAAATAAAAACGAACACCTATTTTAATGAAATGTTGTTTAAAATAAAATTAGGTTTATGAAGATTGAACAGAAACGTCTGTCCATTAGGCAACAAAAATGTTCACTTTTTTTATGTAAGTGTAAGTAGATATAATGAAAATGGAAAAAAAAAAGTCTTAACGATAAATAATATTATCTTATGTTAAGTTATATGTGACCCTCCGTGTCAAAGCGGTATTATGTCGGGATCCACTCGATTAGGGAAATTGAATTATTTGCCACAAATACCGCTTGGGTTTAATTTTTGTACGTTATGCTGGAGTATAAATACTATTTCTTGCTTTACAAAAACTTCTAAGGTCCGATTTCTCATCATTCTATCTCTAAATTCACTTTTTGGGGTCTGAATCATTCCGACATAATACCGTTTTGAGACGGAGGGTCACATATTTGCATTTAGACCAAATAGAGATTTTAGAATGAATGGAGGTATCATGGAACGGTTTCCCAACAATCCATGACAATTTGGATTATCAGTTATATTATCAGACCTGCAAATGAGTAGGACCGATTACACGTCGGCTTGATCTTATATATAATAAAACTTTGATCTATACAGATCATTGATCACACACTGTGGGAGTCAAAAGACCAGGAAACGGGATGTGAAATCATGTTGATTAATTAGATCTAGACGTCTAGGATAAACTTTACTTTAACCAACGGTTTCCAGAACTTCAAATCAATACAATACATCCATGTGAA
>NC_088368.1:19674238-19676801 GCF_034508935.2 Berghia stephanieae | reverse complement strand
TATAATATAAAAATATATTTTATATATTATATATATATATATTTAAAAATATTAAATCCCCGAGATGACAAAAGACAAATTTTATAATGTGTACAATTAATAATTTCGTTGAAATAAAATACCAATTATTGACCAACACGACAGAACGTCTGAGAAAAGTAGAAGAACGACAAGATCCAGATATAATACTTATTATCGGCAAATGGGGGCACTTAATTAAATCCAGGAAAAAAAAAGGTTTGGCCAGTATGAAAATTGACCGATTTGGAGTAAATAAGCGTTTTTAGCGCATTGAGTTTGGTGAATCCGTGAAAATGCGCAAATATGTTCATACTTTTTTTTTCATTATTGTTATTATATTATTTATTTACAAAACCGGATGGGTTTTGGCCATCTATAATTTTAAAAACAACAAAAAATAACAAATTTTCTTATTTTACGATCATGCGTCAGGAAATCAACAATCGTGCAAAATTAAGTGGGCGGTAGGAAGGTGTGTGTGTGTGTTTTTGTGTGTGTGTGTGTGTTGGTGGGGGGGATGAGAAGGGGGGGGGGGGGGCGGGTCCGTCATACAGAGATAGAAAAATGATGATGGAGTCACTATAATAACAACACACAGCTCCGGGTATTCGCGTGCCAGTTACAGTAGAAACCAATTAGCCCGTCACATCCAATGTGCCCATCACTCTTAAGATCGCAGTTAAAATCTTTGAAAAGTAATGTGGTATAATACAATGAAAGGAGTAGATTGACACGTGAATAATATTTATATTTGCTTTATCAAGAATTCGTCATGTTAATGAGCTTAATCTGCAGGTTGTATGGGGTAAAATCCATTTCACACAATACAAGTCGAATGTCAACACCCTATAATGGAATACATAATCGATATATATATATATATATAGATATATTTATTTATATATATATATATTATATTATATATAACACAGGACACAACAATTTTTTGATCATCTGGTCACTGATCAAGCTCAATATCGCTTGTCTTTTATTTCAATAAAACTTCAATGATGAACAGAATATTTTCTCTGACTATTCTCCTCCTCCCCCCACCTTCCCGTCTATAACTATTCCTAAGCGATCAATCAATCCTCCTGAACGAATATTTCGCAATTGGTTTAAGTGCTATCTACTGCACTTTTCGAACACATCACAAAATGTATACTCAGTACTTTTAAATTCGTTACAATTCGTACTCCCCCTACTCCACCCCGCCCCCACCAAAATTAACAACTTGGCCACAGCTTTGGTACATCTTCCTACAGTATAACAGATCATCTTCATACAGTATACAGAGATCATCTTCTACAGTATACAAAGATCATCTTCCTACAGTATACAGAGATCATCTTCCAACAGTATATAGAGATCATCTTCCTACAGTATACAGAGATCATCTTCCTACAGTATACAGAGATCATCTTCCTACAGTATACAGAGATCATCTTCCTACAGTAAACAGAGATCATCTTCCTACAGTATACAGAGATCATCTTCCTATAGTATACAGAGATCATCTTCTTACAGTAAACAGAGATCATCTTCCTACAGTATACAGATATTAAAATTAAAAGTATCATTTAAATCTAACTTCGCCTTTCTCGTCCATGTCTCCAGTCTGTGACGCCTCAGTCTTTTTTACAGATCTATTCAATTCTATTTACTAATAATTAAATAATAAAACAATATGGACAGTGAAAATGTTGTCTTTTCACGATTTCACTATTCTCTTCAGGGCTGCACGATGTTCTATTTACACCTTCAGCAGAGAAATAGAGGTCAGCGTCCAAACTTCTCTTCTCTCTCTCTCTCTCTCTCTCTCTCTCTCTCTCTCTCTCTCTCTCTCTTCTCTCTCTCTCTCTCTCTCTCTCTCTCTCTCTCTCCATAGCATAGTAGCTGTGGTACCGCATCCTTATCTTTTATTATGTAATACAATATTATAATCCAACATTCCATTGTCTTAATGTCCATCTTCCAATGCCGTTGACGTCATAGAAGCACGGATTCTTAGCAAGTTTATAAACCATTAATGGCGGTGCTATAATTTGAATTTTTTATCCTTACTGATTAAGCGTTCATGTATTAATGTGTGTACATTCTTTTCGTGTTTGACGAAAATCAATAAAACAGTTCGACAACCAACAGTAAGAACAATATAAATGGTAATTATGCAATACGTTAAGTCTAAATGATGACATTATCCAGAGAAGAAAAAAAAACATAGTCCAAAAAGTGTTCCGTGTTTGTCTGCTGGAAAGGTTAAATCACAATAATTAATGGGCACTTCTTTCGGATGTATCAGATATAGAGAAAAATAAACATAGGGACTAACAGATGACCTTGACCTTCGGCGATGTCGACAAGGCGGATGGAGGCAAACAAAGTTAGTGAAGTCAAATGAGACGGAACAATTACAACCGTACAGACTACTTTACAAAGAGAAAGATTGATGTAAATTCTTGCGGACAAGAGTCCAAGCCACGAGTAGATAGATTATACAAACAACTATCTCGTATTGTATCTGTTCAACTATTCATCTTAT
>NC_088368.1:19664238-19669238 GCF_034508935.2 Berghia stephanieae | reverse complement strand
GGCAGAAAATGTGAGTGAAAATTTACATATATATATATATATATATATATATATATATATATATATATATTATATAATATATATATATATATATATATATTCCTGTACTGACAGAACATGGATCAGTTTAAAAGTTTCAAATTAAACACGCAAAAGACATGAATGAACTTAAAAATGCCCTTGATCGCGAACTATTTACTTAAAAATACATATATGACAAAGCATTCAATGTCCAAAAAAATATGTCTTTTCTTCTTTGTAGGTTTTTTTTCTTTTGTTTTCTACGCTTTTCTCTGTTCCTCCCATTTTGGAATATTTTATCTGAGACAATCTGTACAATATATTGTTACTTTTGATTTTTTAATGGCATTTGATTTTAATGACATGTTAATGATATGATATAAGCTCCATAAGCATTGATATTCTGTCTTGTAAATAAAACAAAATAACATTGACCCAAGTCTCACATTTCTGGCTGTAGATTCGATTTTCATTATTTAAATTGTCTAGACATACTGATTTGAGCCAATGGTTAACATATTAAATTAATTGTAAGGATTTAACCCTCTCCTTACCACCTATTGGAAAATCGTCACATTTGTTACGATGCAACTGTCATTTTTCTCATCCAGATTTCATTTCTATTTGCTATAGCTATAAAAACTTGACATTCTGTAATAGAGCTCATGTTGTCTAACAATATTATGTATAGAATGTGCGTGTTGCTTTTCTGTTTGAGTTAGAAATGTCTGCTTTTGTGTTGGGTGGGCGTGAAGCTTTAGGGAAAATTCTGAAAATGGCTGGCAAGGAGAGGGTTAAGGAATCAAAGGTAACATACTATAATTTCGGCCACATAAGAACTGCATAGACTTATCAATTTTAATCTAATATCATGCATGAAGATAAATTTGTTTATCAAACTTGAAATTGTATACATCATACATGACAGCGTTGAATTTGATAAATGATAAAATTTGATAGCGTAAAAATAAAATAGCATTATGTCGAGCTGTAATGACATCCACATTGAACGAAAATCAAAATGATAGAAAACTATAACATTCAAACGGTATATACTGTGACAGCTGGGTTAGCAGACAGCATATTAATTATATTTCCCCTGTATAACTAACAGAGTGGGTGGCTGAGTCCCTTAGACCTGAGGGAAAGTACTTTGCCTTAGACTAGTCTCCTATCCAACGTGTTTTGGGATTCGGTATTTTTAAGGACTATATACACTTTAACATTCAATCATTAGGCATACAGTCCTTCTCTATGACATGCTACCAGGGACGGTTTTAAGGACAAGTAGCTTGTTTCATAATTTTACAAAATTCATAGATTCACTTTCTTCCACTTAAAAAAAGGGTAGAACCAAGTTTCGTTCAGTGTGTACTGTCAGTACTTTATGTCATCCTTATAATGCTTTAAAAAACTAATTGATCTTTTAATATAACATGTTTTGTATTTGTATATGGGAAAAAGTACAGTGTTCAAGTAAATTTGTTGAAAATTTTTTATAGTGCTAAAAACCAAGCGTATTATCAGTGGTCATCCTAATAATAACAAGAGATGAAGCGAGTAGAGGAGTGTCCAAAGATAATTGAGAATAAAAACTTTTGTGATGGGGATCTGAACCCAAGATATGACTGTGTTATTGCACCCTCCACCTGGCCATGATAGGGATGAAAAGGAAGCTCTACATCACTCCAGTGTTGATAGTGCCATTTGTAGAGCATCCCTTTCTTGGCCAGGTAGAGGATCCTGAGTTCGTCTCCCCGACACCACTGAAGTCTTATTCTTTATTGTCTTCTGGAACTTCCCTACTCACTTCACCTGTTATTAACAACATAAAAGCCTGCTCCACCCATTGTCTGATTTAATACAAATCATTCATTCTCTACAGAAACAGACAGGCTTGTTGGAAGACAACAATATGGCATAGAAAAAATAAGTAAGTCTTTTCAGTCTCACCTGATGTTACGAAGTAAAGAATTGGTGGTGGAGTTCGCAACTTCCACTCGTATAGTGGTGAATTCTGTCCAGCTTGAACGGACAATTTAAGGGAGCCCAGAGTCTGCCGTAGGATAAGGGTGTACCATTTGTTATTGTTTACATGCTCTCCCACAGAAACAGAACCTGACTGGCCGCTTATACTCCAAACAAACATGACCGCTTTTTCATACAGCGATAAAGTCAATTCTTCAGTACCTGATGATGATGATGATGATGAAGACGATGATGATGATGATGTCGATGAGTCTGAATTATGTAATGATCCACGCATAGAAAGAAGACTTCCGGAATCACTACAAGTCTTGAATGAGAATTGCTTGGTCTCTTGCAAATCCCATACTGAATTTGGGATTGTTATTAATGACGTGATATTGAAGAAAGCTTTGTCGAATGTCGATGATGAAGATATTGATGTCGGTGTCGCTGTACATTCAGAACAAAATACGGATAATAATACTAGAATTATGCATAGAAAGAGGTGGAATGATGATGATGATGTTGATAATGTGTTCGTCGATTGTTGCCGTGACAGTGATGAGCAAAAGTGTGATAATCCAAACTGGCAATCTGGTACCCGTAACCTGCTGATGGAATGTCTTTTGGATGTGCTGATGTCGTTGGTGGATGACATGTGATAAAAATGCTTTGGCTTGTTAGAGGATGTTGATGCTGTTGATGATAGCGATGATGAAGAATCATTCATTTTCATTCTCCTTGAGGTATTCCTGCTATGTGAGGAATGTTGAGATTCCAAACCTGTTTGACAGGAAGAACAAATAAAAACGAAATGTAAAATCACATACCAGCAATATAAATGGTCTTAGGAGATAATTTAAATGGTGTTAAATAGAATACAAGAATAGTTCCTAAAAATCTGTGTTTTATTCAAATATGCACATTTAAAAAGTGTATTTCCATAGAGCCCTCTTGTATTAATGTGCTTCATCAATTCGCCAAACAGGACATGTGGAACTAGATTTCCATTTTTACACAGTATAAGTCACTTGTTAGTCGTACTTTTTCGAGCAACATGCAACAGTAGTATTTTTCAATACCTGTAGCATATCCCTATTTAATAATTGACGACAGAGTTTTTTAAAAATAATAAAATTCTTTTTATGATCTCCAAGGGAAAATTTGTCTTAACCTTCTCGTGGTCATTTTACACCTAAGTACGGTGAGAGAATAAGAGTAAAGAGCCTTTTCCAAGAACTTAACGATTTGCAGAGTGAGGCTCGAACCCAGGACCTTCCGATCTGAAAGCGAGTGTCATACCACAAGACCACAGAGCCGCACAATCACTAACATGCTGAACATTACAAAGTCATTTTGGAATTGTATTAGTATTAGGATATAGATATCAACCGGTTCTTATTCAAAGGGTAGTAAGTATTCATGTTTCCTAAATACCAAATTAATGTCATAGCTACATTATTCTACATCACCCATCCTGACTAGAAGATGACAAGCATGGTCAGTAGTTGAATAGGTAACAACTTTGTAAAACTAATATTTTAGGTCCTTTACACACATCACCTGATTTGTCTCATGAGAAAATAAGTACTTGATACGGCTATAGAATGGCTAAAGGCAATGACAGACATTTTAAGAATGTTAGTACAATAAGGATGCCTAACAACCAGCTTGTACTGTATGAAATGGAAATAATGTTCAATATGGCCTGCTGAGGGAATAAATGTCACCAACACTTCATTCTGGTATTATTTTGCGATGAACTAGATGCCACAGAGTGAATCTGAACTTTAATTAATCAGAAATATGACATTTCCATTTTCAGTACTTTAAAAGAAAAAGAAATAGAATTGATCATTTATATAGCACAATATCCACTAAATTTGTTTTATAAGACGTCCCTAGCCAACATCAACGCCTAACATGCAGGACAAGACATGACGTCTGTTAGGTGATATTACAATTTTGTTCAAACAGAGACAACACTGTTGACGACCGAGTACTCATTTAACACCTGAGTACAGTGAGAGAATGTGAGTTAAGAGTCTTTTCCAAAGACTCAATTTTGCACCGCTCAGAGTGTGTACCTATACATTGGTCAAAACTATTAGTATTTTTTTTAAGAGGGGTAGCGTGGCTCAGCGGTACGGTCTTTGCTTCGCACCTGAAAGGTACCGAGTTTGATTGCCCACCGCTGCGCTGTTGGCCTTGAACAAGTTACCTTGCCCTAGCTCAATTTGCGGTGCTGCACTGTGGCTGGCGCCTGGGTTATTCCAGTCTTACCTTGACATATACCCTAGAGACAAATTTCCTCTCTGGGTTGAATAAAGAGAATTTTATTATATTTTTATTTCTAAAGGGATAATTCAATAGTAGAGATACCACAGTGGAGAATATAATAATAATTATATACTTATAAAAAGATAATATAAAAGAGGTAGAAGACACTACAAACAGGCGGGTCCCAATAGCTCAGTAGGTAGAACACTCGCTTCACAATCAAAGGGACCGAGATCAATCCCAGGTGCAGTCGAGATATTTTTCTAACCCTCTTATCCACCCAGCAGTGATTGGGTAGCCGGGTCTGTTAGATCCAGTGGAAAGTACTTTGCGATAGACTAGCGTCCTACCAAAAGGGTAGCAAGAACTTTATATTGTCCGATTCACGCTATAGAAACCTGGATAAACTCCAACTCCATGGGCCTAGTGGCTCTGACAGACTACTTTATTTTTTTTTATTTTTTTTTTTACGTAGATATGGTTAATGCAATGAATGGGGTTTTTTTTGTATTTTTTTTTTGTCAGAGGTATCGTATAACATGCATTCATTGTCTTCCAGTGTGTCTGTGTGTTTGTGTTATCACAACAAACATTGGTCATGGCATTAGTTGACGTATCCTAGATCCATTGTGATTACATAGCCATTTATTTGAAAAGAACAATGATATCCTATATCCGTCTTTATTTAATGTTCCATTTATTTTAAAATTCATGCATGTATTACATGAGTT
>NC_088368.1:19644847-19661638 GCF_034508935.2 Berghia stephanieae | reverse complement strand
TCCAGGTCTTCTACTGGGGGCTTTGAAAAGAATAACTAATTTGTTTTGAGTTCTTCTTTCGGCAAGTGGTATCCACCTGAGTTCTTGGATAAGTTTTGAGATGTTTGCCTCTAGATCAATGCGCCCTATACACATATAGTCCAACATTTTTCAAAGTATACAAGTCAGGCTAATTGGTCTATAGTTTGCTTGTTTGGAGCGATCATTCTTTATAAAAATTGCTGTAACATTTGCTACTTTCCAATCACCTGGCAGTGGGGCTGTGATGAATACATGAATGAATCTGGACTATTTGAATACAGGCAGCGGGTCGTAGGAGTCAACAACTTGTATCCCGGATCAAAAGTATTCAAGAACACTTCTGATCGGCCAGAATTATTTTAATAAACCAATAAATATCGAATATAACTGTATTAAGGCAGCCATTTTAGTAATTAGTTCTCACTAAACTATATCAGTCAGACTATAAACGTTCAAGGTTACTCGTAGTTTTGTGTTTCGGTACATTATTTCCACCTGGCGGATGTTGTGAGCAGTTTACCTAAACTCATAGCATCAATAACCTTCCGATGTTCTCGCATCATATGTAGTAATAGCTATAATAGTGTAACATGCCGAGAGAGAGAGAGAGAGAGAGAGAGAGAGAGAGAGAGAGAGAGAGAGAGAGAGAGGAGTGCTGTATGCAAAAAAAAAAACTTTTTTTATATGGCGCTATATTCACTAAAGGTGCTCAAAGAACTTTAAAAGAGTCCCTGGCCAACAGCAAAACATAACGCTTGTTGGACGTATTACAATTGTAGTAATATAGATCCGGTGTTTGATGGATACACATACACGGGTTTGATGAGTAATATAGATCCGGTGTTTCATGGATACACATACACGGGTTTGATGAGTAATATAGATCCAGTGTTTGATGAGTAATATAGATCCAGTGTTTGATGAGTAATATAGATCATGTGTTTCATGGATACACATACACGGGTTTGATGAGTAATATAGATCCAGTGTTTGATGAGTAATATAGATCATGTGTTTCATGGATACACATACACGGGTTTGATGAGTAATATAGATCCGGTGTTTGATGAGTAATATAGATCCGGTGTTTGATGAGTAATATAGATCCGGTGTTTGTTGATGAGTAATATAGATCATGTGTTTCATGGATACACATACACGGGTTTGATGAGTAATATAGATCCAGTGTTTGATGAGTAATATAGATCCGGTGTTTGATGAGTAATATAGATCCGGTGTTTGATGAATGCCTGGACACGGTGTTTGATGGATACATAGATCCGGTGTTTGATGAGTAATATAGATCCGGTGTTTGATGAGTATATAGATCCGGTGTTTGATGAATGCCTGGACACGGGTGTTGATGGATACATAGATCCGGTGTTTGATGAGTAATATAGATTCGGGGTTTGATGAGTAATATAGATCGGTGTTTGATGAATGCATGGACCCGGTGTTTGATGAGTAATATAGATCCGGTGTTTGATGGATACATAGATCCGGTGTTTGATGGATACATAGATCCGGTGTTTGATGAATGCATGGACCCGGTGTTTGATGAATAATATAGAACCGGTGTTTGATGAGTAATATAGATCCGGTGTTTGATGGATGTATGGACCCGGTGTTTGATGAATAATATAGATCCGGTGTTTGATGAGTAATATAGATCCGGTGTTTGATGAATGCCTGGACACGGTGTTTGATGAGTAATATAGATTCGGTGTTTCTTGGATGCATGGACCCGGTGTTTGATGAGTAATATAGATCCGGTGTTTGATGAGTAATATAGATCATGTGTTTGATGAATGCCTGGACACGGTGTTTGATGAGTAATATAGATTCGGTGTTTCTTGGATGCATGGACCCGGTGTTTGATGAGTAATATAGACCCGGTGTTTGATGAGTAATATAGATCCGGTGTTTGATGAGTAATATAGATCCGGTGTTTGATGAGTAATATAGATCCGATGTTTGATGAGTAATATAGATCCGATGTTTGATGAGTAATATAGATCCGATGTTTGATGAGTATATAGATCCGGTGTTTGATGAGTAATATAGATCCGGTGTTTGATGAGTAATATAGATCCGGTGTTTGATGAGTAATATAGATCCGGTGTTTGATGAGTAATATAGATCCGGTGTTTGATGAGTAATATAGATCGATCCGGTGTTGTCGTCGACTGGAATCAAATTTATAGTAAAAGTTACGTTGGTTGTAAAGTTATTCCGTCTTTCAGTTTGGTGCAAGAAAATAAGTTGTCGCAGATCTTATGTAGTCCCAATTTTCAAAACTCTTGCTTTGAAAGAATCAGAGGAAATTTGATTTTGAGAATGTATTGCCTCATTTTCTCTATTTGTTCATGAAAGTAGTCGGAAACGGAAGTAAGTATTCATGTAGCCGGCAACTAAAATCCCGAGGGAAATTGCGCTATACTTGGCAGCTCCGAGAAGATAACAGAATGATAGGTAATACATATTTAGAAGTTATATGTATCTAGACTCATTTATTACTTCCTGCAAACCAATGTACGTAACTTTTTGAATATGGTACTCGTATTTGGAGCCCACTTTAAAAATTATTTTATTTGATTATTTATTTGTAATTCAATCTCTACACTTAATATATCAGTTAAATGTTAATATATTTGATTATTATTATTATTATTATTATTATTATTATTATTATTATTATTATTATTATTATATTATTATTATTATTATTATTATTATTATTATTATTATTATTATTATTATTATTATTATTATTATTATTATTATTATTACAGAACCTGTCTATAACGACCACTTAAGATCAACGTTCAAAGTGGTCGTTATAGACATGTGATCGTTGATGGGGAGGGAAGGGGGGGGGGGGGGGTACACTATCTTAGCCTCATGTTATTCAAAGCATTGGAACTGTCATGGTCTCAAGTGAGTAAAGAGCTACTCGACTATGCATTAAACAAATATATGAAGATAAGGCCCCAGAATTTACCAGTTACTTTAAAATGAAGAACAATTAACAATTTGTTTAAGATGAAATAAAAAGAAAGATAAAATTTAATTAAATGAGATGAATAAGGATTCTGGTACTTACAAATAGAAAGATTGAGATATTACGTAACTTATGATAATATAATATCAAGTTTGTAAGGTTCCACTTCCAGGCAGTTGAGAAGGGATGAATTATCGATTCCTCCGACGGCGGGCTCAGGTTTGTAAGGTTCCACTTCCAGGCAGTTGAGAAGGGATGAATTATCGATTCCTCCGACGGCGGGCTCAGGTTTGATCCTGTACTGTCAAAGGTAAAAGCTCCGGCGTCTTGATGGTGGAGATAAAGAGATCCACAAGTACCAAAAGATAAAAATCTTCAAATATATCGATGTATGAGGAATGGAGCGGCTGGCCGTCCGGCATAGATTGTAGAGAGAAGTGAGTGTAGAATGTTAGACCTATCAGCTTTTATACTAACTGGCGACGTGACAGAATGTACAATGAAAAGTATTCACTAATTAGAAATTAATTCGAGGGAAGGCTATAAAAGGAAAGATGATCTAATATTAGAAGGTAAAGTTTTTCTAAGCCAACCGAAATATAACTGGAGTGAGATGAATTCAGTCCTTTGTGACAGGAACCTATCAAGTGCCATCGTTTATTATTATTATTATTATTATTATTATTATTATTATTATTATTATTATTATTATTATTATTATTATTATTATTATTATTATTATTATTATTATTATTATTATTACAATATAAAGTGCAATGTCAATGATTTCCACTCACAAATTAAATAGAATCGAGATCGAATTTCTCGAACCTATTTTGTTGGAAAAGTGATAAAAAATTAAAAGGTTATTAAAACCTGCCATTCTGACAAGCCTGTCATTGTGTTCACTGCTATTGGATTTTACTTAGTGAGTTGTCTTGACTACTCTGCCCATGAATAGTTGACCGTTGTCGGTTTTTATTGGGGAATCGTATCTCTTTAAGATATTATATTATGTAACCAGTGACAGCGAAGTTCAAATAAGTGGTCTTCAGTTCAAGTGGTCGCTAAAGACAGGGTTTTGCTCGTTAAGATCACGACTTTAGATGGTCTTGGTCGCGTCAGGGAGGTTTCCGTTATATAGAGGTAAACTACTGAAAAAAAGACTCAAGGGTGTCAGCAGAGCTGGTCGTTATGTAGAGGTGGTCGTAATATAGACGTGGTCACTATGGCAGGTTTGACTTTATTATTATTATTATTATTAATAGTAGTAGTAGTAGTAGTGGTAGTAGTAGTAGTAGTAGTAGTAGTAGTAGTAGTAGTAGTAGTAGTAGTAGTAGTAGGAGTAGATAGTAGTAGTAGTAGTAGAAGTAGTAGTAGTAGTAGTAGTAGTAGTAGTAGTAGTAGTAGTAGTAGTAGTAGTAGTAGTAGTAGTAGTAGTATTTGATTTGCTTTATTAATGAGTTTACTTTGATTTGTTGATTGGGAACATTAAATTCATGTATGAGTTATATTGACAAATGCTAAAAAATAAACCATTGAATATAAACGCCGATACATTACTTTAGAAAATGTTCAGAGAAGAGCCACTAGATTACAAACAGAATTACCAAATTTGTCTTATGCTGACAGGATAAGGACATTACAACTTCCGCCTCTGAAGTATAGGCTCTTACGAGGAGATCTTTTCCATTTATACAAGAGTGTTCATTATAAGTATATGTCAATGCGGGAGACTTTTTAAAAAGATTTTCTCATGTAACATTTACTAGTCTAGATAAATACAAAATATACAGAGAGAGTTGTTCTTCAAATATTCGATTCGAAGAAAATCATTTATTTTTAGAACTGTCAACTTCTGGAACAAACTAAAATTTGATACAAAAAAACTCAGAAAGTCAACTCTTTTAAAAATGGTGTTGACAAAGAACTGTCCCATGTGACGTTTGATTATGATGAATGACGTGTCAATACTGATTTTGTAACATTTTATATTGTTGGCGTCGATGTTTGTATACCTACTGTAAATCTTATTTTTAAAACGTTTTCTTTTGTATAATTAAAAAAAATTGCTTGTATCAAACAGTACCAATTGACATTTGATTAGGACAAAAAACTTACATATCGTATATTCTCAATTTTTATATAAATGATAATAATAATAATAATAATAATAATAATAATAATAATAATAATAATAATAATAATAATAATAATAATAATAATGCTGAAAACTTATATAGCGCTATAACTCCGAGACACCAGACTCTAAGCGCTTAAATTACAAATTACGTTGGCTGAAACATACTCATTGACACACACAAGCATACATAACCACACACACACACACACACACACACACACACACACAACAGAAAGCAGACAGGTCTATCTTGCTTCTCATACCATATACTAAAGACGAAACAGATATGTTTTAAGTGAACGTTTAAAAATAGACAAATATTCTTTTTCACGAATGCTCTGTGGTTAAGGCGTTCCAAATAGAGGGTCCGAAATGAGAAAAGGATCTCATTCCAGCATTTTTCCGTATTCGAGGGACAACTAGTTTGGTGGAATCACTGAGTGAACGTAAGGGGCGGGGTTTTGAATATCTTTCAATTAGTTCCGAAAGGTAGGAAGGGGCAGTGCCCTCAAGACAACGATAAACTAAAACACAAGCTTCGAAATTAATCCTTTTCTCAACAGGCAGCCAATGCAAGTCATGAAGCAGAGGTCTGGCAGAATCGCGCCTACGCTTCATGAATACTAGTCTGGCAGCGCTGTTTATATAATTATCATTTTAATGTTATGTCATTGCTAAGATTTAATACGTCGATTATATAATGTTTAATGTGCCTCGTTTTAAATCCGTTGGCGTGAGTGCTGACAAATCAAATAAAAAATAATTTAAAATGTTCATGGCTAAAATTGGAATTGATTTGCTATGCTGAGTTGCAAACGAGTCATGGCCATTTCAAGGCCTTGGCCTATTTTGGCCCATTAAAATGCATATCATATCACATGTAATAATATTTCAAGTATAATTATAACCAACTTCAACAATTTTGTGTCGAGCATTCGCTCTCATCAGGAAGTGAAAGTGTATATATATATATATATATATATATATATATATATATATATATATATATATATATATATATATACATGCGCGCATGACTGTACATATGTTAACAAATTATTAGAGAATAGACCATGAAATCGGGATGTTCAACTTTTGATTAATAAGGTGCAATTTTTTTCTTTTCAGACAGGCTGATTGGAAGTTGTTTTTTGTTGTTGTTGTTTTTTTTTTGTTTTTTTTTTTTCTTTTCTGTGGTTAAGTAGTATCTCATTTAGATTGTAACCCGTTGTGTCGGGTTCGAATCCAGCAGTTGGCGGTGCAAAGCAGTATCCCTGAAAAAGTGTCTTTACACACATTTCCTCACGTACCCATGACTATAATGAGAACCTGTCCGGTAAGAGCTTTATCTCTGATGAAGAAAAAAAAATGTTGAATTAGCACCTGACGGCGTTATATCCTGTCCTTCATATTAAGTACGGTGCTCTTGGCTTGGGACTTCGTGCAAAGTGCTTTGGGCATAAGTGTGACATCGAAACAGTATTATGTCGGGGTTATTTAGGTTCTGATAAAGGAATTTATAGGCAAAAATGTGGTGCTTAGGTTAACTTGTTCTATGGAGGAGAGGGAAGATAGTTTCTTAGTCTTTAGAAAAACAACTTCAGCTTTTATAGAGCGCTATATTCACTAAACTTGCTCAAAGCGCTTTACAAAGGGTCCCTGACTAACAGCAACACCTAACATGTAGAACAAAACATGACGCCTTGTAGGCGATATTACAATTTATTCCGACTGAGGAAAAGCTGTCAACGGTCAGGTATTCATTTTACACCTGATTACGGTGAGAGAACGTGAATAAAGAGCCTTTTCCAAGGACTCAATGATGCGCCGAGCGAGGCCCGAACCCAGGACCTTCCGATCCGAAAGCGAGTGTCATACCTCAGTACCACAGAGCCGCACAAGAAACGAAAAACGAAAATGTAAATATCGGATCACTTGAATTCTAAATTCAAGTTTCGTCATCTGCTTCATTCCGACTTCATACCAAACTGATTTGGTGATATAAACATTTATCTAGTTCATATTATTGCGCCATATAACATTTCTTTTTTTCTTTTCTTCCTCCAGCCGTTTCCCCAGCCTATGCTTTCTTACAACAGAGAACAGTTCTACATTACTCATGATAGATCGATGGATAGATGGATGGATAGATAGATAGATGGATAGATAGATAACTAGATAGATAGATTGATAGATAGGATGGATAACTATTCCAAAAACCCCAAGACTGTGTTTGGGAAATGGCTGGTGTTGGTGTTTTCTATCTTGACCTTCAGCATGGGATTTGGCATTCCCGTTTCGTTATCTGTCATGTTCTTGGATTGGCAAGACACCTTCAGAGTGACACGGGTCAATACGGCTGTTGTACACTCCACCTGTGTCAACGTCGTGTTAGGAGGAGGTGAGTGATGTGTGGTATGGATGGACAGATGGGTGAATGGATGGTTGGATGTGTGATTGGATGGACGGGTGGATAGAAAGGTGGATGGGTGGGTGTCATGTTCTTAGATTGACAAGAAACCCTCAGAGTGATATGGGTAAACACGGCTGTCGTACACTCCACCTGTATGCCAGCAATTAGATCGGGGGAGGTAAGTGGTACAGTACGATGATAGATTGGTTGATGGATGGATAGAGAGAGAGAGAGAGAGAGAGAGAGAGAGAGAGAGAGAGAGAGAGTATGTGTGTGTGTGTGTGTGTGTGAGAGAGAGAGAGAGAGAGAGAGAGAGAGAGAGAGAGAGAGAGAGAGAGAAAGAGAGACAGATCTTAGATTGGCACGGCACATTCAGAGTGTCACGAGTAAGCCCAGCTGTCGTATCCACGTGTCTGCATTTTGTAAGGCGGATGGGTAAATAGATAGATAGATAGATGAATAGATAGGTAGATAAATGGATGGATGGATAGATGGTCATATGTATATATATATATATATATATATATATATATATATGTATTATGTTATATATAAAAATTTAAATATACATATATACATATGTATATATATAATATGTATATATATATATATATATATATATATATATATATATACATATATATATATATATATATATATATATATATATATATATATATATATATATATATATATATACATATATTTATATAATGAAACATACAAATAAAAAAAAATTCCCTTTATTAATCCCATAGGGAAAATTTGTCTCAAGGGTTTATTCCAAGGGAAGACGAATATCCCAGGAATAACGCCGCAAATTGAACTTGGGCAGGGTGACTTGCTCAAGGCCGCACAGTGCAGCGACGGGCGATCGAACTCGATTCCTTTCGGGTACGAAGCAAAGAGAATACCGCGCCACATCCATGTTAATCGTGCTCTGCTGCTTTTTTCATAATCATAATATTTTTTAAACAAATAAATAAATAATTATATCACGACACTACATAATAAGCATGAAAACACAAACAAAATCGAAGCAACGTCTATTTCATAATTAACAAACCTTACGGAACAACTCAGTCTTCACACATGTCCTGAAAGAAGATAGTAAATAGGACTTTGTCCGAGGACTGAGTGCGTTCCATAGGCGTTCCATAGCAATGGATCAAAAGGCTTTTTAATTATCTTTTTAAAACCAAAAGTGGATTTTGAGGTGGTAACCTTTAGACGTTGGGAATGAGATGATCTTAAATTTCGAGTGGGTTAAATTAATTCCTGCAAATATTCGGGTGCAATCCATCCAGACATCTTAAACATAGCACAATAACTTAAATTCTATCTTAAGCGTCACAGGAAGCCAGTGCAATTCCCGGAGAACTGGTGTCATATGATCACTTTTTTTCACTGATTTTATAAGTATCCGCTTTATTTTGAATTTTTGTAGTTGATGAATTAATCTGCTTTCACAGCCAATGAGAAGGACATTACAATAATCTAATCTGCGATTAAAGAATTAACAAGCAACTTTGTAATATCCTCGTCAATATAGTGTCTGATTCTTCCAATGTTTCTAATGTGATATTTGACATTAACAGATTATTTAAACATGACCTTCCTTGGATAACCCTTGATCTAAATACACCCCAAGATTTCCCACACAAGTACTACGTTTAATAGTATTTTCACCCACCAGTATCTCATTTGTAGATACTTTTGAGATTTAATACATATTTCCAATAATTATCCTTTTTGTCTTGTCATCATTAAATTTAAGTTGTTTAGTTTCATTCAATCCTTTATGTTAGCAATACAATTTTCCATAACTGATACTGATGACAGCACTTAAATCTAGTAAAACGAGCATCGTAGCACTTTTGTTAACTGAATCAGTTACAATATCGTTAAAACATTAAGTAATGCCGTTTCTATGATGTGAGGCTTTGTAGGCAGATTGAAATTTAACATTTAAGGCATTAATATCTATATGGTTAATAAGACGAGCAGCAACGACTTTTTCAATAAATTTTGAAATGGCATTCAAATTTGGCACATGTCGATAACTCTTTGCAGTCAAGATTTTCTTTTCATTAGGCATATATGACAATATAATTTTAACTGCCTCTATTGTTACGGGTTCAAACTATATTAACGTTTTATAACGGGTGTTAATAGTTTTTAGGTGGTTGTGTTGTCCAGAAAAGTTTTGTGTCCTCCTGTAGTGTCCAATCAGTTGATGTTGCTCTTTCAGGTGAGGTCAAGTGCCCAGTCGGTGTTGTTGTATCCATTGGTGAAGTCACATGGCTTGTTATTTCAACTAGTGATGTCATGCTGGGATGTGGATAAGATGGTATTGTGGCGCTGTCGTTGTCTAGTTCCTACCGGATGTTGGATGTTCCATATATATATATATATATATATATATATATATATATATATATATATATATATATATATATATATATATAAATATATATATATATCTTAATGGATAGTTAGATAGGTAGATAGATAGATGAATGGGTGGGTGGGTGGATAGATAGATAGATAGGTGGAAATATAGAGAGATAGATAGGTAGATAGATAGATAGGTCAACCTCACCATTATTGTCAATATCATTATCACCATCTGGGCTAGAGTCAATACTGACTAATCGTGTTTCTTTTTCCAGGCATTTTAGCCGGTTACGTAATGAACAGGATTGGTGCCAGATTGACCATTCGGATAGGGTCAGTACTTGCTACAACTGGGATGCTGGTCAGTGCTTTTGCCACTAGTATCGACTTCCTCATTGTGTCTATTGGGATTGTCGGAGGTATAGTTTTCTTCTTTTTAATAAAACACTTATTAATGTGTTGCCAGGATCATAGTAAAGATTGGATAAAGGAGCTATATATTTGTTTTGTTTCAACTGCAGCTTCAACACATTAGTTGAGAAAAGCGCTAAGGGTAACGGGGAGAACAGCAAAAGGAAAGGAAGCACTAGTGTTCCTCTTATTTGTTCTCGGAATGAGAATCACATAACGGCTCTATTTAGACCCATGTATTTATATGTACAATTTATCTATTTATTCTCAACTCGTTTTTTACACATTCTCCAACAACGCTTTGTTTCGTCCAGAATTCCTGGAGTCATCAGGGAGGCCGTTTAGAGCTGTCTGGGAGTGGTTATTGTGTCTTGTCAGTTGGCGCCAATGTTTCCGAATGTAGGTTGCGCATGTAAGTGTATGCGTGGATGTGCGTGTGTGTGTGTGTGTGTGTGTGTGTGTGTGTATGTATGCAGACTGGGTGTGGTGTAGTGTTGGAGGTCGTATGGGGTAGTGGTTGTATTAGTGGGTTGTGTCGTGTGTATTAGACAGTAAGTTTTTTTTCCTGTGTAAACACGTGCCGAATATCTCTCTCTTTCTATTTATTGTAGTGTTATGTTTTTTTTATTTTACTATATGATATTTCTATTCTAGGCATAGGTTGCATTATTTTGTGTTTACTGTGGAGCTTTTTTTGTTGTGAGACGATGTTCCATGTGGTGTTGTATTGTATGTTTGAGTCTTTTAGTTTCCAGATGTGATCACTGAACGTAGATGAAAATCTTTAACGAGGTGAGAATAAATGAATTAATAATTCGCTCCAAGAAAAGTCGAGCACTCTATGCGGTTCCAACTAACCCCCTCAATCTCATATATATATATTTATATATATATATATATATATATATATATATATATATATATATATATATATATATATATATATATATTCATAGTCATTTACAAAAGAGACTAGATAGTTTGATTCCGCTAATATACTGGTTGGAAAAGATACAATGACATATTACAAATTGAAAACTAGACAGTACTGGCTTTCTTTTGGTGTATAATTTATTGAATTTGTGATTTTTAAAAATCTAAGATGTCTAAAACCAATCATTTAAAATATCAATTTTGCAAAATGAGAACAAAATTGAAATCAGCACACGGTTGGGATGGAACGTCTCTGGACAAACGATTTGTTGGCGGCTCAATGAGCGTGGGTTAAAATGTTACAAACCCGGAATTCGACAAAAGCTGAGCACTTTGCACAAAGTTGCTCGACTGATATTGCGTGTGAACACCAGGACTGAGATCAGAATATTGGGAAGACGTTTTGTTGACAAACAAATCGCTTTTTGAAGTTGATTCCAGAAACAAACAAATTTTTTGCTATCGACGTCAAAGAGAATATGTTATTGGGGAAACCATTTCTGAAGCAACAAATCGAAGGTATAGATTTGTATTCGTGTGGGGAGGGATTATTGGTGGCAGAAAAACTGAGCTAATACGTATCAACCAAAACGCAACTCAGACTATACATCATCGATTTTCTTGAACCAATCGTCTTCCCATTTCTTCGTAATCAGAATAATAAAGTGTAAATATTCCAGTATGATAAAACGCCAGCACATGGCCAAACACCTACTTTCCTGAAAGATTAAAATGTACGGGTAGCCAGCTGTGTCACCTGACATGAATCCCATTGTACACTTTATGAGGGATTATGAAAAGAGAGCTTTAAAAAACAGAACACTGTACAAACTCTGATGATCTGTTCGACAGACTAAATACGATGTGGATTACATACCAGGAGGAACAAAGAATCAATTCATCAGCTGACATTATCAATGAGGCGAAGAGTTGTGGCCATTTATCCTTACTACCCGTAGATTGCCCAATAGACATGAAAAAGAATTGTAGGAGTCAATCATTAATTCAAATATTTTATATATGTATATTTACCTTTAATATTAAAGTTGAGCACTTTTGAGCGAGAATCTTGATGTGTACCTCACACACACACACACACACACACACACACATATGTATGTGTGTGTGTGTGTTTGTGTGTGTGTGTTTTAGGTGTCGTTTTTTGGGGATGGGGGGGGGGGAGTTGTTGTTGTTGTTTGCTGAAGAAGGGTTTTGTACCCAAAACGTCCCTTTTTTGCATTTTCTTCTTTATTCGAAGTTGTTATATTTATTTTTATTGATCATTGTCTATGTCTAATTATCTCATATGTGTGTTTGGTTGGCTATATTTATAAGTTAGATAATAAACCAGTCCTATGAAACCCGTAGCCCCATGGAGCCGGAGTTTATCCCAGTTCTATAACCTTACAGCGGCAATAGCAATTGCTTCGAAGCCTTTGGGTAGGACGCTAGTGTATCGTAAACTATTTTCACCCAGATCAAAAATACTCATTTACCCTATCACTGCTGGATGGACAGGAGGTCTGACTTTACCCGGAATGGATCCCATTCCCTTGCCTGTGAAACTGCTCTGTGAGAATGCTCTACCAGTGGCGCCACCCCCTCCCCCCCCCCGCCCCCGCCCATCCATTTATAATTTAATACGATGAAAAATAACTATTTACATGCATTTTATTTTCAGGATTTGGCTTCTGTTTTGTACAACTTCCTGTAATACCCTGCGTCATCATGGTAACTGAGAAATACAAAACACTGATGATCTCCCTTTGTTTAGTATCCTCGGGCCTCTCTTCAATCGTCTACCGAATCTTTTTCAGATATCTAGTCGAACATTACAGGTAGGTGTCCCTATGATGGAATTTAAATGGTTATATATATATTATATATATATATATATATATATATATATATATATATATATATATATATATATATATATATGTTGATATCAATATACCTTTTTTAGATATTTATATCTTTACACTTTTATAATCTGTATGTCCCTTAATTTACACTGTGTAATTATTTTTACAGCCTACAATATTATTATACTATATATACCTATTACGAAATTTTACTTTACTACATTATATTTATGTATATTATGTTTATGTATGTATCATTGTCGGCATTTTATACGTCTGTACAAAAATTTCCTTTTTGATGAATAAAGTACATTATATTAGCTTTGTGGGCAATGTGTCACATGGGCAGTGTGTTACGTGGGCAGTGAGTCACCGGGGGCAACGTGGCCCTGGAGTCAACATGGCAATGCGGTATGATTTTGCTTCGTACCCAAAAGGTACCAAGTTCGGCTCCCGAAACCCTGTGTGCCCTTGAGCGACTCACAATGCCTTAGCTCACTTTACGGTGCTGATCTACGGTGAAAGCCTTGGTTATTTCAGTCTTCCCTTGGAATAGACCCTCATTGTTGTCATGAAATTACTCTCAAATCAACGCAAAATATTCTCCATTACAACAATGTGAAATCGAGCCCATAACTGCATCCGGCCATCTTGCCTGCAAATATGCTCACGTCGATGGGATGTGAAAGACCTCTGATGCACTCTAAAAACCTTCTACCTTATTAAATTAGTTTAATTTATATAGACTCATTGTACTCTCTCTCTCTCTCTCTCTCTCTCTCTCTCTCTCTCTCTCTCTCTCTCTCTCTTCCACAGTTGGAGAGGAACATGTATCATTGCAGCTGGTATGGAGTTACAGAGTTGCGTCAGTGGAATGATCATCACAGCGGTTGTAAAACCATCCAAAACCTCATGTCTTGTCGAGAGTAAGAAAACCTATCTTGATGAAGACGTTGGTTTTAAGGACGTCGGAAAACATTTGCCCTCCGTAATTCTTAATGACAGTTTAAGCAGTCTGAAACAGGAAGTGAATGAGAAAGAAAAAGAATGCAAAGATGGTTCTTCTCTTTCCAGAAAATGTTCAATATTGCCATCTGGAGATAGTGATGAGTTATCGAGATCTAGTTCAGTAGCGGTGGTGAGTAACCACGATTTTCACTTGATTAGAAACGATGAGGACATCAATGGTGACCACAAAGAAACAAGCAATGAATATGAAAATGGTGATAAGTGCAAGTATTCGAAATGGAGGTTTTTAAAAGATATCATGTTTATTATGCTATCGGTACATGTAGGGATTTGCATTTCATCACTGTTTTCATTCTCTCTCATCCTCATGGATTTTGCAAGGACGCTGGAATACGATGAAAAAACAGGCGTTATATTTTTGAATGTGACATTTGCAGCAAGCATTTTCTCCCGTCTCGGTGTCGGAATTGTCAGTGATTTTTTCACAAATATTAACAGTTTTGCTATCCAAACAGTTTGCACCATTCCTGGTTGTGTGTCCCTGGTGATTCTTAGTTTTTGTAAAGAATTTGCTGTAGTAGTTTGTCTTCTTATAGTTGTTGGGATTAGTGTAGGCGGGTTGATTACTATTTACCCCAAATCTGCCATAGATTTGAAGTCTGTAGACAGAGCATCATACCCTATAGCATTTGGCATCCTTTGTTCCATTGAAGGCATCATGGGCATCGCCTTTTCCACTGCAATAGGTAAGTTGTTTATGAGTGTTGGTGGGTACTTATTGGTACGAGAGTGATCTATATTGTTGGTTAGAGCATATTAAATAAGTAAGGACACTCACATTTTTCTGTCGATACGATCGTTTCAGTGGGTTTATATATCGTCAGTCGACAATAGATCCGTAGAATACTTTTCAATTGAGTTCGATGTTGTTTATTTTCGTCCTTATTCTTACTTCCGCTGTGTATGTCATTGATTGGGCGGTGATTAGTGTTGTTATGTAGTGACATGTTGTAGAGTGTTCCCATCGTGTGTGTGTGTGTGTGTATGTGTATGGTGTATACATGTGTGTATGTGGTGTATACATATGTGTGTATGTGTGTGTGTGTGTGTGTCTGTGTGGTGTGTTGTGGAATATAGTTGATTGGAAAAAAAGGGGAAGGGTGGTAGTGGCAGATACTAGTTCTAATAATAGTGATAATAATGATGGTGGTAATAATAATAATAATGATACTAATTATAACAATGATGATAATGATAATAATAATAATTAAGTGCTCTTTGACTTGCTTTCATTAGCAATGCAACACTATTGGGAACAGATAAATACTAACAAGAGACCAACTACAACATGGGAGATAGTCAAGCAAAGCAACCCCTACAGATGCGGTGCTAGAAAATGCAACCTGTACCTGACGGAGTAACTGGAAATACTTTTATACAACGACAGAAACAACACCTTAAACAAAAGATCAGAACTAATGACAATGTGCGGGACAATCTAATATGTTCAAGCTCAAAACACAAAAGGTTAAATAACGCCTGACGTTATGGAAACCCTTTGAAACGACTGCATCGATAGAAAGTTGTGAGTGGCCTAACTTATCTTATATATATATATATATATATATATATATATATATATATATATATATATACGTACGTGGGTGTGGGTGTATATATGTGTATGTGTGTGTGTGTGTGTGTGTGTGTAAAAAATATCATACCTTCTTATTCGTCTTCAGTTTTCTATGTAAAAAACATCGTCTACTTTATGAACGAAGGGGTAACACGAAACGTTCAAATATTAATCACTTAAATTGAAACCTAATTTTTCATAGCAATTCCTCTTGTCGCTTCGAGCTTCACGCACCCACATTTGCATGTAAATAGTCACTTTTGTTTGTTTTTCTATTTTTAAAATTTTTTTTGTTAGTATTTTTTATGGTTGCCAGATGTTCAGTAAACCTAACGAAAAAAGAGATTATATGCGTTGAAGTAAAATACGGGATATCAACCTTCCAACACATCAAACTATGTGCAACCTTAAACTTGTAGTCTGTTTGAAAGTTATGGAGAGAACATAGTATCCATCTGGCCGGCTAAGAAATGACGCAGGCAGAATGACGTCAACTAAATTCATTCTATTGATGCTATGCATTTGGGTAAAATAATCACAACATCCGCCAGCCGGATATAACGTACCAACACACGAAACTATGTGTAACCTTAAACGTTTTTAGACTGATTGATATAATTTATCGAGAACTAATCATTTAAAGGACTGGCTAAAAATAATTAACAAAGAGATGAGTGATGTCAATATCGTTCAATCTATATCGTATTATTTTTCGTTTTTCTTCTTTTTTCTTCTCCCTTTCTCCCCCTCCCCCAACCAAGGTTACAGTGTGGATAAGACTGACTCCTACACGCTAATTCTCATCTTAATTGGAAGTGTTGGTCTTCTGACAACCTTCATTTTGGGCTCTGGCTATTATTTCGCCAACCAGAGACAGAAGCAACAACGACAGTCACAGAAGCAGCTGCAAGAACGCCAATAAAAGGGAAATAACAGCAAAATGACAGATTATTCTCTTATGTAGCTTCATTTCATATTATTATTATTATTATTATAATAATA
>NC_088368.1:19636953-19644748 GCF_034508935.2 Berghia stephanieae | reverse complement strand
TAAAAATATTTCTAATAATATCCTATTAGGAAAAGAATCGACCCAATAATAGAGGATTTTACCTTAACAACAAGAAATGAAGTGAGTGGATAGCTCATACGGTAGAGTCACGCTCTCTTCGGCCAGGCGAAGGAGTTGTCGTACCAGTAAGGACGCGGGTTCGAGCCCCCCCCCCCCATCGCCGCCACGAAATTTTTTATTCTCTTTTGTCTTCTGCAAGTTTCCTACTCACTTGTATTTCTTGTTGTTATCAACATAAGTGCCTGCTCCACTCACTTTTCAGGATTTTACATACTAGCGTTTATGCAAAAATCATGGGTGTCCACAAAAAAAACAAAAAAAACAACAAGAATATATAAACAAAAGTGAATATAACAGCTTCCAAAAAACAAAACAAACCAAACAAAAAAAAACCCACAAAATACCAAACACGGAACCTTTCGGGCTCAAAACCCTTCTTCAGCCAACAACAAAAAAACCCAATAAAGACATAAATACATTACGAAATTCCAGATAGACGACAGTTTACTTTTTAACCCTCTCCTTACCAACTATAGGAAAATCCTCACATTCGTTACGATACAACCAACATTATACTTATTCCATTTTCATTTGTTCATAACAAAATTTAAAGAAAATGAACAGTGTGTTGTAGATAGAGTATGTTTTGCTAAAGAAATTATGTATCGCAAGAACTTTACTGCTATTGTGTTTGAGTGATAAAAAAATCTATTTTTGTGTTAGTTGAGAGTGGAGTTTTGGGGAAAATCCTGAAAATGGCTGGTAAGGAGAGAGATAAAGTCCACGGGCAGCTTCTAGCAGCTTAGTAGCATCATACAAAATATGGAACATACTATTTATTTTTATTTATAATCAAAGTGAGCAAATGTCGCTTATGTTTGTATGTTAAATCAACGACGAAATTTTTCAGTCTGTCTTCAGTAGACTATACATTTCAACCCTCTCCTTACCACCTACTGGAAAATCGTCACATTTGTTACGAGGCAACCGTCACTTTTCTCATCCAGATTTCATTTCTTTTTGCTATAGCTATAAAAACTTGACATTCTGTAATAGAGTTCATATTGTCGAACAATATTATGTATAGAATGTGCTTGTTGTTTTTCTGTTTGAGTAAGAAATGTCTGTTTTTGTGTTGGGTGGGTGTGAAATTTTGGGGAAAATTCTGAAAATGGTTGGTAAGGATAGGATTAAAATTTAATGCGATGCTGCGTCCAGTCGTCACACCCACAAACACGCAGGGGATTCAATAAAAATTGAATATTCAATGTTATAGCACTACGTTCTCACCCACTATTATGAGACACTAACACAAACTGCAGGCTGACTCAATAAAATGGGAACATTGAAATTAGCGAACATGTTCACTCACTACTACAGCCCACTCCGGGTAATCGCAACTCGGTTAATCGCAAGTTTAGGCCAATCGAAACATTTCCAATAGAAACGGAATTAATTCTATATAAAAGTCCCCGGTTAATTGCAACAAACTTTGGTTAATCACAACGAATTAGGGACGATTACAAATTGACAGGGAAACCCCCAAAAATGGGAACATTTTATAACAGTACGTTGCTCCCACACTACTATGAGGCTTTATTACAATTTTTTTCGACAGAAATATTCATATTACCGGCATTTTTTCCTGCACACGGTTCACCTCGGTATAACATCAGTTAGACAAAATAAGTCACAAAATTGTGCTGCTATGTGATCTAGTGGTATGACACTCGTCTCCGGTCAAGGGTTCGAGTCCCGCTCTGAGTATCGCATAGTGGAGCCCCTGAAAAAGGGTCTTTACTCACATTCTCTCACCTTATTAGTGTTAAATGTATCTGGTCGTTATCAACATTGTCCCTGTACGAACAAAAATCGCAATAACGCCTAACAATCGCAATGCCTCGTTCTACACGTTAAGCGTTGCTGTTGCTTGGACCATTGTAAAGCTCCTTGAACACTTTTAGTGGATTTCGCGATATATAACTGCTCAATTCTTACAATTCACTGCTCGCTGGGTCTCCCTAATAACAAAATAAACAAGCTCCAGAGAGTACAGAATTGTGCGACTAGGTTAGTCCTGGGAAAATCTTATTATGGTGATACAAAGGATATGCTTCGAGCCCTCCACAGGCCCCAGTCAGGGCGAGAATAATTAACCAGTAGATTTTCGACCAATCAAAACATGGGATTTGTGACACATCCTCACACGTGCTCGGACAAACATAGTTGGTTGTTTATAAACATAAACGTGAATGGAATCGACCTCTCTCTGATCATTGATATTGTTTTTATACCGCCAACTGGGTGGCTAGTTATAACATGATTTTCTCGATCAAATTATGAACGTTTAAATTAACACATAGTTTTCTGTGTTGATTCAACTGATCAAAAGGTAGGACAATGTGTATTTTACTTAAACACATACCATCAATAGTAAAGCCTGTGTAGTTTGCTGTGTCTACCAATCACTGCCATTGTTTACATTATGACGATTGTCCGAGAGGCGTGGTTATCTACCGGTCTATTGAATACAAAACAGCCCTCGTCTGCCTTGGTGTATTTGAATCTTCTGTCCCCCTCTACATTCACGTACGTACCTCTGAGAAATCGTAGATCCCACGATTTAAAATGGTTAGCGTGAGTGAGTAAGTGAGTGAGTAAATGAGTGAGTGATAAGTGAGTAAATGAGTGAGTGAGTGATAAGAGAGTGAGTAAATGAGTAAGTGAGTGATAAGTGAGTGAGTGAGTAAATGAGTGAGTAAATGAGTGAGTGAGTAAATGAGTGAGTGAGTGATAAGTGAGTGAGTAAATGAGTGAGTGAGTGATAAGTGAGTAAGTGAGTGATCAGTAAGTGAGAGAGTAAATGAGTGAGTAAATGAGTGAGTAAATGAGTGATAAGTGAGTGAGTGAGTGATAATGAATAATTCAAAGCTTACAAATCACGAAATAGCATGTCTACATTGTTAAAGGTTAATGGCATTCAATATTCCTGACACACCCAAAGCTCTTAACGTTCACTTCTCGACATAACGTTCAGCGTCAGATTTTAACGACGTTCCAATCATTGACCATTTCTGAGAACATCGTCGTGTTCTGTCTTGGTAATCGAACAAAATCAATTCTAAAACAGAAATGGGCGGTGTCGATAGCTCAGTTGTTAGAGCTCTTGCTTCATACACAAAGAGACCAACATCGAGATTAGTTTATGCCTCCCCCCCACTGTCCGCCAAGCAGTGATTGGGTAGCTGTATCTTTTAGATCTGGCAGCAGCTTCTTATGGTTCACACTATTATGTTATGACGATCGACCCAATCAGCAAAGTCCGGTCCGCATTCGTGCACCGTCGCGAACCCGCCTGGTAGCATCGTCACAACACACCTTTCGACTAGATGCTCTGCCGTGTCGGGTTCTTGCCCACAGCGTGGACATATTGGACAGGAAGTTAGACCCCACTGATGTAACGCACCGGCCGTTAGGCAGCTCCTCGACCGAAGATCTGGCGCAAAGTACTTCGCGATAAACTAGCGTCTTATCCAAATGGTAAAAAAAAATAACGATAAGTATTGAATTATTCGCCTTAACAGCGCCATTCACACATAATATCGCATTCGTCCTTGGTGTTTTATTCATCGCGTTTTGTTGATAAAGGGCGGAATGCGCAACGTCCACAATATCTGTCTTCGTCTAATAAATTGAAGCTTACAATTCAATACTTATCGTTATATTTTCCCTCGAGCTTCAAGCAGCAACATTTGTATTATCAAAAGGGTAGCAAGTAATTGCCATTGTCCGCCTCACGCTATAGAAACCGGCTCTGTGGGTTTAATGGCCCTGAATGAATCATGTTGAGTCACCCGGCCCATTCCGGCATCAAAACCTGATTAACAATTTGGTTAATAAGTACAATTACAGTACAAGACAATCATGACGTCTCTGACTTTGATTATTTATCATATAAGACATGTGTAAAGCATTTTCTTAAGTGGTTAAAAAGCCTCATCTTATCTAAGTGAATCCATTGACAACCTCTACTAAGTAGCATAACTCTTCATCTTGAAAGGTTTGTGGTGATTTATCATAATTGCTGATGCTTTCTCTCCCCTTTTACACATAACTTTTAGTGCCAAATTTGACCAATTTCCAATGACCATTCAAAATAACTTCATAATTTTCTAGCTAGAAATTCAAAGAAGATGCTAAAAGCCTAGATTAGGCGAAAAAGAAATCGAGCTTTTATATAGCGCAATATCCACTGAACGTGCTCAAAAGTTCTTTACAAGGGGTTCCTAGCCAACAGCAACACTTAACATGTTTGAAGAGACGTGACTCCTGTTAAGCTATATTACAATTTTTCCTACCGTTACAACGCTGTTTTTACGGCCAGCTATTCAATTTACACCTGAGTACGATGAGAGAATGTGAGTAAAGGGTCTTTTCAAGGATTCAACTATGTGCCTCTCAAAGCGGGACTCGAGCCCAGGACCTTCCGATCCGAAGACGCATGTCATACCACATGACAACATTATATCGTCGAAAACATCTTTGAGAAATTAATGTGAATGCCTCACTTTGAAAATGAGCGTTTATATAACGCAATATCCACTAAACGTGCTCAAAACGCTTTACAACAGTCAGAAGTCTACATCAATGGGGAACAAACGTGTGATTTCAAAAGACTTGTTCTAATCTCCTTTAAAATATTTTTTTGAGAACCAGTCCTCAGACGATAAATATTAATGCTATATAATATAAAGATTGTCTTAAAAGCACTGTTCTGTAATTGTCAATTAGAATGAGAAATAAATGTAAAAACATAGATAATTACAAATACAAAGTCAAGTAATATAATGAGATGCCATTTATGTCAACAACTTTGTTTTTGTCGTCTGCCAACAATGTTGACCTTTTGTTTTCAATCCCAATGTCTACATTAACTCACTCAGTCCTAGAGATTTTGCTACTTTTTAAAATTGGCAACAATGTATTAAAAATGAGCATGTACATAGATATTTTTATTCAACTATCATTAACATGTAAGTATTAAAAACATTATCTTTGATACTACGCCTATAATTTCTTTGATTCTACGCCTATAATTTGTCTCAAAGAAATACAATAAATAGGCATGGGATAAAATTAACCCGGGTATAGATAGTTCGAAGATCACGTCACTCAGGCCTTTGTTATTGTTTTTTGCCATCCGCGTTTATGAGTAATGCTCACTAAACTGTATTAACCTGACTATAAACGTTTATGGATACACACAGTTTTGTGTGTTGGTCCGTTATACTTCCGGTTGGCAATGTTATGAGCTTCTTCGCCAAGCGCATACTATCTATACCACGGATATTGTCGGTGTTAGGGTTGAGTGAGTTAAGTCATTTGACACTAAAAGAATATGATTATTTTAGCCCTTTATACCACTTTGTCAAGACGCAATGAAAACGAGATACAGAGTCACTTAAAATTATGACTCACAGCCAACGTGCACTTATTGTAGGTCTGATGATTCAATTCCTTATGGGCTCATTGTTATATAGGAAATCTCAAAACAAAAAAAAATGACGCAAAATATTGACCATTACAACAATGTTGACCTAGGCCCATAAGAAGGTTCGGATGTCAGACCTGCATATATGTACACGTTGTTCACGGCATTTTTTAAAATGTACTCCTTTGGAGCCATCAGGCCCATGGAGCCGGAGTTTATCCAATTGAAATAGACAATAGCAATTGCTTGTTACCCTTTGGATAAAACACTAGTCTTGGGAGGGCGTATTGGGAATGCTACCGTTTGGAAATATTATCTCTTGTCTATCGCAAAGTACTTTCCGCCAGATCGAACAGACCCAGCCATCCAATTACTGCTTGGTGGACATGGGGAATAGGAAGGGTGGGGGAGGGGGGGGGGCGGTCAGAAAAAAAAATTATACAGATTCGATCTCGGTCCCTTTGCACGTGAAGCGAGTGCTCTACCAACTGAGATATTGAGACCTCCTCACAGCCTTAAACTATCCGTGTGATTTTGATGCCAAAAACTATGTTTGTTGTCAAAAGTAAATTTTATATCCAATTATTAAAGTCAATAAACACAAACTATAATTTATACCTATACACAGACAGACTAAAAGACAAACACACCGTTTATCGTGTTTTGAAATGGACGCTTTTAAGGACAAGTGGGCTATCCCAGATTTTTCGATTTTTAAAATAATTACATAGGGGTCAAAAGTGGGCGTTGCCCAACCTCCTGAAAAGGTTTAGATCATCAATTTCGTTTATTTGCTTCGTTATCGGTATAAACTGCCTTGTGTTTTAACCGAAAACACAATGTGTACACAAGTCTAAGCGGGCTAACCCCTCAAACATGGCTTCAGCATTTTAGAACTACGTACATACAGCGACATGTACTATAGGGAATGAGATTAGCGGAAGAGTAGCGTCCCTTGATTGGAAGTCACGAGCGTAAAAGTTATTAGAGACAGAACGTCATGTTGGTTGTGGCATGAGACACTTCGCCGAAAGCGAGGACGAGAGAGACGCATGCGCAAAACCATTTTGACGTTCTCTCTGTAAAGTGACGTCCAATCAATGGACGCTACTCTTCCGCTAATCTCATTCCCTATTTAGCAGATCTGATTACACGAATTATTGTGGGGCCATTGTTGTAATTGAAAAAAAAATCCCAAACCAGCGCAAAACATTGTCCACTACATCAAGCCCATAATTTGCGTTCGGTTATCAGGCCTGAATATATGTGTACCTCGACATACAGGCATACGAACATTCTGATAAACAGGTCACAGACAAATAATCGAACAGATTAGAACATTTAGGCGTCAACTATTTATTAGATTTTGCTATAGATAGTATGCGCTTGGCAAAGGAGCTCACACCATTGCCATCCGGAAGTATAACGGACTCACACACAAAACTTTATGCAACCATGATCGTTTATAGTCAGGTTAATACAGTTTTGTGAGAATTACTCATAAACGCGGATGGCAAAAAAAAAACAATAACAAAGACATGAGTGACGTCATCTTCGAACTATCTATAGCATCATCATTCAGAATCAGAGATATATTCATAAACCAACAGCGTGGCTCAGTGGTACGCTCTTTGCTTCGTACCCGAAAGGTACCTATTGAGTTCGATCACCCGCAGGGCACGACACCTAGCCATGATCACTTTGCGGCACTGCACTGCGGCTTACGCCTGGGCTCTTCCAATTTTCCCTTGGAATAGACTCTAAATACAAATTTCCTCATGGTGATGAATAAAGGGAATTAAAAATAAGAAAAAAAAATGGCAAAAAAGATAAATCACAGACAAAAAATCGAACAGATAAGAACAGGATGCGTCGACTATTCATACGGCGATGCTACAAAATCACGATTTCAGACATATTATTCATACACGCCACCAGACAGACAGACAGACATACAGACAGATTAACAGACAAACAATCGAACAGGTCTGATTATAGCATAATAGCATACGCATATCTACCTTTTATCAGGAGTCGCTATAACATCATCGTCCATCGTCTGTAATTCTGTATCCAAAAGTGTGGGGTAGCTACAGAAGAGATTGGGTAAATAAACAAATGAATTAGTGGATGAATACATTTCATAAATAAATACTTTAATAATGACAGAGCGATGGTTTGTTTGTTTTTAAGGGTTTTACGGCGCTTGCAACACATTAAGGTCATATCAGTGCTAGTAAAAAGGAAGAAAATGGGATAGTAGAAAGTTCTAGAATTACAATT
>NC_088368.1:19596953-19631953 GCF_034508935.2 Berghia stephanieae | reverse complement strand
TAAAAAAAAATAGTATTACTATTATGTGCAGAGTTTTAACAAGTTTACAATGCAAAACCCTACAAACGGTGGAGTGATCCTCGACAATATTGGAGGTTTCCACAAGACGAAGAAGAAGATGAAGAAGAAAAATCTGATTCCCTCCACCCCCGCGGTGTTCTTGTCCAGTTTGACATTTCAACTGACACTAAATGGCGGCCCGTGTTACAGGCGTCTAATAATAATAATATTATGATGTGCTATTTTTATTGATCGTCTTATTGTGCATCAAATATTTTCTGAATGTTTAAATATTAATTTATTCTCATCCCTCCTCCACCTCCTCCTTCCCCCTCCCTCCTCCAGCCTTCCTCTTCTCCTGCTCATATTCCTCCTCCTCTCCTACCCTCCTACCTCACCCCCCCCCCCCCCCCCCATCTCCTTTCTCCTCCTCTTGTAAATAAGGAACAGTTGCTTTAAGATTGAGTACTACAACAACGGGACCATAAATATGTGGGTGGCTTCTTCTTCTTCAAGTACCAAGTCTGTGCCAGACATCGGTGATCATGGTACGCCATTCATCTCTCTGATCAGATAACCTCAGAAAACCAATATTACTCTTCTCTTTATTTGTCACCCAGCTGTTCAAACTATTCAAATTATTTTTTTCTTGGTCTACCTTTACTCTTTTTTACCTTCTATCTTTCATGTGAGAGCAAGATGTTCAATACATTTATGTCGATTAAGGTGCCCTAACAAAAGAATTTGTCTTGTTCTTATTGTTCGACTCAATAGTCTTTTAGTTTCAGCTTGTTCTAATATTTCATCGTGGGTGGCTTGACCTGTAAAATGGTACTCATTGATTCGAGAGTGCGGCTATCTGGTCTTGTGGTATAGCACTCGCTTTCGGATCGGAAGTTCCTGGGTTCGAGCCTCTCTCGGCACATAGTTGAGTCCTTGGAAAAGGCTCTTTATTCACATTCTCTCACCGTACTCAGGTGTAAAATGAGTACCTGGCCGTTAACAGCGTTGTCTCTGTCGAAAAAAATTGTAATATCGCCTGACCGGCGTCATGTCTCGTTCATGTTACGTGTTGCTGTTGGCTAGAGACCCCTTGTAAAGCGCCTTGAGCACGTTAAGTGGACCCAATCACTACGCTATGTAAAAGCTCAAATTTAATATCCATTAAACGTGTTCAAAGCGCTTTACAAATGGCTCCTAGCCAACTGCAACAATAGAGTTAAACATGTAAGACGAGACATGATGCCTATTTGGCGATACAAATTTGTTTTCGACATAGACAATGCTGTTAACGGCCAGGTACTAATTTTATACCTGAGTAAGGTTAGAGAATGTGAGTAAAAAGCCTTTTCCAAGAACTCAATAATTCACTGCTCAGAGCCGGACTTAAACCCAGGACATTCCGATCCAGAGACGAGTGTCATACAACGAGACCACAATAAAAAAGTTACAATCCTTTCTTTAAAAAATATAGCCTTATGGAGAACATTGTGCCATTTGAGTCAATTTTTAAAAATTATACGGCGCACAACTCTACTGAAAGATTTGAAAATTAGAAATGTACTTTTTACAGATAGATAAACAGATAACTTGATTTCCTTTTATAATTTAAAGTCAGTTTGTGTACGACGACACTAACACTCTTAAAAACAACCAATCTCGACACTGTAAAAAGTTGTCAGTTTGGTGTTTTTACCCAAATCGTTGCATTCAAAATAATGTATTCACTTAATTATTTAAAGGATTTCAGATCTACAATAATTTTACAACAGTTTTCATCTATTTATGACATCAAGTATTATTATTGCCCCTTTGATGCTTTCAATGTGATGGTTTCGGGTGGATAATACCCAGGTTTGACTTATGGCCACACCCTCAACTCTATCTGTCCAGTATAAACATCAAGTACAAAATTCCTGAGCGAGGAGGGGGGGGGGGGGGTGTGTGTGTGTGTGTGTGTGTTTGCTAGGAGCTGTCCGATTGGCTTTTATCAGCAAAAATTGGCATTCATAATTATATTATTCACTTGATCACATTAAGTTATTCGGATTTACATAAATTTTAATTAGTTTCACCGATTAACAACATCAACTAATATTACTGTCGTTTTTATGCCATCGATGTGATAATTGTTGCCCTGGGAAATATTTAGTTAAACGTTATCGGCAAACTGTCAATTGTTTCTGTCTAGCTTCTAGCCCGAACAAACCAAAAGTAAAGATGGAGTACTTGGTGCTGTTCGCGTCTGCTTCAGATTTTCATTTGACCTCAGGATTAAAGTGGTCAAGACACCCATTTTCTTTCACGTAAGTATAGATCAGTGTATATTACTTTGTTTTGAATTATGGGCAAACTCTCAATTTTACCAATCAACAATCAAAACATGATCACCAGAGTACTACTGTACTGTAAGGTAAGTTCTCGATCCCAGGATCGTCTTTCAACTCTGCTCACGTCTGCTACTTCAGGTATGGTGAGTACAATATCGAATGAAAATAGTTCTTTCCACGCGAAATTGCGGGTTTTTTACTAGACGTATAGTTGGTTTTAAAGAAAAAAAAAAGGCATGTCCATTCCAACACAAATACTATAACAATATGTGACCCATCGTCTCAAAACGGTATTATGTCGGAAAGAACCATATGCTTGAAAGCCGAATTAAATGTTAAACTGGTCAAAAATATAAATTGTTGGCATTAGCACCCTAAAATATGGTATCCATTCTCCTCAAAAAAACATAAAAACTCAACACAAGTCTGATATTTCTGGCTATAAATTTGATTTTCAAAATATTTTAACCATCCCGACTTAATACCGTTTTGAGACGAAGGGTCACATATAGGTTGCCAGACTGACTTGTATATTAGTACACGTCAGTCAGTTGTGTGCAAAATCCACGATTACTGTACTTTGTTAGATTGCGTCATCAATATTTGATGTTTATCAGCATGCGTGACGTCTCAACTGGCGCGAGATTACGTCCCCTTGGGCATGGAATCGAGGCCAATGGAATTAAAGGGCTAGGGGTCACGGAAATAATTGGATTAAAACATGTCTTAGGTGAGTGATCTTATACTCTCTACCCTCCCCATAGTATCATGACCGTGACCATCGATCACGTGTCCTTTAAAGTTCAGTTCATGCCGGCCCTCCTTTTTGTTCCCCTGTTTATGCGACTTTGTGGTCTTATGGTATGACATCATCATCATCATCATCATCCTCCTCCTCCTCATCATCATCATCATAATCATCACCATCATAATTAATCATCATCATCACTATCATCACCATCATCATCCTCCTCCTCCTCATCCTCCTCCTCCTCCTCCTCCTCCTCCTCATCATCATCATCATCATCACCATCATAATTAATCATCATCATCACTATCATCATCATCCTCACCATCATCCTCGTCCTCATCATCATTATCATCATGATCATCATCATGATCATCATCATCATCATCATCATCATCATCATCATCATCATCATCATCATCATCATCATCATCATCATCATCATCATCATCATCATCACTATCATCATCATCACTATCATCATCATCACTATCATCATCATCATCATCATCATCATCATCATCATCATCACCGTCATCACCGTCATCGCCATCATCGCCATCATCGCCATCATCATCATCATCATCATCATCATCATACAGAGCATGTTCTTACTCACCATTTATAAGTATAGCCAGGCAACAAACGACAGTGAACACTTTGAGATGGTGACGAAAACATGAGTTGAGCAAGGCGGAGAGCAATGACGTCAATATGACGTCAGGTCTAAATATAGCAGCCATTATCTGAAATGAAAAGAGAAGGCAATAACAACAATAAATTTCGACTTATGTTTGTTTTTATTTTTAAGGGTTTTACAACGCTTGCAACACATTAAGGTCAAATCAGCGCCAGTAAAAAGGAAGAAAAAGGGATAGTAAAAAGTTCAAGAATTACAATTAAAGCACCCAAGAAAAGGTAAGACAAAGAGGAATTGGTACAAATAGAAAACAGATGTAGAATCCAAGAGCACAGATCCGAACTGAGAGGGATACATTCAAATGTTTACAAATCATATATATGTAAACAAAACAATACAGTGCGTAACAATGAGATGATTCACAAGGGAAAAAACATCATCTCCCAAAACTAACTATGCATTCGACTGTTTCCCTCTCAGCCACGGTTTCCGGCCAGCTTGGACAAAACCAAGTAATCTCAATTCCAAGACAAAGACAGAAAGCATGTTGGAAAACAGATATAATGGGGGGGGGGGGGGGGGGGGGGTTGAGGACACAGTAAGTGCCTCCCTGGCTATGGGAGGTAAGGAACCCCGCCCAGAAATTTGGACTTGTCTAATATATGAGAATAACTCCAGTATCATATCATACAACATCAAATACACTTGTTACGGGGCGTAAAAAGTAATAAACAAAACTGAATAAAAACAGCTTCAAAAAATAACAAAACACTAAACACTGAACGTTTCGGGCTTAAAATCCTCCTTCAGACAACAAAAAGCAACAAAGACATAAATACATTACTACATTCCAGATATAAATTATATAAAATATATAAAAAAAATTTATTCTCTATTGTCTTCTGGCACTTTTCTATTCACTTCATATCTTGTTGTTACCAACATAAGTGCCTGCTCCACTCACTTTTCTGAATTAAAAATTCACCCCATACACCGGAGCATACTCAATGTCTCAATCGTTTCTATGTTATATGTTTGTGTTGAGAATATTGGCTATTAAGCTTAACTGCTGGTCAAAATTATTCGCGATGGTGGTGTACGAACGAATCGGCGGTCTCAAGAAGTGGTGAGAGAGGGATCTAGTAATGACTTTGGGTTTGAAACGAATATTTTTGTGTTCGTGGATAGCTCACACGGTAGAGCCACGCTCTCACCTGCCAGGCGGAGTTGTCGTACCAATAAGGTCGCAGGTTCAAACCCCACCACCGCCGCGAAAAAATTTTTATTCTCTATTGTCTTCTGGCACTTTTCTATTCACTTCATATCTTGTTGTTACCAACATAAGTGCCTGCTCCACTCACTTTTCTGAATTAAAAATTCACCCCATACACCGGAGCATACTCAATGTCTCAATCGTTTCTATGTTATATGTTTGTGTTGAGAATATTGGCTATTAAGCTTAACTGCTGGTCAAAATTATTCGCGATGGTGGTGTACGAACGAATCGGCGGTCTCAAGAAGTGGGTGAGAGAGGGATCTAGTAATGACTTTGGGTTTGAAACGAATTTTTTGTGTTCGTGGATAGCTCACACGGTAGAGCCACGCTCTCACCTGCCAGGCGGAGTTGTCGTACCAATAAGGTCGCAGGTTCAAACCCCACCACCGCCGCGAAAAAATTTTTATTCTCTATTGTCTTCTGGCACTTTTCTATTCACTTCATATCTTGTTGTTACCAACATAAGTGCCTGCTCCACTCACTTTTCTGAATTAAAAATTCACACCCATACACCGGAGCATACTCAATGTCTCAATCGTTTCTATGTTATATGTTTGTGTTGAGAATATTGGCTATTAAGCTTAACTGCTGGTCAAAATTATTCGCGATGGTGGTGTACGAACGAATCGGCGGTCTCAAGAAGTGGGTGAGAGAGGGATCTAGTAATGACTTTGGGTTTGAAACGAATATTTTTGTGTTCGTGGATAGCTCACACGGTAGAGCCACGCTCTCACCTGCCAGGCGGAGTTGTCGTACCAATAAGGTCGCAGGTTCAAACCCCACCACCGCCGCGAAAAAAAAATTTTTATTCTCTATTGTCTTCTGGCACTTTTCTATTCACTTCATATCTTGTTGTTACATTCCAGATATGCGATAAGATATTTTGTTGGTCCTCTCTGTAGAAAAATCCTGGAAAAGTCGTATAGGCTTTGCAAAATAATATTACTTTGTCATGCTCTGTTGTTGCGATTCGAGATTTAACTCACTTAACCCTAACACCGACTATATCTGTAGTTTACCGGGGTTACTTTACCCCATGCCTATTTCTTACATTTTTCTGAGACGAATTATAATAATATGCGTAGTATCAAAGCTAATGCTTTTAATTTTTGCATGTTAATGATAGTTGAATAAAACTATCTATGGACATGTTCAATTTTAATACATTTTTTTCCAATTTTGAAAAGTAGCAAAATTTATCAAGGATTGAGTGAATTAAAGCATTTTCATGTTTTGTACCTTTGCAGTTTTTATAATAATTTATAAATTTCACTGCTCTGTTTTGTACTTGTTCGAGTTCAAGGTTCACATGTATGAGATATCTACAATACGACGAAAAAGAGATGAGAAGAACGATCCATAAAAACATTTCACAACCACTAATACATTTTAATGCCTTTCCCTAAATCAATTGAGTGGGTGACATCAACAACACACGAGGTCACAGCAATTAAATCTCTATTCCTACTCGTATCACTTCAACAGATAGAAATCTCTATTCCTACTCGTATCACTTCAACAGATAGAAATCTCTATTCCTACTCGTATCACTTCAACAGATAGAAATCTCTATTCCTACTCGTATCACTTCAACAGATAGAAATCTCTATTCCTACTCGTATCACTTCAACAGATAGAAATCTCTATTCCTACTCGTATCACTTCAACAGATAGAAATCTCTATTCCTACTCGTATCACTTCAACAGATAGAAATCTCTATTCCTACTCGTATCACTTCAACAGATAGAAATCTCTATTCCTACTCGTATCACTTCAACAGATAGAAATCTCTATTCATACTCGTATCACTTCAACAGATAGAAATCTCTATTCCTACTCGTATCACTTCAACAGATAGAAATCTCTATTCCTACTCGTATCACTTCAACAGATAGAAATCTGCATTTCCTCCTCATCAGCAGCCACTGACACTGACACTTGTTGCCAGACTGTCGCTCTGTGAAAAAAAAAAACCCAACACATTTTGTAAAATTTTGGCCAGAAAAAACGTCATTTAAAATTTAATATCGATAGATTAAAATGACCTTCACCTTGTCAAAAAAAACCTTAAACCTGGGACTTCCTTGAAGACTACTCCGAAGTCTCGGGTTTGACAATTTTTGACAAGAAGAGTGTCACATTCATCAATCGTATTTGAAGGACGAGTTTTTCTGGCCAAAATTTTACAAATTTTAATGTATTTTTTTTTTCTCCGAATACGGCAATGTATTCCTCCTTCTCGTCAACAGCCCGACATTTAGATGGATGCTACTGAAGAGGCGGAGTGTATTGTATCAATTAAATAGATTTATTCCACTCTGGAGGAGAGTGGGAAGGGGGGAGGGAGGGGGTGTGAGTGAGGGGGGGGGGAAGTGACCCCGAAAAATTCCGTTTTAGGTATGTTATTTTTTTTTTTCAAGCTGTTGAATTCTTTTTCTTTGTCTTTTACTTTAATACTAATGTCTTATGTTGTTTTTGTTTTATGTTGTTGTTTTGTTTTTTTTTTTTTTTGTTTGTTTTTTAAGGGTTTTGCGGCGTTTGTAACCATTTAGGTCATATCAGCACCATTAAAAAAGGAAGAAATTTGGATAGTAAAAATATTCTAGATGTGTACAATAAAAAGGACTGGGGGAAAAAGTAAGATAAAGGTGAATGGTTCAAATAGGGAACAGATGTAGATTCCAAGAGCATTCTATCAGTGGACTTTGTTTGAGATCACCTAAAAGTCTCACCCAGACACCAGCACAAGAACCCACTAAGAGGAACACACTCAAATGTTTACAAACCATATGTTAAAAATTAAAAATAACAGTACATAACAGAGAGATGATTTACAAGGGAAAAAATATATCCTAAAACTAAAACTATAACTATACATTCGACTGTTGTCCTCCCAGCCAAGGTCTCTGGTCAGAGTCAGGACAAAACTAAGTAATCTCATTCCAAGACAAAGACAGAAATCAATTAGAAAACAGATATATAAAAAAATAATAATAAAATAAAATAAAATTCCCTTTATTCATCCCATAGGGGAAATTTGTCTCTAGGCTCTATTCCAAGGGAAGACTGGAATAACCCTGGCGTCAGCCGCAGTGCAGCGCCGCAAATTGAGCTAGGGCGAGGTGACTTGCTCAAGGCCACACAGCGCAGCGGGTAATCGAGCTCGGTACCTTTCGGGTACGAAGCAAAGACCGTACCGCTGAGCCACGCTATAGAAGACACAGCAAGTATCACCCTGCCCACTATGGGAGGTCGGGAACCCCACCCAGGATTCAATCTTAGAATAGGGAGGTAAAATCCTGAGTGGAGCTTGCGAAAGTAAATATAATATTATATTGTCTAAACGTGAAATTTAAAAAAAAAGCTTCAAAGACATCAGAAAGAAAATGTAAGAAGTAGTAATAAGTAAACGTGAATAGAACTTGAACAGCCTCAAGACAGAACACTCCATGTTTAGGATTTGGTTCCTTTTTATTTATTTTATTTTTTGAGCTGTTATATTAACTTTTGTTTATTACTTCTTACAGCCCACAGCCACGAGCAGCTTGGTCTCACTTTGACTTGTGAATGTTAATAAGAAAGTGTGTTTTTTTAGTACATTTTCCTTTTGGCATTCTCGGATATATTAATCCAATTACTAGGAACCAGTTATCACGGTTATAATATATTAACATATCCTCATATTAAACACACACCATACATACACACATCATATATTATATATATGTATATATATATATATATATTATATATATATATATATATATATATATATGAGTGTTGGTGGGTACTTGTAGGTATGAGAGTGCTTGATAATGTTCGTTAGAGCTGATTAAATGGAGTCATTCACTTATTTATGGCCGAAACAAATGTTTCTGTGGTCCCTATCAACGTCGTCAGTGGATATATTATTAGTCGGATGGAGACCACAGAAACATGTGTTTCGGCCAAAAGTAAGTGAGTGACTCCATTTATATTATATATATTAAACGTGATCAAAGCTCTTTACTAAGGGTCCTGACTAACATCAACACGCAACATGTTGAACGAGACATGACGCTTGTTAGGCGATCTTACAATTTTTTTTAGACACAGAGATAACACTGTTGACGGCCTCATTTTACACCTGGGTACGGTGAGAGAATGTGAGTAGGGAGCCTTTTTCCAAGGACTTAACTATGCGCTGAGCGAGGCTCGAACTCTGGACCTTCCCATCCGAAAGCGAGTGTCGTACCACTAGACCACATGACCGATACTAGGATTTATCGGATTAACTATCAGGTTAAAACTACACACAAACACACACAAACACACTCACAAACGCACACACAACCATTCTCATATAGAGAGAGCAGGGATGAAGCCCAAGTCCATCGCTGTTGCTTCTCTCTTAGTGTAAAATGAAGGCTTATACGGCGTCATTGCCATTAAAGGTGCTTAAGGAGCTTTGCCAGGGCCCCAATAGAAATAGCAATATCTAACATATATAGGATAAGATATGAATCCTGTGGGTATTGTTATTGTTTAAGATTTATTAGAGAGAGAGAGAGAGAGAGAGAGAGAGAGAGAGAGAGAGAGAGAGAGAGAGTGAGAAGGGAAGGGGGTGGGGGTGGTGGTGGAGATGGATTAAAGGATGGAAGAATAGATGGATAGACAAAGAGATATAAGGATAGCCGGTTATACTGATAAATAGATAAATAGACTGATGATGAGATAAACAGACAGTATGTAGATAGATAAATATAAGGACATAGGCATACAGAGAGAAAGAGAGAGATAGATAGATAGATAGATAGAGAGAGAGAGAGAGAGAGAGAGAGAGAGGGGGGGGGGGGGATGGGTGGATGGATATTATTGATTGATTGGTGGACGGATTGATAGATTAAATGATATATTAATTGATAGATTGATTGTTTGATTGATGGTTGTATTGAAGGGTGATGGATTGATGGATGAATGGAAAGATGGTTGTGTCCAAACATGTAAAAACGTTATGGGTGGGGTGGATGGATGGATGGATAGATGCATAGATAAGTGGATAGGGCTATAGACAAGTGAGAATTAATCTTAGTGTCGAAGTGCTCTGCACATGTCGATATAAGTACATCGTGTTTACACATCATTGAGACCATATATCCGATACGAGTCGTAATCGCTCTTTAGGAATGAATGAATATTACCCAGCTCTCATATCAGATAATCATATGTGGATTGAACGATTTATGTATAGATAAATGTACAAATAAATCGACATGACTATTGAAAAATGGAAAACCACCGAAATGTCAAAGTGCCCTGAGCATTTTCCAAATCATCATCGTATTTACAAATTATAATCATCTTAGATGTCACGTATTCGATACGGGCCCTAATCTCATGTCAGGAATTAATCTTGCCCAGCTCTTCACTACAACAAGCAAGAAATAAGCGGATGATTTCGATATTTCACGTTTAAAAAAAAATCGAATATGTGTGTAGCCTGGAGCTTTAATCTGAAAGGAAATTGTGGCTATGTGGTCTAGTGGTATTAACTGGCTTTCGGATCGGAAGGTCCTGGGTTCGAGCCTCGCGCTCGGCGCATAGTTGAGTCCTTGGAAAAGGCTCTTTATAACCGTACTCAGGTGTAAAATGAGTACCTGGTCATTAACAGCGTTGTCTTTGTCCGAAAAATTGTAATATCGCCTAACAGGCGGCATGTCCCGTCCTACATGTTAAATGTTGCTGTTGACCAGGGACATATAAAGATCAATAATTAATTAAATTGAATTTAAAAACCAAGTATAATCCTCCCCGTCAAATGCCACATGATAATATGATGTCAAATGATCTGGATTAACTAAATTGGGTTTATATAATGATCAGATAGAAACAAAATATAATCAAATTTTTATAAAAATAACTATCAGCATTTATTGAGGCCACTTCCACGGATTTATCGCTTGATTTTGTAACTAGAGCATTTATATAGCGCAATATCCACTAAACGTGCTCAAAGCGCTATACAAGGGATACTTGACCAATAGCAATGCGTCAGATATAGAACGAGACATGACGCCCATTAGGCGATATTAACATTAATTTTTTGGACAGGGGCCACGCTGAGTACGGTGAGAGAAAATGCGAGTAAAAAGCCTTTTCCAAAGACTCAACTATGCGCCGAGTGAGGCAAAAAGCAATAACAAAGACCTGAGTGAAGTCAACTTCATTCTATCTATAGATAGTATGCAGATGACGTCACTCAGGCCTTTGTTATTGTTTTTGCCATCCGCGTTTGTGAGTTGTTCTCACTAAACTGTATTAACCAGCCTATAAAAGTTCATGGTTACACAGAGTTTGTGTGTTGGTCCGTTATACTTCCGGATGGCAATGTTGTGAACTCCTTGGCCAAGAGCATTCTATCTATAGAACGAGACATGACGCTTGTTATATTACAATTCTTCAGGCGTCGCATCACGTCCTACCTGTTAAGTGTTGCCGTTGGCCAGGATCCCTTAAAACACACTTTGAGTACGTGCCTTTGAAGTTTGAATTAAGACGGACGTATACTTATTTGCAGGTGCCTCATTATTTGGTTATAGATATACTCTCAAACCCGCGCATGACAACAATGTTAAATCAAGCCCATTACTGCGGTGTGCCTTTTTTTACAAAACCCGTCGAAATCCAGTCCCAGGTTCACTCCCCAATGGTGTACACGTCCCTGAGTCTCAGGTTCACTCCTCACTGCTACCTACTTCCCACAACTTTGTCGGGTTTCGGCGGGTTTCGGCAGGTTTCGGCGGGTTTCGTAAAAAGACACACCCCATAACTGCGTTCTATAAACCAGAGATGGTCGTAGATTTATAACTTTAACTGTTAATTTCACAACAACAACATATTAAAAATATAGTACAACATAAACGAAACGAACAATAATTTCAAAAACAAAAACAAAAAGCAAGAAAGCAAACAACAAAAAACGTCATTTTTTCCTAGTATGCTATTTGTCGGGGTAATGAAACATTTTCCGGCGCCATTAGCAGAAAAGTGTCAACAGACTGATGCTCATAGAATCTCCAATAAATATCGAGTACAAAGGAATCGTGTTTCTCTCTTGATTATCGCCCAGCAGGGGCAGACAATGCACCCTTTGTTGACACAATAAGTTATTTCGTCGATACTGACGGGTAATCGGATTGTTTGTATCGATTCTTTCCCGATGTTGGTCCAAATTATTAGAACTTAGTGTTTGTCTCCGTTGACTGGCGGTTTGGAGTGGGGGCGGGGGTGGAGGCGGGGGCAGGGGCAGGGGCGGGGGGGGGGGGGTGTAGAGGTGGTTCAGAGAAAAAGAGAGGAAAAGAGAGGATGACAATACGAGACAGCTTAAAGAAAGTGTGTAAGAGCGATATTGTAAGAGAGAAGCGATTGAGAGACATAATGTGTGTGTGTGTGAGAGAGAGAGAGAGTGAGAGAAAGAGAGTGTTTTTATGTGTGTGTGTGTGTGTGTGTGTGTGTGAGAGAGAGAGAGAGAGAAAGAGAGGGGGGGGGGGAGGTAAAGGGAAGTTCCACATGAGATGGGGAGCTCTGTGAGACAGAGGAATATTGTTGTGTGGGTAGACAGACAACAGACAAAAGATGAATTAAATCCCAGCTGGTACATTTGACAGAGTCTGAAGAATATATATATATATATATATATATATATATATAGATAGACGGATAGACGGAAAGACGGATGGCCGGATGGATGGATGGATGGATGGATAGATAGATAGAAAATTTGGTAGGAAGCTAGATATATTTATAGTTTCAGAATATATGCATAGTGATAATAATTTTATGACAATCTCTCAAACTTATAGGCTTATTTTGACATGAATCATAATCGCTTTATTATTATTTTTTTTTTGGAACTACCAAGTAAGACCAATTTTTTAAATTGCCCGACACATTAAACTAGTCAAGTCATTTCCGACTGGTGAGGTCGATTCTACCAAACACAGACAAAACCACTTTTCAAAATCGGGCCAGAAATATTTTGAATCAAATGTGACCGACGTGCACTTATTTGCAGGTCTGATAACCCAATTCCTCATGGGCTCATTATTCTAATGGAAATCTAAAAACAAATAAATGATGCAAAACATTGTCCATTACAACACATGTTAATCTCGTCGAATATGACCCATCGTCTAAAAACCGGTAGCATGGCGAAAAGAATCTGATGTTGACAATGACAGTTAAACTTTTTTCCTGTTAAACTGTTGAATAGTTCTTATTTTTTCTTTTGTTTGTTTTGTTTTGTTTTGTTTTGGGTTGAGGTTAGATTTTTTTTTATTTGAGTAAGGCTCCATTCGATTTTGTATTTTATTTGTTTTTATATATTTTGTTTGTGCGGCTACTCGCTTTCGGATCGGAAGGTCCTGAGTTCGAGCCTCGCTCCGCGCACAGTTGAGTCCTTGGCGAAAAGGCTCTTTACTCGCATTCTCTCACCGCACTCATATGCAAAATGAGTATCTGGCTGGAAACAGGGTTGTCACTGCAAAAAAATAATTTGTAATATCGCCAAACAGGCCTAACGTGTCATAATATCACGTCGCATATGTTAAGTGTTGTTGTTGGCCAGGGATCTCTTGGGTTTTTTTTGTTTTTCCTTTTGTTTTCTTTTTTGTTTTTGTTTGTTTGTTTGTTCATTTGTTTGTTTTTTTTTTTAGTTTTGCCAGAGTACGACACCATTGGATTTTGTACTTTTATTTTATCTAAAAGTTCAAACTTTTATGTTTGCGTTCGTCGCCGATCCTGCCTGGTGTCAAATTAAGTTAATCTTGTTACAAGTCAGACGCGATTAATTTTTAATGGGATGACACCACTGGCTGGCAGCTTCAACCAAGTTTTACTTTCATGGTCGGTTTTATTGGCATCAAGCACGAACCGGCCAAAAAAATAATCTAAAAATGATAATATAATGATAAAAAACGTGCGATGGTAAAACACAGTAAAAAAATTTAGCCAGAAATTTCTGATGTCGTACGTTACTAGATTAAACCCCCCCCCCCCCCCCCCCCACTCTTCCCCTAACCACCACTTCCAATTTGGCAAACAATCAAAAAAGAATGTCATATTTTCAAAATTTGATAAATTGCGTTTGAGCTGTTCTATTAAATCCCCCCCCCCCCCCCCCCAATTTGTCACATTAATGTCAGATTGGTGTGTGGAGAGTAATGTGGTGCCCGCCGTCTCTCAGTGGTTTGATGTCGGAATACATGCGGATAGTCGGCGGATCAAACCTCTCTGAAGTCTCGATTTTCACGATCGGCGGATCAAACCTCTGAAGTCTCGATTTTCACGATCGGCGGATCAAACCTCTGAAGTCTCGATTTTCACGATCGGCGGATCAAACCTCTGAAGTCTCGATTTTCACGATCGGCGGATCAAACCTCTGAATTCTACATACAAGCTTTGCGCACCATATTTTATTTCATTTTGAGCGCATCAGACTTCTGATGGCATCAGAGGCCTACAACAAACATTACCAGGCAGGCTCTTACATGGAACCCGCAGGGAACGAGGAAGAGAGGGAGTCCTAAAAAATTGCTGTCGAAGGGCATTGATGGAGGACCTAAAAACCGAAGGCTTAACATGGAGAGAAGCCGAAAGCTGGCAAGATGGCACAAAGCCGGAAACGGTGGAGGGGATTCGTCGATGGCCTATGCTCCATCCGGAAGTACTTAAGTAAGTAAGTAAGTAAGTAATTAAATAAGTAAGTAAGTAAGTAATTAAGTAAGTAATTAAGTAAGTAAGTAAGTAAGTAAGTAAGCAAGCAAGCAAGCAAGCAAGCAAGTAAGTAAGTAATTAAGTAAGTAAGTAAGTAAGTTAGTAAGTAATTAAGTAAGTAAGTAAGTAATTAAGTATGTAAGTAAGTAAGTAAGTAATAAAGTTCGTGTGTAGACTACCGATGTTTGATCCGCCGATCGTGAAAATCGGGACTTCAGAGGTTTGATCCCCCGGCCATCGATGTTTTAGTTTATTGTACGTTCATTCACCTGATAGAAACCGATTCAAGCGAACTTTTTGCTTAGTGTTTCTAAATACCTTAATATTGAAAAGTTGAGCTTTTATATAGCGCAATATCCACTAAACGTCCTCAAAGCGCCTTACAAGGGGTCTCTGACCAACAGCAACTCTTTTGGGTTCGGGTTTGATGGTTGTATCCTAACCGACGTGTATATTTAAGCAAGTCTGACATCAGAACGCAAATATGGGCCTGGATTAACAGTGTTGTTATGGACATGTTTTGCGTAATTTTTTTGAGATTTCCATGACAACAATGAGCCTATAATAAATTGGGTTACCAGACCTGCAAATAAGTGCACGTCGATCCTAACGGATGTGACGGTTTTTCAACAGTTGGCAAAGAAAGGGTTAATGCCCTGTAAAATTAACGTTCATATTTAATTCAGCTTTTATATAGAGCAATATCCACTAAACGTGCTCAAGGCGCTTTCCAAATGTTTCCTGACCATCTGCAACACGTGACGTATAGAACGAGACATGACGCTTGTTAGGCAATATTACAATTCTTCCGACAAAGACTAAGCTGTTTACGGCCAGGTACTCATTTTACAATCTGAGTACTGTGAAAGAATGTGAGTAAAGAGTCTTTTCCAAGGACTCAACTACGCTCCGAGCGAGCTCGAACCCAGGACTTTCCGATCCAAAAGCGAGTGTCATTACCACAAGACCACATAGGCGCGTATTTATCATTTATTGCAGAATTCAATCTTAATGGTCTTGGAGTATGAGGTCAAATGTCATTATACCATCCTCATTACATTTTGAATGCACTGAATTCTCCCAAATAATTGAAAACTCATGTTATGGTCATTGCACTTGTTTTAACTCAAAACCAAACAAAATATCTATACTGTCGTACTCTGGAAAAACCCATATTTAAAAATTTGGCCAGAAAACTCGTCCTTCAAATATCGATCGATTTAAATGACCCTCATCTTGGCAAAATCTCTCAAACCTGGGACTTCGCGAAGTCCCAGGTTTGAGAGTCTTTGCCAAAGTGAGGGTCATTTAAATCGGTCGATATTTAAAGGACGAGTTTTCTGGCCAAATTTTTAAATATGGGTTTTTCAAGATGCTTTCATTTGCCCAAAATGGCGGACTAGGTTGTAATTCTAGATAAGGTAAGAATTTGTCATTAAATTTCCTTTTTCCCATGGCTCATACGAAGGAATCCCCGTTATTATCAATTACCTCCCCTTTTGGGAATCGAATTGCTCCAGACACGAGTTACGTCCTTCCTCTTTCTTTAACTTCATCATCACCATCACCTTATTATTATTATTATTATTATTATTATTATTATTATTATTATTATTATTATTATTTATTATTATTATTATTATTATTATTATTATTATTATTATTATTATTATCATCATCATTATTATTATTATTATTATTATTATTATTATTATTATTATTATTATTATTATTATTATTATTATTATTATCATTATCATTATCATTATTATTATTATTATTATTATTATTATTATTATTATTATTATTATTATTATTATTATCATCATGCTCATCATCATCATTATCATCACAATTATTATTATCATCATTAATATTACTATTATTATCATTATGTACTATCCGTATTATTGATGTGGTTGTGGTTGTTGTTGTTGTTGTTGTTGTTGTTATTGTTATTGTTATGATGCCAGACAAACCTATTGACAAAACACACGACGAAATATTTTTTAAAACTCAGCGATGATAATTAGTTGGTAATTTCAACGAGTGTCTGCTCCAGAGATTCGATTTGCTGTAATTATATATATATCAAATATATATATATATATATATATATATATATATATATATATATATATATATATATATATATATATATATATATATATCATATATATGGCAAAATCTAAAAATATTAAAATTATTTTTCACAGATTGATAGACGAGTAATTCGTAAACTTTTAATAAATCGAGGTTAGTTTATTCCCCTTTGATTCAAATGGTCATTTTGGAATATCTGCTAGGGCATAATCTTAAGTACTTTTGGCCTTCAAATTTGCCATACTTTGGGCCTTCCGGTAAATCTCGATTCTTGGCCCCCTGATCACATTTTTTTGACCGGCCACAAGATACTAAAGGAGTCACCTCCCTTATTCTGAAAAAAAAAATAATACGAAATGTTTTGTAAGTTTTGAATTATTAAAAGTACAATGAATAGCTTTTAAAATATTTTTTTTTAAAATTTATAAAATTTAACACTTTTTTAAAGCTATATTATATTTGTCAATAAATTAGCATTATTTAAATATGTTAGTAATATTTATAATTTTGACACTTGTCTTCATACATTATTACATTAAGATGCAGGTATTTTTAAAATTTAGCGTTTGAAAAGCTCTGTATAAACAGCGTATCTGGGTTTTTTACAAAATGCGTCCGGTCCCCAGTCGGCCATTATGACCGGTCATTTGACGTGAACCACCCTATAGTGAATGAGATTAGCGGAAGAGTAGCGTCCCTTGATTGAACGCTATCCGTAGTATGTGACGTCACCTGTGGAAAAGTTATTAGAGGGAGAACGTCATGTTGGTTGTGCGCATGCGAGGACGAGAGACGCATGTGCACAACCAACATGACGTTCTCTCTCTAATAACTTTTCCGCCGGTGACGTCACAGACTATGGATTGCGTCCAATCAATGGACGCTACTCTTCCGCTAATCCCATTCCCTATTGCCAAATTCATTTGCGCGCACTTGTACACGATATACCTAACCGATGTTGTTCATTGATCGTATCCATCTATGGTAATCTCCACAATATGGTAGAATGATAAGTTTAATAGGTGAGTACCTGTTTGTAATAGTCTTTTTTTTTCCTGCAAATATTGGAGGTTCTCCAATAGGATAAATATATAAGTAACAAAATTTAACAGAAAAATATTAAGCATCTAATAAGCTTTGTTATGATGAAAAGTTTTAATTAATATACATACAGACACAGCATAATCCATGATTTAATTTCAATAGGACAAATAAGAACGACAACAAAAAGCAGATTACTTTTTTCAACGGAACAAAGCAAATGCATTATGATTATGTCTTCATTTTAAATAATGTTTGCTTGGAAAAGAAAGTATAATTCTCATTGAATACGATGTGATTTCTGATTTTCAATGGAATCCCGTCTCGGATTGTAAACTTTTCTGTATGTTAAGATAACTTTGTGTTTAGTTTGTCGGTTTCTTGTTTTTCTCATCTGTTTGTCTAAGAAAATTGATATGGCATAGCATTGATACCACGGTATCCGTGATCTCTCTCCGTTCTTATTGGCAATTCGGCTTTTCCCGATAAACAAAAAAAAAAAATGATTAAAAAAAAAAACAACATAAAAATTGTTATGGTGTATTGTTATTATTGAGTTATTGCCTTTTACAATAACTAATATTATACTTCCTTGAATAATACACTGAATTACATTTAATTACTTATTAATAATGTCACAATTGAATACATTTTAAGAATACATTATATTCGTATCATTAGTTAACTACACTTGTACATTAACGTTATATTACATAACGTATATTCCTGTATATGTATATTTCTATACTGCATGTTTAATATTACTAATTTTTGATATATATGATTTAAAGAATTTGAATAAACCAACTTGATGAATGGCAACCAAAGAGTGTCTTCCCTGTCAATTATTTTATGCAATGCCTTTGGTACATTACAAAAATCACAAACCCGCACTCCACTATGTGAGTCACTTTGCGCACATTTAAATTTTGCAATGTGACCAATGACCCCGGGCACTTGGAAAGGTAATATAGGTCATCCCCATTGGCAATTCAATACGTTGAAATACTATTATATTTCAAATGATGACGGGGAAAAACAAATAATAAAAGTAACTAGCGATCACCAAATGAAGACATTCTTCTATCGTCTTCTCTCTGTTTTGTTCTTGAAAGTCATAAAATAAAGCACATACAGCCCGGAGTTTATCCGTAGCCATCGTTATGTTAGAGCCTGATACTGAAATCCAAAAGGACAGGCGTTTTGACGTCATTATTTGGTTTTTGCACCGCCTAGTGAGTTGTCGTTAGTAGTGCTCATGGAAACAAGTGGTCCCATTGGTTGAACTATTGAATACAACTCACGATTTGTTTTCTTTTGTGGCCAAAGGCTGGCATTTTGACGTCATTTTTTGGTCAGTATCAGGCCATAACTTTACGAAGGCCACGGTTTATCCCGGTTTCATTAACGTGCAATTGCGATTTCTTACAACCCTTTGTAAACCTGCCAAGTTGAACATTTAAAAATTCATAGTTTTAACTCACCCAACCCTAACACCGACTATATCCGTAGTTTACCCGGGTTACTTTCACCCCATGCCTATTTATTACATTTCTCTGAGACAAATTATAGGCGTAGTATCAAAGCTAATGTTTTAAGTTTTTGGATGTTAATGATAGTTGACTAAAACTGTTTGTGTACATGTTCATTTTTAATACATTTTTTTCCAATTCCGAAAAGTAACAAAAATATGTAGGATTGAGTGAGTTAAAGGTAGTGCGGGGCGGTCCTTGGCAAGCTTAAGGACCACGGTCCTACGGTCCTTGGGAAATGAAGACCGCAAGGACCGGTCCTAGGACCGGTCCTTTTCGACATTGAACATTCTGAGAGACTGTTGGAAATTCGAACCGGTTTGACCTTTTAGAGCGTGGGATCGTTCATTCTTGAACCGTTAAAGACCGCTACACGATGAAAACCGTGGCCTACAGGAGTAAAACACACGGAGTAGTCACACTCATTTCAAATTGTAACCTAATTAGAGAAGAGGGGTGATGCCTTCTTTATTTGCTCACCGTACTTCATTGTTACTTCGATAATTTAATAAAATTTGAAATTTATCCCCATTAACGGAGATAATGGCATCGCCCAAGGCGTTGATCGAGTTGTTCGTGGCGTTGATACACACACGCAACTCCTACCCCCCCTCCCCCCCCCCCCACACACACACACATTAGAGGGCAGCGAGCATTGAAGAGTAAGAGAGAGCCGTGAAGTTATAATAAGAGGGGGTGGATGAGGTGATAAGAGGGGTCGATGGTGACTTTTCGCCAGATCTAACAAACTCAGCTACCCATTCATTGCTGAGTAGACAGGGATTCAGAAAAAAATCGACTGCACCCGGGATCGATCTCTGGCCCTTTGCGTATAAAGAGAGTGCTCTATCAACTGAGCTATCGGGGTCCCCAAATATTCTATTGGACTTTTTTTTAAATTCAGACGTTATAACTGGGTTTTTTGGAAGGAAGAAACTAATGAAACTCATATTATTTGATTAGTAAAAACACCAAACGAAATTTTAATATTATTGTATTATTTTAAATGACAACACTGCGATAGAAAGGAGTGGTGACAAGAGATGGACAAAAGAAAACAAAAAATCGGATTTGCTACTTGCTAGGTTCGACACACACACACACACACACACACACACAAACAACACATCTTTTGTAGTCACATACATTTCAAACAATAACCCATTAGAGAAGAGGGGTCATGCCTTCACCATAGATCATTGTCATTGCGATCATTATGGTGTAGTAAATTTTGAAATTTACCCCGTATAATGGAATCGTCCAAGGCGTGCGCCTCCTGTTCCCCCATCTCACACACGAAAGGGCGGTTTGCGGAGTGGAGGTTGGTGGTCGTCTGCCTGTATGGTCGTCTGTGTCGTTTAGTGTATGGCAAAGGGGGGGTGGGTGCGATTAATTAAGTGGGATGGGTGGTGATTGGTGGAAGATAGGCAACCGAAGCAACGAATCGCTGGGGAAGTAGTAGGCTATGGCGCGAGACCGTAGGACCGTGGTCCTTGCAAGGACCGCCCCGCACTAGCTGAAAGGTGATAAGAAGTGAGGACCGCCGCCGGTCTTCCCCTCTGGGACGGTCTTCGGTTCACAGCTAAAAGACCGGTCTTCAGCGCGGCACTAGTTAAAGGAGATCAAAATAGAAGTCGCCGTTGTTCACTTCATAGATCAACAATTTGCCCTCACATTTGTTAATATAACACTTCCAAACTCTTCAAAATAGATACATCGGCATCACGTGCGGCCATGTGGTCTTGTGGTATGACACTCGCTTTCAGATCGGAAGTTCCTGGGTTCGAGAGTCTCGCTCGGCACATAGTTGAGTCCTTGGAAAAGGATCTTTACTCACATTCTCTCACCGTACTCAGGTGTAAAATGAGTACATGGCCGTTAACAGCGTTGTCACAGTCAGAAAAAAAAAATTATGATATCGCCTAACAGGCGTCATGTCCCGTCCTACATGTTAAGTGTTGCTGTTGGCCAGGGACCCCTTGCAAAGCGCTTTGAGCACGTTTAGTGAATATTGCGCTATAAAAAAAGCTATATCACATTTCAGTTTCAAAAAGTGTTAATGGCTTCGAGTTACTCATGAACTTATGAAATTGGAGACAAAACTTCGTAATTCTACGATTTGTTTGTAATACGATTCAATAGTCTGACGTCACGCCGCCTGGCAACGGCGGACATCTTGGTTCTAAACAAAGAAAACCATTACGTGTTATTTTTCATGCTGGCTAGAACTTTTCATATGTCTTGTGATCAGAATGTGTAAAAGTCAAAACATGATCAAATGTATGTGTTTTTTTCCCTCTGGATACGCTTTATACTCGCCGGAGAAATATTTTATACGGGCGTCCGCCATTGTTCCGATAGTTCAGAGCCAGTGTTACTAAGTTACCATGCGTCATTAGGAAGGAAGTGACGTTACGACTATTGAATCCTATTGTCGCCAGGTATGCCTACGGATATGGCGTTCGTCTATCCAACCACTGCTGGGTCTGTTAAATCTGACGGAAAGTACTTGGGTCAAAAAAAATCTCGACTTCACCCGGCATTGATCCATATCTCTTTTCGTGTGAGGCGATTGCTCTACAATCTGAGCTATCATCGGAACCCTAGAAATTCATCCCTTAAAAATTCCATGACGGTTTACTGTTGGTTATTTTGCATGAGTGCCTGCCTACTCCTCAATGTATATTAACTTTATGCGGTTTTGTGGTTCAGTGTTAGGACACTCGGAATATGACCTGTGGGGCCCCGGGTTCGAGTCTCTAAGTGGTCTGTGTACAAGTTGTGGAAAAGGTCATTTATTCCCTTTTTGTATGTCTGTTGGTATAATAGATTTTTAAATTGGCGATTCATTATTTCGAATCTAAATTTAGCTCGGGTGTGGTTTCACTGAAGCAATAAATAAATAAATAAATAAATAAATAGATAAATAAATATATAAAGAAAAAAGAATAAATCGATAGATAAATAAATAAATGAAAAAAAAAAATAGCACGAAAAAGACTTCTTAACACATGGAATATCATCGTTTATCCATCATTATTTTAAGTAACAAAAAACTTATAGCTGTATATCTGTTCAAACAAATGAAAAAACATTTTGTAAGAGTACGTTGATATATCTATGTGGCGTCCTTAGGAAATGTTTGAAGTAAAGAGGTGGGGAGGGGGGGGGGGGATTTTTGCATCGATGTTGACGATGATGATGTTGATGATGATGATGATGATGATGATGATGATGATGATGATGATGATGATCATGAGGAGGAGGAGGAGGAGGAGGAGGAGGGGGAGGAGGGGGAGGAGGAGGAGGAGGAGGAGGAGGAGGAGGAGGAGGAGGAGGAGGACGACGACGACGAAGAAGAAGAAGAAGAAGAAGAAGAAGAAGAAGAAGAAGAAGAAGAAGAAGAAGAAGAAGAAGAAGAAGAAGAAGAAGAAGAAGAAGAAGAAGAATTGTTCTAGACTAGATAGAGTTACATCTTTGTATCTAACTGCCATAATTAGCCTGTCTCAAGGACGGCTAAGTGGATTCGTTTTTCTTTCCTCTTCCCTTCCTATTTCTCTAATAAGATTTAATTTTGTTTGTCCTTTAATTCCTCTCCTGAGACAGAATTATCCGGAAAAGTCCGAAACAGAAAGATATAAGTTACACCATTGGTAAAGTAGAAAACCGTAGGGGCTGCCTGGAGCCAGTGATCCTGAAAATACTAACGAAAGAGTGAAAATGGAGAGGCTTAGTATGGGAACAAAACAGACATTTGTCTGTTTTGTTCCCATACGAAGCCTCTCCATTTTCACTCTTTCGTTATCATTGGTAAAGTTGTGAGCGCTCTGCTTCTTTGCCAGAGATTCACCATACTAAATGTCCTTTAAAATACTTAGTCAATTCCCCCAAGCAGGCTACATGGATTCAGATTTCCATTTTATTCAGTACAAGTCGTCTGTGAAACGTCCTTTTTTGAATAGCCACACTGCAATATTGATCCGTCATTGTCTACACTTCGCACTCGGAACGAAAAGCGTTTTTAAAATTTGGAGAGTTGGCTCGTCATTCAAATAATTAAAATGATGCCCTTCTGTCACGAGATCATAAGATATCATCATCCCAAAGGCATTCTACGAAGGAATATAGATAGTATGCACTTGGCTTAGAAGTTCATAACATTGCCATCCGGAAGTATAACGGACCAACACACAAAACTATGTGTAACCATGGACTTATATAGACTGTTTTATACATTCCAGTGAGAATTACTCATAAAACGCGGATGGCAAAAACAATAACAAAGACTCGATTGACGTCAACTTCATTCTATCTATAGATAGTTCTTAGATGACGTCACTCAGGTCTTTGTTATTGTTTTTTTTTTTTTGCCATCCGCGTTCATGAGTAATGCTCACTTACCTTACCTTACCCGGGTTCCATCTCTTTCCAGAGGTCGGATGTCATGGCCTTCCATCCTTCACGGTCCATTGCAGCCTCGTTACAGTCTGCCATGCGCCGTCCTGTAGCTTCCTTTATGCCATCTGTCCAGGATTTCCTTTGTCTTCCTCTGCCTCTCTTTCCTTCAATTATACCCTCCATTATCCTTTTTTCGAGACTATCATGTCTTCGCATATGTCCAAAATATGACAGCTTTCTGTGCTTCACAGTCAAAAGAAGTTCTTTTTGTTTTTGGCCCATTAGGTCGAGGACTTCGATGTTTGTTTTTCTTGCTGTCCAAGGTATTTTCAACATTCTCCTGTACGTCCACATCTCAAAAGCTTCAATACGTTGTTCTGTCTGTGCGGTTAGTGTCCACGTTTCACAGCCATAAAAGAAAATGGACCACACATAGCATTTGGTGCATCTCATTCGTGTTCTGATGGAGATATTTGTGTTGGTGAGGATTGGCTTTAGTTTCATGAACGCATTTTTGGCCAGCATTATTCGTCTCCTGATCTCTTTGTCAGACTTTGCATCGGATGTTACCAACTGCCCCAAGTACGTGAACCCCTTTACTTGTTCCACTGGACACTCTTCTATTTCTATATCTATGTCTATGGGCTCTTTCTTTTTTGTTATCATCATTGTTTTTGTCTTCTTCGCATTCATGAACAGCCCCTTTTCTTTACTCTCTTCGTTCACTTTTGAAAGTAGCTTCTGTAGGTCTTCCTTACTTTCCGCCAACAGGACAGTATCGTCAGCGTAACGTAAATTGTTGATGTTGTGGCCACCAACCTTCAACCCTTGTGCTGTTTCTACTTGCCGAAAAATAGACTCTGTGTATAAATTAAATAAGCAAGGGGACATAACACATCCCTGGCGCACTCCTTTCTTGATTTCAATTGCATCTGTTGTATCTGCCTGCACTTTTATCTGAGCCTTTTGCTGCCAGTACAGATTAGCGATTAGAGCCACATCATTCTCTTCCACACCTTTTGTCACAAGGTCCTGGATAAGTAATGCTCACTAAACTGTATTAACCTGACTATAAACGTTCATGGATACACACCGTTTTGTGTGTTGGTCCGTTACACTCCCGGATGGCAATGTTATGAGCTTCTTAGCCAAGCGCATACTATCTATAGATAATTCATCGAATTCATTGAATACAACTCACCATTTGTTTTCTTTTATGGCCAAAGACTTGTCTTTTGACGTCATTTTTTGGTCAGTGTCAGGCCATAAGCTTTCGAAAGCTACCGTATAGATAGTTTGAAGTTGACGTCACTCAGGTCTTTTACAATTACTCTTTTTTTTTGCCATCCACGTTTATGAGTAATTCTCACTAAACTGTATTAACCCGACTATGAACGTTCATGGTTACACAATATGTCTTGTGACCAGAATGTGTAAAAGTCAAAACATGATCAGATTTATAATGTTTTTTTTCCTTCTGGATACGCTTTTATGCTCGTCGGAGAAATATTTCATAAGGGCGTCCGCCAATGTTCCGATAGTTTACAGCCAGTTACTAAGTTACCATGTGTCGTTTCGAGGGAACTGACGTCATGACTGTTGAAGCGTATTATACGACTTAAAAGTGCGAGGATGGATTGGATGGCCTGTATTGACGATCAGCATTTATTTAAACTAGACAATAAGATGCCATCACTCTGAAGTCAGAAGATCATTTACACACGCGCCTTCATGTGGTCCCGTGTTCGAGCCCCTCTCTGAACGGACGTTTTCTTGATTTCTTGGACTTCGTCAAGTCCCAGGTTTGAGAGAGTTTTGTTGTTTTGTTGTTTGTTTTTTTTTTGTTTTTTTTTTTTGCCAAGATGAGAGTCATTTAACCCTGTCCTTACCACCCATAGAAAAATCGTCACATTCGTTACGATGTAACCAACAGTTTTCTTATTCTGATGTCATTTTGTTATAGTTATAGCTATAAAAACTTGACAATGTGTTCATGTAGAGCTCATTTTTCTGAACAGAACAAGCATAATATACTCATTACTTTACTGTTGAAACTTCTACTCTTGTGTGAAGTTTCGGGTAAAATTTTGAAAACAGAGGGTAAGGAGAGAGTAAAATCGATCTATATTTGAAAGTCAAATAAAAAGAAGAAGATGGCGTTGGCTGGGGCATGTGGCCAGAATGATGGAAAAAGGGTCACTTCCCAAGACAGCCTCGTATTGGACAGTGGATGGGAAGAGAAAGCGGGGAAGACCCAAAGAAACCTGGCGAAAGACCATGGGGAAAGATTTAAAGGAAGCAGACCTGTCCTGGAATACAGCCACCGCAAAAGCAGCCGATCGCAAAAAAATGGAGATGTCTGGCGGATGCCCTATGTGCCTCAAGGCCCGAAGAGGATTAAGTAAGTAAGTATATTTGAAAGACGAGTTTTCTGGCCAAATTTTAAAATATTATAAGTTTTTTCCCCCGAGTGTCCCCGGCAGAGTTGTCTTGACCACGAATGCCTCACACAATAGATATAACCTTTCATAACCGTCTTCTATTTACTTTACTTTCATTTCGATCTCCTTACCTTTCACTCGTTTGTTTCAATCAATGACGCCCCTCCCCCCTCCCCCTCCTCCCCCCCCCCCTCTTCCCATAGCCCCACGCCCACCGACTCAATAATATATATATATATATATATATATATATATATATATATATATATATATATATATCAATATGTGATACACAGATAAAACGGGTTTTTAAAAAAGTTTGAATGAAAAAAAAACAAACTTCAGACATCAGTAAATTAAGATAAGTCGCAAGAGTTCTTTTTTAAAAAACCAACATAAACCAGAAATTTTGAAGAAATTCTTTGGGGGGGGGGGGGGTAATCTCGATATGTCAATATATAAAATATCTACGCATAAAAATGATATAATATGTTGAAAATGGAAAATAGCGTTTTGATATTGTAAGGCTAATAAAAATTTAAAATATTTTGTCAAAATGTTAAGAGTTGCGAAATTTCAATTTCTTGCAAATTAAAGATATAAGCTTTCAACATTCTTTCTTGTGGGCGAAGCATGTTAAATCAACTCAAATTTCATAGTTAATATTGCTTATTCCATCATCTTTTTTTCTTATCCTTATTCTTTTTCTCCTTCCCATAAGCCATGCGTCTCATTTCTTGCAAATTAAAGGTTATTGTGGGCGAAGCATGTAATATTAATTCAACTCAAATTTCATAGGTAATATTGTTTCTTCATCATCTTTTCTTCTTATACTTCTTTTCTCCTTAACCTCCTTCTTCTTCTTCCTCTTCTTCTACTTCTTCTTCTTCTTCTTCTTCTTCTTCTTCTTCTTCTTCTTCTTCTTCTTCTTCTTCTTCTCCTTCTCCTTCTCCTTCTCCTTCTTCTTCTTCTTCTTCTCCTTCTCCTTCTTCTTCTTCTTCTTCTTCTTCTTCTTCTTCTTCTTCTTCTTCTTCTTCTTCTTCTTTTCTTCTTCTTCTTCTTCTTCTTCTTTTTCTTCTTCTTCTTCGTCTTCTTCTTCTGACGTGTTTAATGGCCATCAACGATTGATTGCTATATTTTGAATATGACGCCAGGCTATTGGCAAATGACTTTCCGACATACCTAACAAGCCCAGCTACTCAGTCACTCCTGGGTGCACAGAGGAATGAAGAAAAACATCGACTATCGATATAATACTACTAAATACCGATACTTCCCCCCTTGGGTTTGAGACCAGTGCTCTAACAACTGAGCCGCGGGGTACCCCACATAATAAAATTAAAAAAGCGTCATAACATTGAACATTGTCACTTTTACAGTGTGTTGATGTTGAGAAAGTTTTATTGACGTTCTAGATATTGCTGTTTGGGAAGACATCAAAATAACAAGAGTTATACCCCCTGTGACAAGAGCAATGTCAAGGTTGTCAAAGATTGCAGGCATGCGCAGACTGCAATTATCGACTTAGCACTAGCCCGGCATTGGAACAACAAAATAACATTGTTATAATATTATTTATTATCATCTTATTTTTGGCTGTTTTCATCTTGTTTTCTAGTACGAACGTCCCCGCGGTTTTGAGACAAAGTCAAGCGATGTTGAACGTGGTTACTAACCGAATAAGAGAATAATTGCGTTGGCCGGGCCTATTGAAGTAAAAAACAAAACTAAAAAAAAAAAAATGAGCATTCATAGAGGGCAATATCCACCAAATGTGCTCAAAGCTCCTGGCCAACCGCGAACACTTCATATTTAATTTAGGATGAGATATGTACAAGAGGCACGTTGAGTGTTCCTTAGACTATTCGGGAAAAGCCCTCTGTCAGTGAATGTGTTCCTTGATTCTTTGTATCACCGTGAACACTAAAAATAGATAGGCCGAAGTTGACTTCACGTAAGTCTTTGTTATCGTTTTTTTTTTAGTTTGTTTGCTATCCATGTTTATGAGTAATTCTCACCAAACCGCATTAACCAGACTATAAACGTTCAAGGTTACGCATTCGTAGTTTGTGTGTTGGTCCGTTTTTATATTTCCGGATGGCAGTGTTGTGAGTTTATTAGCCAAGCGAACGTTATCCCTCTTCCACCCAGGTATGAATGAGTACCTTGTTCGGGCTGTGACTGGCATTGATAGAGCGCTGGTACCAAATTATGGTTCCTGACAGGTTTGTATTATAAATCTGGAAAACCATTCTGTATAGAACAAGTCAATAATTTGTTTTAAAAGTCTTTGAAGCGTCAGGTATGAGATTTTTTCTGTTTTGTCAAGTGTGAGGTCATCAAATAAAAATGAGCTTTTACATAGTGCAATATCCACTAAATGTGCTCAAAGCGCTTTACAAGGGGTCCCTGGCCAACTGCAACATTTAACATTTAAGACGGGACATGACGCCTGCTAGGCGATGTTACAATTTTTTCGGACAGAAACAACGCTGTTAACGGCCAGGTCCTCATTTTACACCTGAGTACTGTGAGAGAATGTGAGTAAAGAGCCTTCTCCAAGGACTCAACTATGCGCCGAGCGAGGCTCGAACCCAGGACCGTCCGATTCGAAAGTGAGTGTCATACCACTAGACCACATAGCCGCACAAATTGATTGGTCATTGGAGTAAAAAGATTACTGATCAAAGTGAAAAAAAAATGGTTTTGACAGTGTAAGTGAGGCTTTCTCAACGCTGCACTGCGGTGGGCGCCTTAATAACCTGTTTCTATAGTCTCAGGTTCTTCTTCTTCTTCCATTCAGGCCAAAGCTTCAGGCTGACGTTTATATGGCTGTCATGGTTTAAGAACTCAACTATGCTTAGTGGCGTCACATAATCCTTTTTTTTTTTTTCGAGATTGGAGGTCGTGATAGCTCAGTTGGTGGAGTACTCGTTCCACACACAAAGGTACAGAGATCGAATCCGGGTAAAGAGATTTTCTGTTCTGAGCCATCTGTCTACCCGGCAAAACATGGGTAGCTAAGTATGTTAGATCTGTCGGAAGTACTTTGAGATAGAGTACCAGCCTATAAAAGAGTGACAAGTAGAAACCGGGATAAACTATATATATATATATATATATATATATATATATATATATATATATATATATATATATATATATAGAGAGAGAGAGAGAGAGAGAGAGAGAGAGAGTGGGAGTGGTGGAGAGAGGGATGAAGAGAAAGAGAAGATGAATAGTGAGGGGAGAAAAAGGAAGTGGAGAGTGATAAAGATAGAAATAGAGGGGGGAGGCGGGGAGGGGGGGGGGGAGAGCGCGGGGGGGGGGGGGGAGGGGGGTAAAGAAAGTGGGAGGTAGGTTAGAGAGGGAGAAGGAGTGGAAATATTGGCCAGGCCTTTTATCCCTCTCCGACCGAGAACGTAAATCCAGTTGTTGCTATCCTGCCGTACTCTGGAAAACCCCGTATTTGACCAGAAAACTCGTCCTTCAAATCTCCAACGATCGATTTAAATGACCCGCATCTCCGCAAAAACTCTTAAACCTGGGCCACCTATAGGTTTTCTTCCCACGATTTTCCAGTTTTGAGTCTTTGCCAAAATGAAGGTCATTTTCATCGATCATTAATTAATTGAAGTACGTGTCAACTTGTCAAATTTTTAATTACGGGATTTTCCAGGGTACGGCTTTTTAAAACTGGTTGATCAATTTTATTTGGGTTGCTGTGAATGACACGTATGAGATATCATCATCATCATCTAGTCAGCTGATTCTGCGTAGGACGTTGCTTCCCGAACTTTCTTGCGAAACAGATTACGGTTTTCCGACAGTCTACTTGCTTGAGTTGCTGAGATATAATGACCATTATATGAGATATAAGTTTAAAAAAAATAGAGTTGAGCGTTTCTATATTGCAATATCCATTACACGTGCTCAAGGGGCGACTTCCAATCGGCTTTAGATCGGGATGGCTTGGACGCTGTGTGGATTCTTGATTAATAATTCGAGCATTGGCGCATTGAGCTTGGAAATGATCTCTACAAATGTTTTTTTTTTTAAAACAGAAAAATAAAAATGGAGGGGGGTGGGGTGGGGGGGAGGGGGGTAGCAGTGCATGCATTTGGTTGTCAGGGGATGAGAGAATCATATTTTTTAGGGCAAGAAATGTATGAAAAAAAAGGAAATAGAAGGGGAAGAGAGATAGATCAAGGAGGAGGATTAGGAGAAGGAGGACAAGGAGGGGTAGAAGGAGAGGGAAGAGAGAGAGAGAGAGAGAGAGAGAGAGAGAGAGAGAGAGAGAGAGAGAGAGAAAGGGGGAGAGCGAGTGGAGGGAAGAGATATAGATAAGGTGGCAAAAGAGAGTGAGAGAGAGAGATAGATAGAGAGAGAGAGAGATACAGAGAGAGAGAGAGAGAGAGAGAGAGAGAGAGAGAGAGATGGATGAAAAAAGAGACACAAATAAAGAAAGAAAGAGAAGAAGAAGAAGAGAGATCGTGAGATAAAATATGTTGAGAAATAATAAGAGGAATATACAAATAAAACAAAGCACGTTAAAACACCACCCAGATGACCTCAGTGGCCTAACATAGGAACAGTAACATTAAGGACAGACTCTTAGATAATGAAATTAATTTGTGTGTGCTGGAACTTCGATAAGCCTAGACATTGCTGTATCGACGTGTATATATTTGCAGGTCTGATAACCCGACGCCGGTATGGCCTGTTTTAGCATTGTTGTAATGGAGAATAATTTTGTGTTGGTTTGAGAGTGTTTTAATTATGGATGGCTATGTGGTCTTGTGGTATGACACTCGCTTTCGTATCGGAAGGTCCTGGGTCCGGGCCTCGATCGACGCATTGTCGAGTTCTTAGAAAATGCTCTTTAATCGTTTTCTCTCACCGTGCTCGGGAGTAAAATAAGTTTATGGCCGTTGATAGCGTTGTATCTGTCCCAAAAGAATATTGCATTATCGCCTAACAAACACACAATAACAACATTAAGGAAAACCACTTAGAAATAGAATGTGTGTGCTGGAACATTGATAGATTTAACCTACACATCCTCCTGTACAGTGGCTATAGATAGTATGCGCTTGGCTAAGAAGCTCATAACATTTCCATCCGGAAGTATAACGGACAAACACACAAAACTGTGTGTATCCATGAACGTTTATTTTTATAGTCTGGTTAATACAGCTTTGTGAGAATTACTCATAAACATGGATGGCAAAAAAAAACCAAACAAAAAACAATAACAAAGACCTGGGTGACGTCAACTTCATTCTATCTATAGATAGAATGCGCTTGGCCAAGGAGTTCACAACATTGCCATCCGGAAGTATAACGGACCAACACACAAACTCTGTGTAACCATGAACTTTTATAGTCTGGTTAATACAGTTTAGTGAGAACAACTCACAAACGCGGATGGCAAAAACAATAACAAAGGCCTGAGTGACGTCATCTTCGAACTATCTATAGATACTATGCGCTTGGCTAAGAAGCTCATAACATTGCCATCCGGAAGTATAACGGACCAACACACAAAACTGTGTGTATCCATGAACGTTTATTTTTATAGTCTGGTTAATACAGCTTTGTGAAAATTACTCATAAACATGGATGGCAAAAAAAAAAAAACAATAACAAAGACCTGAGTGACGTCAACTTCATTCTATCTATAGATAGAATGCGCCTGGCCAAGGAGTTCACAACATTGCCATCCGGAAGTATAACGGACCAACACACAAACTCTGTGTAACCATGAACTTTTAAAGTCTGGTTAATACAGTTTAGTGAGAACAACTCACAAACGCGGATGGCAAAAACAATAACAAAGGCCTGAGTGACGTCATCTGCATACTATCTATAGTCTGGTTTGTGAGAATTACTCATAAACATGGATGGCAAAAAAAAACAATAACAAAGACCTGAGTGACGTCAACTTCATTCTATCTATAGATAGTTCGAAGATCACGTCACTCAGGTCTTTGTTATTGTTTTTTGCCATCCGCGTTTATGAGAAATGCTCACTGAACTGTATTAAACCGACTATAAACGTTCATGGATACACAGTTTTGTGTGTTGGTCTGTTATACTTCCGGATGGCAATGTTATGAGCTTCTTAGCCAAGCGCATACTATCTATAGATAGAATGCGCTTGGTCAAGGAGTTCACAACATTGCCATCCGGAAGTATAACGGACCAACACACAAACTCTGTGTAACCATGAACTTTTATAGTCTGGTTAATACAGTTTAGTGAGAACAACTCACAAACGCGGATGGCAAAAACAATAACAAATAGCAGACGTCATCTGCATACTATCTATATAGAGAAGTTATGTGTAAATAAAACACACAAAAGAAAAACTCACATCCCACTGACCTCGATGGTCTAACGCAATAACAACATTAAGGGAATCCACTTAGAAATAACATGGCTGCGCTGGAACTTCGATAAATCTACACACACTGACAATAGAGAGAAGCTGTGTAAATAAAACACAGAAAAAACACATCCCACTGACCTCGATGTCCTAACACAATAACAACATTAAGGAAAAAAGTAATCGATAGGATGCGCTTGCCTAAGAAGCTCACAATATTGCCATCCGGAAGTATACCGGACCAACACGCAAAATTATTCGTTACCATGAACTTTTATAGTCTGGATTATACAGTTTTGTGAGAATTACTCATAAAGTCGATGCGCTCACACCACGTATACATATATGCAGGTTTGACATCTGAACCCACTTATGGGCCAAGTTTAACAGTGTTGTAATGTACAATATTTTGCGTCATTTTTTGAGATTTCCATTACAACAATGAGCCCATGAGGAATTGGCATGATCTATAGATAGAACGAAGATGACGTCAATCAAGTCTTTGTTGTTTTTTTTTTTGCCATCCACGTTTATGAGTACTTCTCACTAAATTGTATGAACCAGACGATAAAAGTTCATGGTTACACATAGTTTTGTGTGTTGGTCCGTTATACTTCCGAATGGCAAATTTATGAGCTTCTTAGCCAAGCGCATACTATCTATATTACATTTCCATGTGCTCGAGGTCATTGGTCACATTGGAATATGTGCTCAAAGTGACCCACATAGTGAAAAGTGTTCAGCGTTTTTGAAATGGCTAACATTACGATTGGCCATTGAGTTCAGCTTGACACATGGTTATGTTTACAACTTTCATAAACAAAGCAGCATGTTTACATTTGTTTAGAAATATCCAATCGTCGTAGGACAGCAACAAATCATGTGATTGATGACTTGGTTGGATGAAAACATGAATATAGATCTCTCCCATTGGGTTATCAGACTTGTAAAATGCGAAGTAGGCGAGAGCAAAATAGAATAAAATACAGTACGAAAGAATAAAAGGTGCGCGGTTTAAAAAAAAACTCAGAATGCTTGCATCTGGGACATTTCTACAATAAATAACAATCTATTTGGCAACATTTTCCAAATATTTTGACTCGCGCTCCCCATAGAAAAGGAACCAAATTTGATTAAAGAGTCGTACTGAGTAACATCTCGTTCGCTCCAATAACCTTGAGGGCAGATAGGTTTCTCTAATTTGCCAGATAGTTTTTGTTGCCTCAAGCTAAAAAGACTGGTTTCACTGGAGTTTTAAAGAATTAATTACGGTTTGGAAACACATTTGAAATGAGATGAGTTCACACAAAAATTTCATTACCTTGTTGTTAACGTTGAATTTTATCAATTTTTGTTTTGTTTTCATTGTTTTTTTAACATTGTTATTTTTTGGGGGTTTTTTAGGCATACGTTGAACAGAAAGAAGATGCCCTTGGCACGTAAATTGTGTAAGTGAACTTGTCTTTGAAGACGTCGTGTGGTCAATGACAGGATGGCTGACAAGCGTTTAGGTAAAATACGTACATGCTCTGACCGCCAGATCAATCGTACCAATAATATAATTAAACTGTGTGCAACCTCTAACGTTTATGATTTGATGAGAGGAATCATTGAGAACTATTCGCCCAATTGTCGGTCTGAAACCAATAATAAAGATCTGAATGACGTTATCTTCAATCATTCCATAGACCACATGATATTTAGATATTGATAACATATGAAGTTGAATTAATTATGGTCATTAATGAGAAGGAAAAAAAAAACGTCAACTCCTTGCCAGAACCTTCCTCTCTCCCCCCAGTCCCAACTCCTACTATCTCTCTCTGCCTTCCTCATCCTACAACCTGTCGTAGAGAAGGAACGAGATAGACGTCACTCAGCTCTTTGTTATTGTTTTAATAGAACCATTTATACGTGTTGTTCTCACTAAATTGTATTAATAATAGGTATACGGTGACGTATATCAAATTAAGAAATTAAGGATCAGGCACCGGTGTAAGATAAAGATCTGAACAAGTGTGTATGAAAGATGCCAGACACAGCAAGAAAGAAAAATACAAGAAAGAAAAAAAAAAACATCCCTAAAAAATCAGTCGAGCTTGACTGGGGATCGAACCTCAGACCGGTCGACTGATTTTTTGGGATGTTTTTTTTTTCTTGTATTTTTCTTTCTTGCTTTGTCTGGCACTATTAGCCAGACTATAGACGTTCATGGTTACACATAGTTTTGTGTGTTGGTCCATTATACTTCCGGATGGCAATGTTGTGAGCTTCTTAGCCAAGCGCATACTATCTATACATAGTTTTGTGTGTTGGTCCATTATACTTCCGGATGGCAATGTTGTGAGC
>NC_088368.1:19583117-19590617 GCF_034508935.2 Berghia stephanieae | reverse complement strand
GTGGAGTTGTTTTCGTATTCCGTAACTAAAGAATCCATTTCATCCCATTTTTGGTTAATCGTCGCTTTGTACTCCGCTACGACTTGGTCGTATTCCGAAACTTCTGATAAATTACTCCCCTCGTCTTCTTCTTTTAAACTAATACACGTATTAAGAACGTTTTGGTCTAGAATGTTTGCGAGCTTCACCCTTTCTTCTTTCATTAATGTGTCAAAGTCTTGCGCTCTTTCACTCAAACTCAACAAATCTATGAATTCATTCGACGAAACGACGTCCTCGTCAAGAGTTTTTCGAAGAGTCAGTCTTAAGAATTTGTCGAAAGTTCCAATTTCGGCTATGGAGACTCCCCATTCCGGAAGTACGTCTGATTCTAAACAACTAGCACAGGACGCGTAGTTAACTTTAGCCTTTGACACGAGATGTTTCCTTTTAAACCTTTTCACCCTGCGTTGTATAGACGATATAGAATGATGGATACTCCGTCCATTCGATGCCCGAAGGAGACTGTATTTACTGGTACTGCTGTTTGTTTTCGTACTGGCAACGCTGCAAGTCTTGCTATTGCTGACACTGGTGCCCTTCATTGTAGTAGTTTATTTATTAAGAGTTATCTTCCCTTGATGTCTTAATCACGTGACATCTTTATATGACAATGTTTTGGTTTCTCATTGAAGAGAATTAAATCTCAAAAAGATCAAGTGGTGATTGATAGACTTAGACTCTACTCTTTCTTCGGTGATTGAATACGTTCTTGAAATGTTAGTCAGTTTGATATATCTCTTTATTGACTGAACAGTTTGCTGCAAAAAAAGCCAATTTAATGTTGAAAAATGTTAAAAATTGCTTTCTCTTGCGTTTTTGAATAAAATCTTACATCGAAAATGCAGTTTAATATTGAAAAGGTCTTTCACTGTCACTTCGATGACTGACAAAATCTTGTATTGAAAAGTAAATTTAATGTTTAAAAAAAATGGCTTTCTCTTCCGTGATTAGATAAAATCTGGTATCGAAAAGTCAATCGATTGTTGAAAATGTCTTTCTCTTTGATCTTGCGTTGAAAAGTAACATTGACATATAAACAATCATTCTACTATACTATGCCCATGGATAGGATACATGAGTTGACGCTTCAAAGTTCCATTCAATGAAATGCTTTCTCTCCAGTGACTTGTTGCTGGCTCTGTAAAACATAGCATTTATAATCATATTAAATAGTGATAAAGTGTGGTGTAAAAAACTGGTTCCAATCTCATTGAAAGTGTAAAACCACTATAATATATAATGAATAATGTCAACACTAAAATGGTTAAAATTGTCACTGTAAATTGAAAATTGAAAAGATTACCAAACATATTTTATCTGTTTCGATTTTAGTAGATGGTATGAGAAGCAAGATAGGTTTGGTTTGTGTTGTGTGTTGTGTTGTGTTGTGTGTTGTGTGTGTGTGTGTGTGTGTGTGTGTGTGCTTGTGTGTGTAAATGATTATGTTTCAGCCAAAGTAATTTGTAATTTAAGCGCTTAGAGTCCGGTGTCTCGGAGTGATAGCGCTATATAAGTTATCAGCATTATTATTATTATTATTATTATTATTATTATTATTATTATTATTATTATTATTATTATTATTATTATTATTATTATTATTATTATTATTATCATCATTATTATTATTATTATTATTATTATTATTATTATTATTATTATTATTATTATTATTATTATTATTATTTAGATTATTTGGAAGTAAAAAATCGAAAATAATTATATAATATGATTATTGCTTGCTATTATAAAGCCTAATACTAGACCGCATATAAAATTTTCGGTGTCTCTCTGTTTTAGACCACTACTTCCTGACAAAATAACTGATGATAAAACTGATAACACTCTGGATAGTAAATCTGCTTGAAATTGAAGTGAGTTTCTTGTCAGAGCACCTATTGAACTTTCTATAAAAGTGAGTCTTTCTTTGATCCTGAAATAAAATAGTTGTTAAAACTACCGTCCAGATCATAATATAAAAGGAATTAAAATTCGCGGCAAATTAAGAATCAGAGATAAAAATTATAACTACTAGTCACTGTTGGATTTCGATATTTGGGATTGGAGCATTTTATGTTCTATTTACAATTTCTTAGAAAATCCCTTGTGTGTTTAATGTCTGCTTACGGAAATAGTTTACAATAAACCTATAGTTATAAAGATATGGTATGTCAATTAAATGACGGTGCAAACGCATAACCATTTTAATGGTCCCATGGCTATAGGGAATGAGATTAGCGGAAGAGTAGCGTCCTTTGATTGGACTCCCCGGCGGAAAAGTGATTAGAGAGAGAACGTCAATATGGTTTTGCGCATGCGTCTCTCGTCCTCGCTTCCGGTGAAAGCGACATGAGACACTTCACCGAAAGCGAGGACGCGAGAGACGCATGCGCAAAACCGTTTTGACGTTCTCTCTTTAACGTGACGTCCAATCAAGGGACGCTACTCTTCCGCCAATCTCATTCCCTATATATCATATTTTGCTTTAATCAGTTAAATATTTGGTTGTAAGAAATCGACGTGCACGTGTTTTCAGGTCTGATAACCGAATCTAACAATGTTAAAAAGGATAATAATTTGCATTGGTTTGAGACGACATGAACATTTATATGCAGGTCTGACATCCGAACGCAATTATGGACTTAGTTTAACATTTTGCGTCATTTTTTTAGATTTCCATTACAATAATGAGCCCATAATGAATTGGGTTATCAGACCTCCAAATAACTGCACGTCGGCTTGAGAATATTTCCATTACAAAATTGAGACCATAACATAACAATATATACGATTCTTACCGTGGCCTTCGTAAAGTTATGGCATGATACCGTGCCCTTCGTAAAGTTATGGCCTGATACTGACCAAAAAATGACGTCAAAATGCCAGTCTTTTGCCACAAAAGAAAACAAATCGTGAGTTGTATTCAATAGTTCAACCAATGAAACAACTTGTTTCCATGAGCTCTACTAACGACAACTCACTAGACGGTGCAAAAACCAAATAATGACGTCAAAATGCCAGTCCTTTTGGATTTCAGTATCAGTCTATAGATAGTATGCGCTTGGCTAAGAAGCTCATAACATTGCCATCCGGAAGTATAACGGACTAACACACAGAACTGTGTGTATCCATGAACATTTATAGTCGGGTTAATACAGTTCAGTGAGCATTACTCATGAACGCGGATGGCAAAAAACAATAACAAAGACCTGAGTGACGTCAACCGCATACTATCTATAACATAACGATGGCTACGTTCTTACACAGAGTTCGAATTCCAAGACGCAAGAGTGTAAGAAATCTTTTATTCTGTCCCTCAATCTATATTCCGATTTCATCATCTTTGATTAAAGACATGATCAAAAACACGTAAATGTTTGTTATGTCTTGAGGTATAGATAGAATGCGCTTGGCCAAGGAGTTCACAACATTGCCATCCGGAAGTATAACGGACCAACACACAAACTCTGTGTAACCATGAACTTTTATAGTCTGGTTAATACAGTTTAGTGAGAACAACTCACAAACGCGGATGGCAAAAACAATAAAAAAGGCCTGAGTGACGTCATCTGCATACTATCTATAGGGAATGAGATTAGCGGAAGAGTAGCGTCCCTTGTTTGGACGTCACCCATAGTCTGTGACGTCACCGGCGGAAAAGTTATTAGAGAGAGAACGTCATGTTGGTTGTGCGCATGCGTCTCTCGTCCTCGCTTCCGGTGAAAGCGGCTTGAGACACTTCAAAACCAAATTGACGTTCTCTCTGTAAGATGACGTCCAATCAAGGGACGCTACTCTTCCGCTTTTCTCATTCCAAAGGTTCAGAGTTCGAGTCACGCCCGGAGTGATGCATGAATGAGTCTCTGCTTACTCATATAATTGTTTTTCTACCTGACCATTTACAGCGATTTCTCTGTCGAAAAAAAAAATAGATGTAATATCGCGTTACAGGCATCATGTCTTCTCTGACATGTTAAGTGTTGTTGTTGGCTAGAAATCCCTTGTAAAGTGCCTTGAGCACCTTTAGTGGATATCGCGCTATATAAATGGCCAAATGTTCAAGTTATATAGATATATAGATAGATAGATAGATAGATAGATAGAGAGAGAGAGAGAGAGAGAGAGAGAGAGGGAGAGAGAGAGAGAGAGAGAGAGAGAGAGAGAGAGAGAGAGAGAGAGAGAGAGAGAGAGAGAGAGAGAGAGAGAATATTGGGAAATAGATCAACAGTAACCGTGGTGTGTTTGTATTGTGTCGTTGTATAAGCCATAATAATAATATTTACTCTTGATGTTTACATTATATTTTGTTTGGCTCTCTTAGACTCTTTTAGTTCTTTGTACGAGTATAGTGTGCGCTTGGTTAAGAAGCTCATAACATTACCATCCGGAAGTATAACGGACCAACACACAAACTCTGTGTAACCATGAACTTTTATAGTCTGGTTAATACAGTTTAGTGAGAACAACTCACAAACGCGGATGGCAAAAACAATAACAAAGGCCTGAGTGACGTCATCTGCATACTATCTATAGGTACGCGAGAAATAAACAGGCACTTGACTGGTAAATGAAAATATTATCATCTACTTGTACTCTTCATATGAATGGATTGTGTGTGTGTACGTGTGTGTGTGTGTATGTGTGTGTATATGTGTGTGAGAGTATGTATGTATGTGTTTGTGTGTTTAATATGCTGGCCCAACCGTAAGATATAAATAATGTGTTTATAATGGAATTGTCAAACATATTTTTAAAAAATCTAATTTAGATTAAAGTGCATTTTGGTTTATTTTACAAATAAATAACAATGTGAAATTGAATGTAAGATTCAATTTAATAAGCGAAAACAGATAAATTGGACGTTTCGAGATTCCCCTTTATCAACAAAACAGGATGAATGAAACATTACAGGTGAATGAGATAACAACGCCATTATCGCATAATGTTATTTCATTCGTCTGTAGTGTTTCATTGATCCTGTTTTGTTGATAAAGGGTAAACCCGAAACCTCCACATTTTCTGTTTTCACTTATTAAATTGAAACTTACTTTCAATTTCACATTGTTATTTATTTCTTTGAACTTCGAGCAGCAACATTTACATTTTATATTGCAAAAGAAAATAATATTTCTTAAAGAGTTAAAGTCCATTGTTTTTTCTTTCAATGTTTTGTCATAATACATCTCAACAACAACAAAAAACGAGCTTTTATATAGGGCAATATCCACTCAGTGTGCTCAAAGCGCTTTACAAGGGGTCCCCGATCAACAGCAACACGTAAAATAAAGAATGGAACATGACGCCTGTTAGGCGATATTACATTTCTTTTTCGGACATAGACAACGCTGTTAACGTCCAGGTACTCATTTTACACCTGAGTACGCTGGGAGAGAGTGTGATAAAGAGACTTTTCCAGGGACTCAACTATGCGCCTAGCGAGGCTTGAACCCAGGACCTTCCGATCCGAAAGCGAGTGTCATACCACACGACAAAATAGTCGCAGAGACTGCTGAGTCTAACCTTTCTATCCGCCCGAAGTGCACTGACTTTTAGGGAATGAGATTAGCGGAAGAGTAGCGTCCCTTGATTGGACGTCACCGGTGGAGTAGTAATTTGTAAACAAACCAACTACAAGTCATACGCTCAAATACAAAATTTATTATTCATATTTCTGTACAAAAATGCATAACGTTGATTATGATATGCATTTTGGTACAGAAATATGAATAATAAATTTTGTATTTGGAGCGCTTGGCTTGTACTTGGTTTGTTTACAAATAAATTCTCCCCTAGGTGACGTCCAGTCAAGGGACGCTACTCTTCCGCTAATCGCATTCCCTATTTGTAGGTATGATAGCCCAATTTCATATTATATGGGCTGTTTGTTGTAATGGAAATCTCAAAAAATGACGCAAAATATTATATTGTGCCTTACATGTTGAATTAGGCCCATACCTGGATTTGGATGTCAGACCTGCATATATGTATACGTCGTTTCTATCCAAACAAGGGTTACCCGAGTTGTATCTTAGTCTTATTATAATGTAATCTTAAAGATTATCGTGTGTGTTTCTTTGTTCTGTTAAAAAAATATGTTTTTAAATTCACTTGTTTGGTTCTGTGGTCTGGCGAAATGAAACTCGGCATGGGAGCTGTAATGGGTATGATCTATATTAACTTTCCATGTGTTCGAGGTCATTGGTCACATTGCAAAATGTGCTCAAAGTGACCTACATAGTGAAAAGTGTTCACAGCTTTTTAAATATCTAACATCACGATTGGTCATTTGATTCAGCTTGACACATGAGTATGTTTTTAACATTTGTAAACAAAGCAGTATGTTTACATTTGTTAAGAAACATCCCATCGTTGGACAGCAACAAATCATGTGTTTGATGACCTGCTTGGACGAAAACCTGAATATAGATCGCTCCCATTCCCTGGTTCGAGTCAACCTTCTTGATAGCCTCCCAGATGAGGCCTGTCATTTTCATTTGTTCTTCTGACGGTGAGCGCCTCCGCCATGTCGGTTTTGGACGCCCCCACAATTCGTGTCCCTTGTGGGGTTCCACTCAAGGGACTGGAGGGTGACATTTATTGCTCCCTGGTCTTCTTAGTGTATGACAGTAGCCATCGTTTACTTATGGCCTGACACTGACCTAAAAATGACGTCAAAATGCCAGTATTTTGCCACAAAAGAAAACAATAGTGACAATAGAAACAATAGTTCAACCAATGAAATAACGTGTTTCCATGAGCTCTACTAACGACAACTCACGAGACGATGCAAATACCAAATAATGACGTCAAACTGCCAGTCCTTTTGGATTTCAGTGTCAGGCTATAACATAACGATGGCTACGCTGACACTGATCAAAAAATGACGTCAGAATGCCAGTCTTTGGTCACAAAACAAAACAAATCGTGAGTTGTATTCAGTAGTTCAGACAATGGGAGACTTGTTTCCATGAGCTCTACTTTTGGGTTTTAGTGTCAGGCGATAACTTAACGATGGTGACGGTATAACTGACCCATCTCCATTTCGTTCTCCTGATTTGGGTGTTGATAGGCTCTTGGTTTGGCCTTCTCTATAGATAGAATGCGCTTGGCCAAGGAGTTCACAGCATTGCCATCCGGAAGTATAACGGACCAACACACAAACTCTGTGTAACCATGAACTTTTATAGTCTGGTTAATACAGTTTAGTGAGAACAACTCACAACTATCTATAGATAGATAGTGTGCGTTTGGCTAAGAAGCTCATAACATTGCCACCCGGAAGTATAACGGAACAACACACAAAACTGTGTGTATCCATGATCGTTTATAATCTGATTAATACAGTTTAGTGCGAATTACTCATAATCGCGGGTGGCAAAAAAATAATAACAAAGACTTGAGTGACGTCATCTTCGAACTATCTATAGTTCTATTCCATATTAGAGGTAATAAATTCAT
>NC_088368.1:19570617-19578117 GCF_034508935.2 Berghia stephanieae | reverse complement strand
AAATTGATGATCAATGTTTTTGTTTATTCATCTTAACAACGCCACTCCACATTATTATCTAATTCGTCTGTAGTATTTCATTTTCATTTATCCTCGTTTCTTGATAAAGGGGAAACCCGAAACGTCCATTTTATCCGTTTTTGTATATTAAATTTCACATTGTTACTTATTTGACAGAAAGTGGAGACTGTATCAGTAAAGATGAGAAAAAAAAGGATCGAAATGGTTCGGACATGTAAAGAGACGAGAGCGGGAGTACGTGGGAAGGAAAGTATTGGATATATAATTGGATTCAAGACATATGAAAAGTTTTAACCTGTATGAAGAATAATAAGTACCGATTTTCTTTGTTTAGAACCACGATGGTCACCGTTGCTGGGCGACGTGACATCAGACTATTGAATCCAATTGCGTTCGACTATCAGACCTACAATATGTGCACATTTCATATTAATTATAAAAGAGCGTTTCCAACCCATTATTTTAATGCAGCTCTAAATAATTTAGAAGCAAAAAAAAAAGCAGTCCTTCATAGCTATTAGGCCCATGGAGTCGGAGTTTATCCCGGTTTCTAACGTGAAAGGGACTATAGCGATTGCTTGCTACCCTTCGGATAGGACGCTAGTCTATCGCAAAGCACTTTCCGCCAAATGTAACAGACTCAGCTACCCATTCACTGCTGGGTGGACAGGGGGGGGGGGGGGGGGGGGGCAGAAAAAATAATAATTTCGACTGCACCTGGGATCGATCTCTTTCCCTTTGCGTGTTAAGCGAGTGCTCTACCAACTGAGCTATCGGGACCCCAGAGAAGCAAACTATAAATGACTGACAAATTCTATTCTGTACCTATTTCTTGTCATTATAAGTGTATCTAGCATGCACTCACTGTTAGTATTGAGGTATTCTGCCGTTTTATTGAAGAACACAGTTTGTGCTATTTGATTAACATTGCATATAGCTACTGTGGTTTTAAAAACAACCTCTGTATTTTGTTGGGTTAAAAAAAAATTAAGTTCTCTAATTTACGTGTAAGTTAGTGGTAAATGTTATTCTTTATCTATTTCTTTTCACGTGTAGTCTAGTTTGGATAGAATATTTATTATCTAACGAAGGTAAAATGTTGAAACCGACGTGTACATACATGCAGGTCTGATATCCGAACGAACCCACTTATGGGCCTAGTTTAGCATTGTTGTTATGTACAATATTTTAGGTCATTATTTGAGATTTTCATTACAACAATGGGCCCATAAAGAAATGGGTTATCAGACATCGGTCGAAACGCTTGGTTATCCTCTTTTTGTTTGTTTTTTCATTTTCATGGTAAGAGGGGGGGATTTATAATGGTTTTCTTTCCTCTGGATACGCTTTTATGCTCGTCGGAGAAATATTTCATACGGGCGTCCGTCACAGTTTCTCAAGAAAACTCTTGAGAGTATTTTAAAAAAAATATTAAGCTGACAATTCTATTCTTTGCCTATCTATTTTTACTATTGACTTGATGTCACAACCACTGTAAGTGTCGTGGATTTGTTGTTTTATTCTTTTTATAGTGCGGCTATGTGGTCTTGTGGTATGACATTCGCGATCGGATCGGAAGGTCCTGGGTTCGAGCCTCGCGCTCGGCGCATAGTTGAGTCCTTGGAAAAGGCTCTTTACTCACGCACATTCTCTCACCGTAATCAGGTGTAAAATGTGTACCTGACCGTTAACAGCTTTGTCTTTGTCCGGAAAATTGTAATATCGCCTCACAGGCGCCATGTCCCGTTCTACAGATTAAATGTTGTTTCGAGCACATTTAGTGGATATTGCGCTATATGAAGCTCAATTATTTATTTTACTTTTTCCGGGGGGGGGGGGGGGGGGGGGGGGAGGGGCGCGGGGGTGAAAAGTCTCTATCTTGCGTGCAATTTGAGAGAACAGTATTTGTGACCTGTCGGGTCAAAACGGTATAATATCGGGATGAATAAAAGTGTCAAAAAAAAAAAAAGGTGACGTTTAAGCAATGACCTAATTTAAATCAACATTACACATTGTTGTATTCAGTTATACCAACCGTCAAAAAATTATAATCCATCAAAGAGCACACTCCATACCTAGCACCACACAACAATGTATAAATCCGTGCATTAGCTGCGAGAGCCAACACCACCAGCACTGACCACCTCACTCGCATAGACACACACACACACACACACACACACACACACACACACACACACACACACGCCGCCCATGCATAAAAACACGCACGGACGCATGTCAAAGCACCACACAACATAATCTCGAATGCAAATCTATTTTGATTTCCCACCACCCTGCTGCTCTTAATAGAAAACTCGCCAATAAAATCATACATACGTATGGCGTTAACTCAAAATGGTGTCTCGACTTGTTTAGACTGTTAAAAAATCGTATCTATAGATAGTATGCACTTGGCTAAGAAGTTCACATCATTGCCATCCGGAAGTATAACTGGCCAACACACCAAACTGTGTTTAACAATGATCGTTTATAGTCTGGTTATTACAGTTTAGTGAGAATTACTCATAAACGCGGATGGCAAAATACAATAACAAAGACCTGAGTGACGTCATCTTCGAACTATCTATAAATAGTATGCACTTGGCTAAGAAGTTCGCAACATTGCCATCCGGAAGTATAACTCGCCAACACACAAAACTATGTGTAACCATGAACGTTTATAGTCAGGTTAATACAGTTTGGTGAGAACTACTCATAAACGTGGATGGCAAGAAACAATAACAAAGACCCGAGTGACGTCAACTTCGAACTATCTATACAAATACTTGAGGAACTAAAAATTAAAAGTGTCGTCCTCCAATAATTTGCGACCCACCTTCTCAAAACGGTATTATGTCGTGACGGTTTGGATTGTAAAAAAAAAAATTCTATTTGAAATTTTAGCCAAAAATAATATGAGAATGTGGCAATATTTTTGTTGTTTTGTTGTTTTATATAGAAGTAAACTTGAGTTTTTATATAATATCCACTTAACGTGCTCAAAGCGCTTTACAAGCGCCCCATGGCCAACAGCAACAGTTAACAAGTAGGACGTGACATGACACCTGTTAGGCGATGTTACATTTTTTTTTCTGACCGAGACAACACTGTTGACGACCAGGTACTCATTTTACACTCGGGTACGGTGAGAGAATGTGAGTAAAGAGTCTTTTCCAAGGACTCAACTATGCGCCGAGTGAGGCTTGAACCCAGGACCTTCCGATCCGAAAGCAAGTGTCATACCACAAGACCACATAGCCGCAAGTAAAAATATTATAAATTCTCCAGGAAGAACATAAAAAGTAAAAAACGGCAAACTCTAATGATTTGTGCTCTGCCGTCTCGAGCAGGACTTCTAAAAAGTGTATTTAGATTTAGAATGATAGGAGTATGTAATGGTAATAAATGGTAGCGATCTATATTCATGTTTTCGTCCATCCAAGTCATCAATCACATGATTTATTGCTGTCCAACAATTGGATATTTCTTCAGAAATGTAAACACGCTGCTTTGTTTATGAAAGTTGTAAGCATACCCATGTGTCAAGCTGAACAAAATGACCAATCGTGATGCTAGATATTTCAAAAACTGTGAACAATTTTCACTATGTGGGTCACTTTGAGCACATTTTGCAATGTGACCAATGACCTCAAGCACATGGAAATGTAATATAGATAATTCGAAGATGACGTCACTCAAGCCTTTGTTATTGTATTTTGCCATCTGCGTTTGTGAGTGATACTCACTAAACTGGATTACCCCGACTATAAAAGTTCATGGTTACACATAGTTTTGTGTGTTGGTCCGTTATACTTCCGGATGGCAATGTTATGAGCTTCTTAGCCAAGCGCATACTATCTATAGATCGTGCCCATTGTTATTTATTTTAATGGGCTTTTAAGGAACACTTGAATACAATTGGAGACGTACTTACTGTGGTCCTAAAGAGACCTGAAGGAGAGAGGTCTGTCTCTCGAAATGGCCCCAAGAATAGCGCCTTGCACGGCCTCAAGTGCCAACAGGCCCGGAGAGGATTTTAGTGAGTGCCCTATTAATGGAATGATGTGATATGATATGATATGATATGAAATGATATGATATGATATGATATGGTATGATATGATATGATATGATATGATATGATATGATATGATATGATATGATATGATATGATATGGTATGATATGGTATGATATGGTATGATATCTCATATCATATCATATCATATCGTATCATATCATGTCATATCATATCATATCATATCATATCATATCATATCATATGAAAAAAAAAGAAGATATTTCAGACTTTGCAAAGTAAAAGAAAATGTATTTATTCTCCACCATGATGAATGGAAATTAACCCCAAGATCCACACTTATGGCTTTTAGTTCAATTTCTTCTTCTTCTTTGTCCTTTTAAGTCTGTACCTTCCAGTTTGAAGATTCCACAGCACACAGTATTTTTCTTTCATTGGAGATGTGAGACTATTCCAGTGTCTTAATGTCGATGGCATGAACGAGTACAAGGGGGCATCCACTCTTGAGTGGGGAACCATAAACTTGGATGTTTTCCTCTTAGTTGGTTGATTATCACCGAGAGGAAATTTAACTTGATCGTTGAGGCCTTTGCTTACTTATCCGAACCGGCGACCACCTGAGCTCTAGCCCTTTGGTCTCGTGCCATGATAGACGTCTTTTGTAGTTGTTCCAGGTGACTATAAAGTGTGTTACTGATGCTTGGATTTGGTTTGAGGCCTTTGCAAATTATTGATACTTCGTCATGCTTTCTTCTCTGTTGTAGTGGTTCTAGCATGGTGGTTCTATTTCTAGCACAAATCCGGACAGAATACCGTTTTAGCTTTAAATTCACATTTCCGTCATCTGGTTCATCTCGGCGTTATACCGTGGCCTTCGTAAAGTTATGGCCTGATACTGACCAAAAAATGACGTCAAAATGCCAGTCTTTTACCACAAAAGAAAACAAATCGTGAGTTGTGTTCAATAGTTCACCCAATGAAATAACTTGTTTCCATGAGCTCTACTAACGACAACTCACTAGGCGGTGCAAAAAACAAATAATGACGTCAAACTGCCAGACCTTTTGGATTTCAGTATCAGGCTATAACATAACGATGGCTACGGTAATTCCGGATAGAGCCGATGGGACACATATTATTATATATAGATAGAACGAAGATGACGTCACTCAAGCCTTTGTTATTGTATTTTGCCACCCGCGTTTGTGAGTGATTCTCACTAAACTGTATTAACCAGACTATAAAAGTTCATGGTTACACATAGTTTTGTGTGTTGGTCCGTTATACTTCCGGATGGCAATGTTATGAGCTTCTTAGCCAAACGCATACTATCTATAACACAACGATGGCTACGGTAATACCGGATATAGCCGATGGGACACATATTATTATATATATATCAGATCAAGATATGATGTGAACACTGCCCTTCGTGTAAGAAAGTCACCCGTCGTCCCTGTTCCTTACTGATTAGTGATTAATCCTTCGCCTTTCACCCATAAAAATCACAACATTGCCTCAATGCCTCGTTAACCAGTTCACTGCAGTACGAATAAAACACGTATTTAAAAATTTGGCCAGAAAACTCGTCCTTCAAATAATATCGGTTGATTAAAATGGCCCGCATATTGGAGAGAGGGGGGGGGGGGGGGGGGGCTCTCAAACCTGGGATTTGTAGGAAGACTTCTTCATGAGATCCCAGATTTGAGAGTTTTATTTTGCCATTTGTCATTTAAATCGATCGATATTTGAAGGATAAGTTTTCTGGCCAAATTTTTAAATATGAGGTTTTTTTTTTTGGTCTCCAGATAACGGCAGTTAACTGTTAAAAATGCCTTAGCGTAAACCAAGGGAAGGTGGGTGGGTGAATGGCTGTTTGTGTGAGGGGGGAGGTATATAGGGGTTGTGCATAGATCCTATTCAATGGAGAAAAGTAGGGGTGGTGGGTGGGATTAAAGTCAAACTATAGGCACTGCTTACTAAATCAACTCCACAAATCCCGTTAATGGATACAGTTTAATGGCACGTGAAATTCTTATTTAATGGAGGTTTAAGTTATAACATGTTTATAAGGAGGTCTGTTCAGACATAATGGAATATCTCTATGAATATGTAAATAAATAAACAAGAAATGATTACATAAATGCATAAATAAATATTGAGTTACATTGACCAACCTTCACCAATGACATACAATAGCGATAACAAATAAATAAAAATAACTTTTTTTTTATCCATGTCGACGTGGACTTATTTGCAGGTCCAATAACCTAAATTGCTATGGGGCTCATTGTTGTAATGGGAATACTCTCAAACTGCTCCCTGATGAAAGTATCTATATAAAGAAATGTCACCACATGACCCAAATAAACAGATTCTCTACTCTGGAGAGATTTTTAATATAAGCTCATCATTCATGATTGGCGTATGTTATGAAAGGGTGATTGATAACACTCGCAAACATCTGTGATAACACTGCAAATAACTTGTTGAAATAGGAGTATAGAATCTGAAGCGAGGAATAGGTGATGTTACGACTTTCATCTACAACTGGAATCAAATCAAATCACTCAGGCTCACGGCTCGATATATTATTATACAAACATTCTAGTGTAACGTTAGACTCTGAATATCTGAAATAGGCAGTGAAAGAATGTGAGTAAGTAGCCTTTTCTAATGGGTCAAAAATACTAAAGAGTCTTTCCAGTGACTCCTCATTGCCAAAAACCCATTTCCAATGACTCAACATTTCTAAATAACCTTTTCTAATGACTCAAAATTGCTAAAGAGCCTTTTCAAGTGACTCAACGTTGATAAAGGGCCTTTTCCAATGACTCAAAATTGCTAAAGAGCCTTTTCCAATGACTCAACATTGATAAAGAACCTTTTCCAAATACTCAACATTGCTAAAGAACCTTTTCCAATGACTCAACATTGATAAAGAACCTCTTCCAATGACTCAACATTGATAAAGGGCCTTTTCCAATGACTCAACATTGCTAAAGAGCCTTTTCCAATTACTCAACATTGCTAAAGTGCCTTTTCCAATGACTCAACATTGCTAAAGAACCTTTTCCAATGACTCAACATTGATAAAGAACCTTTTCCAATGACTCAACATTGCTAAAGAACCTTTTCCAATGACTCAACATTGCTAAAGAGCCTTTTCCAAATACTCAATATTGCTAAAGAACCTTTTCCAAAGGCTCCACATTGCTAAAGAACATTTTCCAATGACTCAACATTGCTAAAGAACCTTTTCCAAAGACTCAACGTTGCTAAAGAACCTTTTCCAAAGACTCAACATTGCTAAAGAACCTTTTCCAATGACTCAACATTGATTAAAGAACCTTTTCCAATGACTCAACATTGCTAAAGAACCTTTTCCAATAACTCAACATTGCTAAAGAGCCTTTTTCAAGGCCTCAGCCTAGCGCT
>NC_088368.1:19568895-19570517 GCF_034508935.2 Berghia stephanieae | reverse complement strand
GTAAATCTTCCAACACAAAACGACCTCCCCATTTCATTCATTTTTTGTCCACATTCATAGCTTTATACCAACATTTCTTCACACACATACCACAGGTGCTGAAATGACTGAAAAGTGTTGCAAACATCTTTAAAATGCTAAAACAAAAACAAATATCTTTACTACAAAAATAAATTATAATACGGCATGGCAATCCAATTTAAACCCCGTGTAAATCTTCCAGAACAAATAATCCTCACCATTTACATAGGATTTACTTTCTTCATCTCGTGCTCCCCCCCCCCCCCTCACATATTTTCTCCCAAATCACACCGTATAACACTAGCATTGATAATCCTATTTAAAAAACCAGTGTAAATTTTCCAACACACAAATGACTTCCCCGTTTCATTCATTTTCTGTCCTCATTCATAGCTTTATGCCAACATTTCTTCACACACATACCACATGTGCTGAAGTGACCTATTTAAAAACTAGTGTAAATTTTCCAACACACAAATGACTTCCCCATTTCATTCATTTTCTGTCCTCATTCATAGCTTTATGCCAACATTTCTTCACACACATACCACAGGTGCTGAAGTGATCTATTTAAAAACCAGTGTAAATCTTCCAACACACAAACGACTTCCCCATTCCATACATTTTCTGTCCTCATTCATAACTTTATGCCAACATTTCTTCACACACATGCCACAGGTGCTGAAGTGACCTATGTAAAAACCAGTGTAAATTTTCCAACACACAAATGACTTCCCCGTCTCATTCATTTTCTGTCCTCATTCATAGCTTTATGCCAACATTTCTTCACACACATGCCACAGGTGCTGAAGTGACCTATTTAAAAAACAGTGTGAATATTCCAACACACAAACGACTTCCTCATTTCATTCATTTTCTGTCCTCATTCATAGCTTTATGCCAAAATTTCTTCACATACATACCACAGGTGCTGAAGTGACCTATTTAAAAACCAGTGTGAATATTCCAACACACAAACGACTTCACCATTTCAATCATTTTCTGTCCTCATTCATAGCTTTATGCCAACACTTCTTCACATACATACCACAGGTGCTGAAGTGACCTATTTAAAAACCAGTGTAAATCTTCCAACACACAAACGACTTCCCCATTTCATTCATATTCTGTCCTCATTCATAGCTTTATGCCAACATTTCTCCACACACATACCACAGGTGCTGAAGTGACCTATTTAAAAACCAGTGTAAATCTTCCAACACACAAACGACTTCCCCATTTCATTCATATTCTGTCCTCATTCATAGCTTTATGCCAACATTTCTCCACACACATACCACAGGTGCTGAAATGACTTAAAAGTGTTGCAAACATCTTTAAAATCCTAAAACAAAAACAAATATCTTTACTTACAAAAAGAAATTACGCCCTTCCGCCACGACATCATAAGATATCGTTGCCTATGCATTCCACGAAGGAAGATAGATAATTACTCAAACAAGATGTCGGATATTAACAGGAATCACCCATGTTGTCCAAGTGAGCAAATTAGGGTTAATCTTGCCAACGAAAATAACGAAAGTGCCTGAAGCGGGTCTCGAACCCGGGAGCTATGGGTCACAGTGCAATGCCTTAACCAC
>NC_088368.1:19548895-19563895 GCF_034508935.2 Berghia stephanieae | reverse complement strand
GACGCCTGTGAGGCGCTTTTATAATTTATTTCGACAAAAACCTACGATTTCCGGCTAGGTAGCCATTTTATACCCGAGTAAAGTGAAAAGATATAAATAATGAGGTTTTCAAGGATTCAATTTTGTTCAACAGTGGGATTTAAACCTTCGGTCTATAGCTCCCAATTTGAGTGACAGTCCAGTTTTCAAAAACAGTTGTTCTATAAGATATAACAGCCCACCTTATAGGGAATGAGATTAGCGGAAGAGTAGCGTCCCTTGATTGGACGTCACCGGTGGAGAAGTTATTTGTAAACAAACCAACTACAAGCCAAGTGCTCCAAATATAAAATGTATTATTCATATTTCTGTACAAAAATGCATAACGTTGATTATGATATGCATGTTTGTACAGAAATATGAATAATAAATTTTGTATTTGGAGCGCTTGGCTTGCAGTTGGTTTGTTTACAAATAACTTCTCCGCCGGTGAAGTCCAATCAAGGGACGCTACTCTTCCGCTAATCTCATTCCCTATAATACCTACCTGAATGCTTCAGCTATAATGGCTTTGATGTGTTCCTCCATGACATCTATTGGCTTGGTGTAATTTTTGATGTAAACCGAAGGATAGAAAGCGGTCACTGTTTGCCACAACCATTTCAACCTGTGGATTGTAGAGAATAAACATGGATACATGCAATAGGGAATGAGATTAGAGGAAGAGGAGCGTCCCTTGATTGGACGTCACCTTACAGAGAGAACGTCAAAATGGTTTTGCGCATGCGTCTCTCTCGTCCTCGCTTTCGGTGAAGTGTCTCATGCCTCTTTCATCGGAAGCGAGGACGAGAGACGCATGCGCAAAACCATATTGACGTTCTCTCTCTAATAACTTCTCCGCCGGTGACGTCCAATCAAGGGACGCTACTCTTCCGCTAATCTTATTCCCTATAGCATCAATCTTTCGTATAGAGGCTATGTGGTCTAGTGGTATGACGCTCACTGCCGGATCGGAAGGTCCTAGGTCTGATCCTCGCTCGGCGCATAGTTGAGTCCTTGCAAAAGGCTCTTTAGTCACATTCTCTCACCGTACTCAGCTGTAAAATGAGTACCTGGTCGTTAACAGCGTTGTCTCTGTCGGAAAAAAATTGCAATATAGCCTAATAGGCGTCATGTCCAGTTCTACATGTAACGCGTTGCTGTTGGTCAAGGACCCCTTGTAGAGCGCGTTGAGCACGTTTAGTTAATTTTGCTCTATATATAACTGCTCACCTTTTTTTTTCTTTATTTCTTTTATTCCACAGGAATTTTTGAGATTACAGCTGCAAGTCCCTATCGACATGGGAGTCGATGGAATTATATTATGGTCAAGCTCCAACCTGGATATTGCGCTATATAAGAGCTCAAGTTTTATTTAGCACAATACCCTCTAAATGTGGCCAAGCCGCTAATATGTGGCCCCTAGACATAAGCAGAACAACTTGTATTCCGTTAGAGCCATAAGACCCAAACCAAGCTTCATCCCAATGGTGTAACATTAACAGGACAAGAGAAGAGCTTAATTAGAATTTAAGTTTCTCACAAAGTACTTTCCACCATATCTAATTAATACATATAGCTACCCAATCAGAAATGGATGAGAAGAGAAAACTATGACCAAATTATTTCTAAAAGGGCATACTACTATCCCTGGCTCCAAGCGTAGAACCCATGAATTTATTGATGCTTTGCACTCAGCCAAAAAGCTCACAACAGACATCCACCGGCGTAAATAACGTACCAACATTGCCATCCGGAAGTATAACCGACCATCACACAAAACTATGTGTAACCTTGAACGTTTATAGTCTGGTTAATACAGTTTAGTGAGAATTACTCATAAACGCGGGTGGCAAAAAGCAATAACAAAGACCCGAATGGCGTCAACTTCATTCTATCTATAAACATTAAGCAAATCAACTTACTCGTGATTATCAGCAGCAGTGACCAGTTCGGGGTATCGATAATATCCCCACATCGTATTCGGCCTGGTCATTTTAGCCATAGTCAAACTCATCAGCATCAGTAATCTGTTGGAAAAGTCATTAATGTAATATAATAATATTAGTGAAATGCGTTTTTTATCACTGATTGTGTCCCATCGTTGTTCCCAACAGGGGCCTTCCATAGCTATCATTAACCTATAGATAGTATGCGCTTGGCTAAGAAGCTCATAACATTGCCATCCGGAATTATAATGGACCAACACACAAAACTGGGTGTATCCATGAACGTTTATAGTCAGGTTAATACAGTTCAGTGAGCATTACTCATAAACGCGGATGGCAAAAAACAATAACAAAGACTTGAGTGACGTCATCTTCGAACTATCTATAGATAGTATGCAGATGACGTCACTCAGGCCTTTGTTATTGTTTTTGCCATTCGCGTTTGTGAGTTGTTCTCACTAAACTGTATTAACCTGACTATAAAAGTTCATGATTACACAGAGTTTGTGTGTTGGTCCGTTTTACTTCCGGATGGCAATGTTGTGAACTCCTTGGCCAAGCGCACACTATCTATAGCCTGACGCTGACCAAAAAATGACGTCAAAATGCCAGTCTTTGGCCACAAAAGAAAACAAATCGTGAGTTGTATTCAATAGTTCAACCAATGGGACCACTTGTTTCCATGAGCACTACTAACGACAACTCACTAGGCGGTGCAAAAACCAAATAATGACGTCAAGATGCCAGTCTTTTTGGGTTTCAGTGTCAGGTTATAACTTAACCATGGCGACGGGCCTCCGTAAACTCATAGCCTGACTCTGACAAAAAAAAAAAAAAAACAAACAAAAAAAAAAAAAAAAACAACAACAAAAAAAAAAAAACAAATAAAAAACACTACGTCAAATGACAAGTCGATGATCACAAAAGAAAACAAATCATGAGTTGTATTCAGTTATGAGACCGTTTGCTCCCTTCACTCAATCCGAGAGATTTTTGCTACTTTCAATGTTGGAAAAGGTTGCCTCAATTCTCACCCCCCCCCCCCCGCCCCCCCCCCCCCCCCCGGCCGATTGGATTACCGAAAAAAAAACGTCGCCGGCTTTTTGCGATTTGGATTTGATTGATTTTTTTTTAAATTGTGCAACTTGTGACAAGAAACTTAACAAATTACTGCATTACAACCTTTGGATTAAACATACAACAATTGTGGACTACTATTATGAAGACTAGCATCGGGGGGTGAGAATAGTCACTTCGGTTGGAAAATTATGTATAAAACATAAGCATGTGCTTAGATAGTTTTATTCAACTACCATTAACATGTAAAAACTAAATACATTAGCTTTGATACTATGCCTATAATTTGTCTCAAAAAATAGATTAATAAAGAAGCATGGGGTAAAAATTAACCTGAAAAACAACGGATATAGTCGGTGTTAGGGTTGAGTGAGTTAAGCACAGTAATGACGACAACAATGCACTAAACTGTAAACGATGTCAAAAGACAAGTGGATATTGCGCTATAGATAGTATGCAGATGACGTCACTCAGGCCTTTGTTATTGTTTTTGCCATCCGCGTTTGTGAGTTGTTCTCACTAAACTGTATTAACCAGACTATAAAAGTTCATGGTTACACAGAGTTTGTGTGTAGGTCCGTTATACTTCCGGATGGCAATGTTGTGAACTCCTTGGCCAAGCGCATTCTATCTATAGGGAATGAGATTAGCGGAAGAGTAGCGTCCCTTGATTGGACGTCACCGGAGGAGAAGTTATTTGTAAACAAACCAACAACAAGCCAAGCGCTCCTAATAAAAGAATTATTATTCATATTTCTGTACAAAAATGCATAACGTTGATTATGATATGCATTTTTGTACAGAAATATGAAAAATAAATTTTGTATTTGGAGCGCTTGGCTTGTAGTTGGTTTGTTTACAAATAACTTCTCCTCCGGTGACGTCCAATCAAGGTACGCTACTCTTCCGCTAATCTCATTCCCTATATAAAAGCTCAAGTAAGAAAGCTCAAGTTATCAATATTATTAAGAATGTTCAGAATAACTTACTTGGTTGAGAAGCTCCAGAGTCTGTTTGCTCTTATCCTGTGTTCGTTGGTCTTCAAAAACGGATTTCTCTCGATTACCTGAAACATAATATAACGAAAACTAAGCTGCTAAAACCTGTGATAAACGAGGGGGCAGGCAATAGTATAAGATAGTATGCGCTTGGCTAAGAAGCTCATAACATTGCCATCCGGAAGTATAACAGATCAACACAAAACTTTGTGTAACCTTAAACGTTTATAGTCTGGTTAATACAGTTTAGTGAGGATTACTATTAAACAATAACAAAGACCCGAGTAACGTCAACTCCATTCTATCTACATACTTAATATCGTGCATTTCGGACTCAAGAATTTTCTTCAGCCAATCATTTATCATACAATCAATTCTTGATTTGAAACACAAGTTACAATGGAGAGATGGATTTCATAAAGACCTCATACAAAGTCCCCCCCCCCCCACCATACTTACATAATTGAGCATCTTTTCTCTGTAGGGCAGAAATAATCCATAGTTGGTCTTGAGAATTGGTCTCCATAGCTCCATATCGATGACGCCATAACCAGAGGAGGACGGCGATTGGTGCTTTGATATGACGTCACGGAGATGTGCTAGATGAGACCCAAAATTGGCTCTCTAGTAAACAAAAATTAATAATGTTTTATGTTCTAATTTTGATAAAAGGCAATACATTAAACATTATTGATATTATTTCGCATTGACTACTTTAACCCTCTCCTTACCACCTATAGCAAAATCGTCAAATTTGTTACTTCCCAATATACATGTTTTTCTTATTCAGATTTATTTTGTACATCACAATGATCTTTGTTTAATTAATAAGAGCATGAAGTTGTTTTGTAGAGAGATTGTTTGAGTTTAAAAAATCTATTTTTCTGCTGGGTAAGTCTGCCATTTTGGGAAAATACTGAAAATGGTCGGTAAGGAGAGGGTTAATGATATGATTAAAAATCTGGAAATCATTTTTATAAAGGTTAAAAAAAAACAATGTAAACGTTCAACAAACACAACCAGATAGCCGCACATATTAAATCTGATCCAAGCCGAAATCATACCATTTTGAGACGATTGTGACATAATTATTTCTATTACCTTTTATAAACTGTAACATAGTTTCTATAAATGTTACATTTTATGTTATTTTAGCGTTTGTGGTTACAAATCAATGTAAATTTATTGGGACTTGTAGCATGACATTCGCCTTCAGATCGATAGGTCTTCCGTTTGAGTTCGCAAAGTTGAGTCCTTGGAAAAGGCTCTTTACTCATATTCTCTCAATATACCCAGGTGTAAAAGGAGTCCCTGGCCGGTAAAAGCGTTATCTCTGTCGAAAATTTAAAAAATATAAATCGCCTTAAAGGCGTCAAGTCTTATCGTATATTATGTTAAGTGCGACTTTGTGATCTTGTGGTATGACACTCGTTTTCGGATCGGAAGGTCCTGGGTTCGAGCCTCGCTCGGCGCATAGTTGAGTCCTTGGAAAAGGCTCTTTATTCACATTTTCTCACCGTCCTCAGGTGTAAAATGAGTACCTGGCCGTTAACAACGTTGTCTTTGTCGGAAAAAATTGTAACTATGCCTAACAGGCGCCTTGTCTCGTTCTAAATTTTACGTGTTGCTGTTGACCAGGGACCCTTTGTAAAGCGCCCTGAGCACGATTAGTGGATATTGCGCGATATAAAAGATCCTTTTTATTTCTCACTGCTTCGTCTCGTACTGATCCAAACACACTTTTTCAGGTCTTTGAGTTAAGATATGTACGAATGGTCTATAGATAGTATGCGCTTGGCGAAGAAGCTCAAAACCTTGCCATCCGGAAGTATAACGGACCAACACACAAAACTGTGTGTATCCATGAACGTTTATAGTCAGGTGAATAGAGATAATTGAGCATTACTCATAAACGCGGATGGCAAAAACCAATAACAAAGACATAAGTGACGTCATCTTCGAACTATCTATATTCATGTATGCCTGTGAATCAGGGACCATGAAGAAGAAGATAGAAAGAAAAATGGATGCCTTTGAGATGTGGGTGTACTGCAGAATTCTGAGAATACCGTGGACCAGAAATAAATCAAGCATTCTGGTTCTTATTTACACAGGCCAAAGGTCCAGAAAACTGTTGGCAGAAATTAAAAATGAGAAAATTTGAATTATTATGGACACATTAGGAGACACAGCACCATCCAAAATTCAGTACGAGAAGGAAAAAGTCACTGACAGAAAGGTACGAAAAGAATTCCTGGATAGGAAATGTGGAGGCAACAACTGGCAAAAAGATAATCAACTGCTCGGTAATGGCCCTTGAGTGTGAAGAATGGCGTTCCATGACATTCAACCTCTGTAGAGAGACGGAACACCGGTAATGTAAGGTAAGCTAAGGTAATGTAAGGTAAGGAAAGGCTATGTGGTGTGACACTCGCTTTCGGATCGGAAGGTCCTGGGTTCGAGCCTCGCGCTTGGCGCATAGTTGAGTCCTTGGAAAAGGCTCTTTACTCACATTATCTCACCTTACTCATGTTTAAAATGAGCACCTGGCCGTTAACAGCGTTGTCTTTGTCCGAAAAATTGTAATATCGCCTAACAGGCGTCATGTCCCGTCCTACATGTTAAATGTTGCTGTTGACCAGTGACACCTTGTAAAGCGCTTTGAGCACATTTAGTGGATATTGAGCTATATGAAAGCTCATTTAATTTTTTTTTTTTTAAGGTGAGATAGACTTATAAAAACTACTTACAAACGGCCACCCTCCATGAACGGCGATATCGGTCCCGTTTTCAAATTCAAAGTACGGCCATCGCCCAGCTTTCCCCGTGTAGTAAAGTGCTATGGTGTCACCGATGAACTCTTTGCTGTTGGATTCGATACCGTAATTGTTCAGGTGGAAATCGATACCAAGAGACCGACACGGCCTGTCGGGATAATTCCAGATTGCCCGAAATGGTTTTCTGGTCATGCCTGAAAGTAGATATCATATGTCAAATATGTGACCAATCGTATCAAAAAAGCATTACGTCGTGAGGAACCTGATGCTTAAAATAGAGTGTTGAGTGTTGAAATAGATTTTTAAACCAAAATCGTCACATTCGTTATGATACAAACAACAATTCTCTTATTCAGATATGTTTTATAAATTACAACATTTTAAGAGAAAACCTTTGTTTTATTTACAAAAACTTAGGGGGGGGGGGGGGGGGGGGGGGCAACAACGTGGCTCAGCGGGACGGTCTTTGCTTCGTACCCGAAAGGTTGCGAGTTCTGCACTGTGCGGCCTTGAGCAAGTCACCTCGCCCTAGCTCCACCTGTCCAACATATACCCGATGTGGGCAAGAACCCGAAACAGCAGAGCATCTAGTTGAACGGTGTGTTGTGACGACGATGCTACCGGGCGGGTTCGCGACGATGCACGAATGCGGACCGGACTTTGCTGATTGAGTCGATCGTCATAACATAGTAGTGTGAGAACCATAAGAAGCTACTGCTGCCCTAGCTCAAATTGCGATGCTGCACTGCGGCTGATGCCTGGGTTATTCCAACATTCCCTTGGAATAGACCCTAGAGACATATTTCCCCTTTGGGATGAATAAAAGGAATTCTATTTATATTTTAAAATGCTATTTTATTTGAGGGTTTTAGTATAGGTAGTATGTTATTGCTTTTAAATTTGAATTTTGAATTTTAATTTGTGTGTCCGTTTCAGAAAGAATCTTGAAAATTAACGAGGGGAGAATTAACTATACAACATTTGGATTAAAATAAATGTATTCTTTACTATCTAACCATAATAACAACAATAACATGTTCAATAATAAATCGTTCGTATAATGATCAGTTTCCATGAATGTATGCTTCAATGCGGTTTACCACAAAATTAATAATTACAGACAAAAATTAAAAATATATAAATCGTGCATCAACAAAAACTAATCTAATTTAATTAATTTAAAAACACGTTAAACCAAAATAATGATAAGGCTATTTTAAGGAATAAAGCTTTAAATTAGACTTGACAGAGTTGAAATGAGTAGTAAAGTGCCAGAAGACAATAGAGAATAACAATTTTCGCGGCGGTGATGGAGGTTTGAACCAGCGACCTTACTGGTACGACAACTCTGCCTGGCCGGGGAGAGCGTGACTCTACCGTATGAGCTATCCACAATCGTGGACTTTTCTGACTTGACAGAATGAACAGTTGGAGAATTTCTAGTTGTAGAAGCCAACAAAATCCAGATTTTTAGAGTTTGATTAAGATCTTTCAAAATAATTTGATCTTGATAAAAGAGGGTTGATTGTATCTGTTACACTTTGAAATATTCATATTTACTAACTCTGAACATTTTTAAGAAATAAAAAAAAACCCAAAGTGCCTGAAGCGGGGCCTTAAACAGGGGACTTCCGGGTCACAGTGCAATGCCTTAACCACTCGGCCACTTTACACCCTCACATCACATGACATTAGATCTAATAGTATTCTTCTTCTGACAGAGGTACCCTCAAAGTCTTTGTTTCACAACAAATCCTTCCTAGTGACAGCGCCCAGGCTGTGGATTCCCTTTCTTATAATACTAAGAATAGTGAAAATTTAATAAATAAAAAAAAAATTCCCATTATTCATTCCCAAGGGGAAATTTGTCTTTAGAGTCTATTTATTCCAAGGGAAGACTGGAATAACCCAGGTGTCAGCCGCAGAGCAGCGCCGCAAAGTGAGCTAGGGCGAGGTGACTTGCTCAAGGCCACACAACGCAGCGGCGGGTGATTGAACTCGGTACCTTTCGGGTAGGAAGCAAAGACCGTACCACTGAGCCACGCTGCCCGTTTAGGAACATTTAAATAGAAATTGAAAACCGAATTATTTAGAAGAGCGTTTCTCGACAATTAATGATTTATGTTTTAATGGAGGGTAGTATAGTAATGTGTATGTATAGAGTTTGCGTATGTGGACGCGGAGAAGTTTCCGTATGTGGGTGTACGGGTGTATGTGTGTGAGCGTGCTAGTGTGAATGCTAGATAGTCTGAGTGATTGTAAAGCGCCATAGAGCACTTGTCAGTGGATTAATGGGCTCTAAATAAGTATATTATATTATATTATATAATAGCGTGCTCACTGGTACGGTCTTTGCTTTTTACCCAAAAGGTAATGAGTTCGATTATCCGCCGCTGCGCTGTGTGGCCTTGAGCAAGTCACCTAGCCCTAGCTCACTTTGCGGCGCTGTACTGCGGCTAACGCCTGGGTTATGCCAGTCTTCCCTTGGAATAGACCCTAAAGACAAATTTCCCCTTGGGGATGAATAAAGGGAATTTTTTAAATATTTATTTTATTTTTATTTTTTACAAAGACTGACCTGGATCCATGAACATCGTCATCAGTGCTACCATCATGTTAATCAAAGGAACCATTGCCATCACGGGTTGACGTGCCAAGTCTGCCATCGTTTTCTGACACACACAAAAAAAAAATAATATTATAATTGAGCTTTATATAGCGCAATATCCACTTAATGTGCTCAAATCGCTTTACAATGGGTCCCTGGTCAACAACAACATTGAACATGTAGGACGGGAAACGAAGCCTGTGAGGCGATATTACAATTTTTCGGACAAAGACAACGCTGTTAACGGACAGGTACTCATTTTACACCAGAGTACGGTGAGAGAATATGAGTAAAGAGCCTATGAGAAACTATGTGTAACCTTAAACGTTTATAGTCTGGTTAATACAGTTTAGTGAGAATAACTCATAAACGCGGGTGGCAAAAAATAATAACAAAGACCCTAGTGACGTCAACTTCATTCTATCTATCTAGTTAAAACAGTTCAGTGAGAATAACTCACATACGCGGATGGCAAAAAGCAATAACAAAGACCTGAGTGTGATTCACTTTATTCTATCTATATCCGGCTGGTGAAATGTTGTGAGCATTTTGACTAAACACACAACATCATCAGTTGATAAAATTATACTAACAAACTCGTGTGTTTCATCTGGCGGGCATATGCTGTGAGTTAGTATTTTACCTAAACACATAGCATCATTAGTAGCCTTGTTGATATTAAACATTAAAGGTACAAGTACATTGTCCTGATTCGTCGTTTTCCAAAGCGATTTTGTATTGAGATCAAGGTCTAATCTAACGGAAATCGGTCGTGTCAATGACATCTTATCTCACACGTGTAGGCCCTTGATGAGTAACCACGGTCATTAACCAGTTGCTAGCCGTCGTACTTTGGCCAGAAAAAATCGGATTTCAAAATTATTTGGCCAGAAAGCTCGTTCTTCACTTCAAATTTCGATCGATTTAACTCCCTCCTTACCAACTATAGGAAATCGTCACATTCGTTACGATACAACCAACATTTTTCTTATTCAAATTTATTTTGTACATCATAAAATTTAAAGAAAATGAACAGTGTGTTGTAGAGCACGTTTTGCTAAAGAAAGTATGTATCGCAATAACTTTAGACCTACTGCTATTATGTTTGAGTGATAAAAATATATTTTTGTGTTGGTTGGGTGTGAAGTTTTGGGGAAAATCCTGAAAATGGCTGGTAAGGAGAGAGTTAAACGACCCTCATCTTGGCAAAAACTCTCAAACCAGGGACTTTATTAAAGTCTCAATTTTGAGAGATTTTTGCCAAGACGAGGGTCGTTGAAATCGATCGATATTTGATGGACGAGTTTTCTGGCTAAATTTTTTTAAATACGAGTTTTTTCAGAGTATGTCGGTTAACTTGTTAATTATTGAAGGGTTACAACATTACAAGTGCTTTCCTGCTTCAGCTACTTATTATACTACTATTACTGTACTGCTTTTGTGGTCGAGTAGAATGACACTCACTGGCCTTATGAATAGTAGGTCCCTGGTTCGAGTCGAAACCATCGGAAACTCATAACTGTATTGCCTGGACATTGTGCGTTAAAAAAAAAAAAAAACTTTAAAAGCACGAAATTTTACTTTGCAACGAGTATTATTTATTTGTTTCACAATTTATAATGTCTATGTTGGCAGCTACCAAATTAAAAGAAAGCCCTCGGGGCGTCCTTGAGATAATCAGTCGCATGGTGAAAAACTTCGAACAGAGATATTGACAATTTTAGTCAAGAGGTCAATTTTTATGGAAAATGAGTTCTCATCAGAAATCGTTAAATCAAACATTTTTCTACATATTGATGAAATATTTTAATTGAATTCGACTCTTAAATATTTTTTTTTATGAAGGTAATTATTATACTTAATATCAACTCTTGTCAACTTTGGAAGCGATTTTCTCAAAATTAGGGCTTCACACCCTCGTCCATACATATGGCTATAACTTCATGAAAAATCACCCGATTTGCTTCAAATAAAAATTAAAATGCTCAGAAGACATTTGGCTTTTTAAAAATGCAACAAGTTTCTATCATAAGTAAACTGATTTGGTAGATACGTTCGAATACGGTCTGTACAGAATTAACATTTCGATAATTTGCATTTGCCATTCAATGAGTTAATAATATAAAGTAAACAGACTCGATTGTGCACGAACGAGAGGGGAAATGCACTGATGTTTTATAGATAGTATGCGCTTGGCTGAGAAGCTCATAACATTGCCACCCGGAAGTATAACGGACCAACACACAAAACTGTGTGTATCCATGAACGGTTATAGTCGGGTTAATACAGTTCAGTGAGCATTACTCATAAACGCGGATGGCAAAAACACAATAACAAAGACCTGAGTGACGTCATCTTCGAACTATCTGTATCATTGTCAATCTTGTCACTGTTTTTTTCCTTTACGTTTCACACACTCGACCTGTTTATGAGTCATCTACATGATTGCTATTATTATACGATTCTTACACTCTTGCTTTTTGGAATAGGATTCAATAGTCTGATGTCACGCCGCCCGGCAACGGCGGCCATCTTGGTTCTAAACAAAGAAAATCATTACTTTTTATTCTTCAAGCTGGCTAGAACTTTTCATGTGTCTTGTGATCAGATTGTGTAAAAGTCAAAACATGATCAGATTTATAATGGTTTTTTTCTTCCTCTGAATACGCTTTTATGCTCGTCGGAGAAATATTTCATAAGGAAGTATAACGGACCAACACACAAAACTCTGTGTAACCATGAAATTTTATAGTCTGGTTTATCAGTTAAGTGAGAATTACTATTAAACGTGGATGGCAAAAAACAATAACAAACACCTGAGTGACGTCAACTTCGAACTATCTATAGATAGAACGAAGATGACGTCACTCAAGCCTTTGGTATTGTTTTTTTTTTTTTTTGGCCATCCGCGTTTATGAGTAATTCTCACTAAACTGTATTAACCAGACTATAAACGTTCATGGTTACACAAAGTTTTGTGTGTTGGTCCGTAAAACTTCCGGATGGCAATGTTATGAGCTTAGCCAAGCGCATACTATCTATAGATAGATGACGTCACTCAGGTCTTTGTAATTGTTTTTTTTTTTTTTTGCCATCCATGTTTATGAGTAATTCTCACTAAACTGTATTAACCAGATTATAAACGTTCAAGATTACACAAATAGATAGTTCGAAGATGACGTCACTCAGGTCTTTGTTATTGTTTTTTACCATCCGTGTTTATGAGTAATGCTCACTGAACTGTATCTACTATCTATAGATAGTATGCAGATGACGTCACTCAGGCCTTTGTTATGGTTTTTTGCCATCCCCGTTTGTGAGTTGTTCTCACTAAACTGTATTAACCAGACTATAAAAGTTCATGGTTACACAGAGTTTGTCTGTTGGTCCGTTATACTTCCGGATGGCAATGTTGTGAACTCCTTGGCCAAGCGCATTCAATCTATAACTTTACGATGGCTACGGCCGGATAGATTCGGTCTCTTTGCGTGTGAAACGAGTGCTCTACCAACTCAGCTATCGGGACCCCCGCAGGTTTCCTGCTAGGCCATGCTGCCTTATTTACTCCGCCATTTCTTTATATCATCAATGTCTATACCTACTTAACATATTTCTGACTCATTTCCATCAAAAGCTATTTTGCCGTCAATTAAGAAAAAAAAAAAACGCCTTTTAAACATTTTGGCCATAAAAAACGTCGTTCAAATATTGATCGATTAAAACTTTCTTCATCTTGGCAAAAATTCTCAAAGCTGAGATTTCATTGAAGACTTCAGTGAAGTCCCAGGTTTTAGAGTTTGTGACAAAATGAGGGCCACTTAATTATCGATATTTGAAGGACGAGATTTCTGGCCATTATTTTAAAAAAAAAAAAATTGGGTTGGGTTTATTTTTTTCTGAGTATGGCAGTAGATGTGTCGGCGTGACTGGAATTTGCTATTTATGGCTGTAAAGTCAAGTATTCGGGGTTCCTGTCTTGAGCTTACAACAAGAGATGAAGTGAGTAGGTAAATGCTAGAAGACAATGGAGAATAAAAAAATTTCGCGGCGGTGATGGGGGTTTGAACCCGCGGGCAATAACAAATGCTTGTTACTCTTTGGACAGGACGCAAGTCTATCGCAAAATACTTTTCGTCAGATCTAATAGACCCAGCTACCCACTCACTGCTGGGTAGACAGGGGGGATCAGGAAAAAGAAATCTCGACTGCACCTGGGTTCGATCTCGGTCCCTTTGCGTGTAAAGCCACTGCTCTACCAACTGAGCTATCGGGAGCTTGATGCCAAAGTTAATTTATCTATTGTCTCAAATATTTCGAAAGGAAGTTGGGGTTTTTTTCTGTCATTAAAAAAAAAAAAAAACCTAAGAAATGAATAAATCTCGTTGTGATGTCCTTTGAGATAATAGTCAACGATTTTGACGTCACTCAGCTCTTTGTTATTGTTTTTATAGATAGTTCGAAGATGACGTCACTCAGGTCTTTGTTATTGTTTTTTGCCATCCGCGTTTATGAGTAATGCTCACTGAACTGTATTAACCCGACTATATACGTTCATGGATACACACAGTTTTGTGTATTGGTCCGTTATACTTCTGGATGGCAATGTTTTGAGCTTCTTAGCCAAGTGCATACTATCTATACAGCCTGATAGCTGATTAGTTCTCACTAACTTCTATCAACCAGACTATAAATGTTTTTAAAATTTGCATAGTTTGTGTGTTGGTATAGATCGAATGAAGTTGACGTCACTCAGGTCTTTGTTATTGTTTTTTAGCCATCCGCGTTTATATGTAATGCTCACGGAACTGTATTAACCTGACTATATACGCTCATGGATACACACAGTTTTGTGTGTTGGTCCGTTATAATTCCGGATGGCAACGTTATGAGTTTCTTAAAAGCGCATACAATCTACAAAAGTTCAAGGTTACACATAGTTTTGTGTGTTGGTCCATTTTACTTCCGGATGGTAATGTTGTGATCTTCTAGCCAAGCGCGTACTATCTATATTTTATGTATTTTACTGGTTGATTTTATGAGTATTTCACAATAGCAAAAATATTGCGAGGCCTCCATATTATCCTTTGTAAAAATGAAAAGATAAATTGATAAGTGAATAGATAAATACATACATATTTGCATAAATAAATAAATAAATAAATAAATAAATAAATAAATAAATAAATAAATAAATAAATAAAAGAAATAGATAAATAAATTTATAAATAAATAAACACCACAAATATATAAATAAATAAATAGATAAATAAATAAATAAACATAAATTCAAGAATTTTTAAAACTCCTCACACATTCAATCTTACTGAAGATATAGATGCTGTGTGCTTGGCTAAGAAAGTCACAACATTGCCTTCCGGGAATATAATGAACCAACACACAAAACGATGTGTAACTTTGAACGTTTATCTAGTTAATACAGTTTAGTGAGAATTACTCATAAACATGGATGGCAAAAAAGAAAAAAAAAAGAAAAACAATAACAGACTAAAGTGACGTCAACTTTGTTCTGTCTATAGATAGTATGCAGATGACGTCACTCATGCCTTTGTTAT
>NC_088368.1:19538895-19543895 GCF_034508935.2 Berghia stephanieae | reverse complement strand
GCTACCCGGCGGGTTTGCGACGCGACGGTGCACGAATGCGGACCGGACTTTGCTGATTGGGTCGATCGTCATAACATAGAAGTGTGAAAACCACAAGAGGCTGCAGCCATTGATAGTTTTCATCCAAACATCCGTGTCATTGACTTTGTTGGGAGTGGCGTGTCCTTTGAATTCCACTTGACAGCTCCTCCTGGTATCAAATCACATTGACGTCAAATTAGTAGTACACACTACAGAATATATTTTAATGATAACTGCTGATCTGACGTCATTAATTATTGTTGACTTATTTATAAAGTAAGATAATAATAAATAGTAATAATATCTTCCTTGTTTTTTTTTTCTGTTTTGGTTTTGTTTCCGGGGGGTTGTTATTCCAAAAAAAAAAAAATTATACTGAAAAAATTATCTGAAAAGGATGTGAGCTGAGATGAGATAAACAAGACTCACGTACGGTGTTTTGTTTTGTTTTGTTTTGTTTTTTGTTATATTTTTCAGTTGTTGTTTTCTTTTGTTTTATTTATCTTATTTCTCATCTTAATTAGTTGATCTATTCTGTTTGCTTCTTCCTTGTTTTGTTTTGCTTGATTTGTGTGTGTGTGTGTGTGGGGGGGGGGGGGGGGGCGTGTCTCATTTTTCTTGCCTTTCCCTCTTTCTGTTTTGATTTTACTTTTGATTTTGTGTTTTGTTTTGTTTTGTTTTTTTTTTTGTTTTTTTTTTTGTTTTTGTTTTTTTGTAATTTAAAACAGAAAATCATACTGTGAAAATTATCTGAAAAGGATATGAGAAGAGATAAACAAAACTCACGTACGGTGTTTTTTTTTTTTTTTTTTTTGTTTTTTTTTTTTTTGGCGGGGGGGAAGGGGGGGGGGGGGGATTGTTGTTTTCAGTTGTTGCTATTATCTTTTGTTTTATTTATCTTTTCCTTTTTGTTTAGTTGTTCTATTCTGTTTGATTTTTCCTTCTTTTGTTTTGTTTGCTTGAATTGTTTTTTTTTTGGCGTGGGGCGTGAGGGGGGGGGGGGGGGGGGTGTGGTCTCTCTATCTTTGCTTTCTCTTTTTGTATTTTGTTTTTGTTGTTTTGTTGTGCTATATTAAGCATCATGTTTTTATATCAAAGCTTCCATTTCTATTAAGTTTTCATCAAGAAATAGAAATATTGCGCTAATAATGACAACAGGAAGTGGAATTTTCATGCCAAGTTGATCATTTGAAGTAGATCGTGCTAATTTTAAAGTCGTTGAAAATATATTTATAATTTCGATAGGATTGCCAAAGCTCAGGAATGAACCAAACTTGACCACTTGTATTTTCCGAGAATTGTGGTTGAGAATTTGGCGTAGGAAGAAAAAGAATATGAAAATGAAGAGGTTGCGTGGGATTATGGTGGTGGCGAAATAGGAGGAATGGGGAAAAAGAAGAAGGGAGAGAAAAAAAATTGGAAATAGAATATTAATGATGATATTGTTAAAGGATAATAAAAAGTATGATGATGATGATGATGATGATGATGATGATGATGGTGATGATGATAATAATATATACTTTATTCATTTTAAAAAAAATGGAAATTCGTTTACAGACATGGCTGGAATAAAAATGTATAAACACAAAGTTGAGAATCTATGGCGACAATGTATACATGATGATGATGATGATGATGATGATGATGATGATGATGATGATGATGATGATGATGATGATGATGATGATGATGATGATGATGATGATAATTTAACTTTAACTTTTCTTGTTTCATAATTATTTTTTTTCAAAGCGTGAATTCAGAAATAATCCTTTGTCAGTGAGAAGCTGTCCATCTGTTCCTACATCGTTAAAATCCACAACACTCGGTTTTTAACTCTCTACAAGCTAGGTTTGGGTATATTCGACGTGTTCAACATTGTTAACGGTCATGTACTCATTATACACCTGAGTACAGTGAGATAATGTGAGTAAAAAGGCCTTATCCAAGGACTCAGTGGGACTCGAACCCAGGACTTTCCGATCCATTGGCGAGTGTCATACCACACGATCACATTATATTTGAATGTATATTAATATTGTAAGCATTTGAGTATATTCCTCTTTGTTGGATGTTGTGTCTGGGTGAGACTTTAAGGTGATCTCAAACTGAGTACACTGTTAGTGTGCTTTTGGAATCTACATCTGTTCCCTATTTGAACCAATTCCCCTTTGTCTTACTTTTCCATCAAATCCTTTTAATTGGATTCAGTAGTCTTATGTCACGCCGCCCGGCAACGGCGGCCATCTTGGTTCTAACCAAAGAAAATCATTACTTTTTATTCTTCATGCTGGCTAGCACTTTTCATATGCCTTGTGATCAGAATGTGTAAAAGTCAAAACATGATCAAATTTACGGGTTTTTTTCCCTCTGGATACGTTTTTATGCTCGCCGGGGAAATATGTCATTCGGGCGTCCGCCATTGTTCCGATAGTTTAGAGCCAGTGTTACTAAGTTGCCATGCGTCATTAGGAAGGAGGTGACGTTACGACTGTTGAAGAGTATTGTATCTAGAATGTTTTTACTATCCAATTTTCTTCCCTTTTACTGACGCTGATATGACCTAATTGAGTTGCAAGCGCCGTAAAACCATTTAAAACAAAACAAAACAAACGATCACATTATATCCGAGCATATATAGAGTTAAACATTTTAAAAAACCTTGTTACAACTGTGTTTGATTTTAGAAATAAAATAAGATAAGGATAAGGCGTGTAGTGATTGCTTAAGAAGTTTTTGTTATGACCTTATCTGGTAAATAAAAAAGGTGAGCTTTTATATAGATAGTATGCGCTTGGCTAAGAAGCTCATAACATTTTCATCCGGAAGTATAACGGACCAACACACAAAACTATGTGTAACCATGAACTTTTATAGTCTGGTTCATACAGTTTACTGAGAAGTACTCATAAACGCGGATGGCAAAAAAAAAAAATAACAAAGACCCGAGTGACGTCATCTTCGATCTATCTATATTCATGTTTACGTCCAACCTAGTCATCGATCACATGATTTGTTGCTGTACAACGATTGGACATTTCTCAATAAATGTAAACACGCTGCTTTGTTTATGAAAGTTGTAAATTTACCCATGAGCAACGCTGAGCAAAATGACCAACTGTGATGTTGGATTTTTATTTCTCAAACTGTGAACTCTTTTCACTATGTGGGTCACATTGAACACATATTCCAATGTGACCAATGACCTCGAGCACATGGAAAGGTAATATGCATAGACAGTTCGAAGATGACCTCACTCAGGCCTTTGTTATTGTTTTTGCAATCCGCGTTTATGAGTTGTTCTCACTAAACTGTATTAACCAGACTATAAAAGTTCATGGTTACACAGAGTTAGTGTGTTGGTCCGTTATACTTCCGGATGGCAATGTTGTGAACTCGTTGGCCAAGCGCATTCTATCTATAGTATGCGATTGGCTTAGAAGTTCATAACATTGCCATCCGGAAGTACTCGTATAATGGACCTACACCCAAAACTGTGTGTAACCATGATCGGTTATAGTCTGGTTAATACAGTTTAGTGAGAATTACTCATAAACGCGGATGGCAAAATACAATAACAAAGACCCGTGTGACGTCAACCTCGAACTATCTATAGATGGTTTTTTTTTCCCTTGTATTTTTCTTTCATGCTTTGTCTGTCACTGTTTCAGACACACTTTTTCATATCTTTAAGTTTGATTGTATGTAGAGAATGAATATCGTATTTCAGAGTAGCCAACTAGAAACCAAAATTTTATACTTTTGATCAGTTAAACCCGAGACTACAAGGAAAATATGGAGACGTGAAACTTAGGGACTCCTTCCGTTCGTGGGCGTTCAATGTCAAGTAGGTAAATATGGCATTTGTGTATAGATAGAATGAAGTTGACGTCACTCGGGTCTTTGTTATTGGTTTTTTTTTTTTTTTGCCATCCTCATAATTTATGAGTAATTCTCACCTAACTGTATTATCCAGACTATAAAAGTTCATGGTTACACAGAGTTTTGTGTGTTGGCCCATTATACTTCCGGATGACAATGTTTTGAGCTTCTAAGCCAAGCGCATACTATCTATTGACGGTATGTGTTTAAATAAAATACACACCATTTCTTCCCGCTATAGATAGTATGCAGATGACGTCACTCAGGCCTTTGTTATTGTTTTTGCCATCCGCGTTTGTGAGTTGTTCTCACTAAACTGTATTAACCAGACTATAAAAGTTCATGGTTACACAGAGTTTGTGTGTTGATCCGTTATACTTCCGGATGGCAATGTTGTGAACTCCTTGGCCAAGCGCATTCTATCTATATCATTCGTTCAAATACACAAACAGTTTGTTATCTAAGAGAATTAATTTATTGAGAAGAAATCACCCTTCTTAATAATTGGCTATATTTCTTTTTTTTTTAATTATCATTATTTCCTGGTATATGCTTAAATCTTTCTGAACTTTAAAAATAAATCTTCTTTTCTTGTTTTTGTTTTTTTTTTTTTTGTTTTTAAGGGTTTTACGGCGCTTGCAACACATTTAGGTTATATCAGCACCAGTAAAAAGGAAGAAAATTGGATAGTAGAAAGTTCTAGAATTACAAGTAAAGCAGCCAAGAGAAAGTAAGACATAGGGGAACTGGGAACAAATAGGGATCAGATGTAGATTCCAAGAGCATACCACCAATGTACTTAGTTTGAGATCACCTATAAGTCTCATCCGGACACAAAAACAAAATCCAACAAAGAGGAACACACTCAAATGCTTACATTATACATTAAAAATAAAAATAATAATACATAACAGAGAGATGATTTACAAGGAAAAAAATATCATCTCCCAAAACAATAACTATGCATTTGACTGTTTCCCTCCCAGCCAGGACTCCGACCAGGGCCAGGAAAAAAACTAAGTAATCTCATTCCAAGACAAAGACAGAAAGCATGTTGGAAAACAGATATAAAGGGATAGAAGACACAGTGTGTA
>NC_088368.1:19528895-19533895 GCF_034508935.2 Berghia stephanieae | reverse complement strand
CGCAAATTGACAACTTTTTACAGTGTCAAAATAGTTGATTTTGGGAGTCAAGTGTCGTCGTTGGTACATATTTTATTATATCTGTTTGACTCAACGAACTTTCAAACTGACTTTAAATTATAAAAGGAAATCAAGTTATCTGTTTATCTATCTGTAAAAAATACATTTCTAATTTTCAAATCTTTCAGTAGAGTTGTGCGCCGTATCAATTTTTTTATTGACTCAAATAAGCACAATGTTCTCCACAATGCTATATTTTTTTAAGAAAGGATCTTTTGAACATGAAAAAATATATTGAGGTTTTATATAGGGCAATATCCACTAAACGTTCTCAAAGCGCTTTACAAATATAGAAAAATGCAGAACTTTTATCCTCGCGTGCGTAACGCATATTATTTTATCTTTAAGAAGAAGAAGAAGAAGAAGAAGAAGAAGAAAAAGAAGAAGAAGAAGAAGAAGAAGAAGAAGAAGAAGAAGAAGAAGAAGAAGAAGAAGAAGAAGAAGAAGAAGAAGAAGTAGTAGTAGTAGTAGTAGTAAGAAAAGAAGAAGAAGAAGAAGAAGAAGAAGAAGAAGAAGAAGAAGAAGAAGAAGAAGAAGAAGAAGAAGAAGAAGAAGAAGAAGAAGAAGAAGAAGAAGAAGAAGAAGAAAGAAGAAGAAGAAGCTGCACAATCACTGTCATTCAAATACTTACCTGTCAGATTATTTGGTCTCAGAAACGATAAGATTTCTATCTAAATGTTTTACACACTCTTTTGTCTAGTGTGTTATTATGTTATTATTAATTTCTTATCCGTTCTACCGAAAAGACGATAAGAGATTTCACAAAATCCACAAATGTTTGGCGAATTGCGTAATTCAAACAAAATCCATTGGAAATGATGCATCCGCACTGAAAAGGGTTATTTTGATATTAAACGGTCATTGTTGTTCTGATCATCATCATCATCATCATCATCATCATCATCATCATCATCATCATCATCATCATCATCATCATCATCATCATCATCATCGTCATCGTCATCATCATCATCATCATCATTATCACTCTTCTTCTTCTTCTTCTTCTTCTTCTTCTTCTTCTTCTTCTTCTTCTTCTTCTTCTTCTTCTTCTTCTTTTTCTTCTTCTTCTTCTTCTTCTTCTTCTTCTTTCTTCTTCTTCTTCTTCTTCTTCTTCTTCTTCTTCTTCTTCTTCTTCTTCTTCTTATTATATTATTATTATTATTATTATTACTATTATTACTATTATTATTATTATTATTATTATTATTATTATTATTATTATTATTATTATTATTATTAGTAGTAGTAGTAGTAGTAGTAGTAGTAGTAGTAGTAGTAGTAGTCGTATATAATAATAATAATAATAATAATAATAATAATATAATAATAATAATAATAATAATAATAATAATAATAATGATAATAATAATAATAATAATAATAATAATAATAATAATAATAATAATAATAATAATAATAATAATAATAACAAAAAAAACTGATAACAAGAACAATAATAATAATAATAATAATAATAATAATAATAAATAATAATAATAATAATAATAATAATAATAATAATAATAATAATAATAAAGAAACTCGCATCATCTAATAGAGGAACATTACCAAAAAGAAATAATATAAAAATCACACCCTCATATCATTTAATTTGAATTCATTCACACATCACACAGAATAAGTCCGTGTTACGTACGAATATTTGCCTCATAACAGTAGCGTCCAAACCAAAACACGAATAGAACACACACAGAGACAAGCACACGCACTCACTCTAAATTGTTTTGTGACTCACAGAACGAGAAAAATCGATACAAAGGAGAACATTAAATAAAAAAATAAAAAACAAATAAAAAAAACAAAAACAAAACATGATTCGAGTGTTTTTGGCTCACGCCCCCGCTCGACCAGCGGCGGGAAGGAGCACTCACTCACGTTTTTCATCACAGCACGTTATACAACATTGCGTACGTACGATAATATAGTAAATGATTCTTCCTTTTTTAAATTATTATTATACTTTACGGTAAAATATGTATTATGCACGTGAGGATCAAGATTCTGTATTTTTCATTATTTAATTGTATAAATCGTTTACTGTAAACCCCCTTTTACAAATAGGATTGCTGTTCAGGATAAAAATTATATAGATCTAGATATATATAAATAGATTTTCAATACACATAATTGATGGTATGCGTTTTAGTAAAATACATTTTTGCCACCAGACCAACACACAAAACTATGTTTAGAAGGAATCAATTTGACGTCATTCATCTCTTTGTAATTGTTTTTAGACCACCAAGTGAGTGATTAGTACCCACAATCTTATCGATAGTATGCGCTTAGCTAAGAAGTTCATAACATTGCCACCCGGAAGTATAACGGACCAACACACAAAACTATGTGTAACCATGGATGTTTATAGTCTGGTTAATACAGTTTAGTGAGAATTACTCATAAACGCGGATGGCAAAAAACAATAAAAAGGACCCAAGTGACGTCAACTTCATTCTATCTATATCAATCAGACTATAAACATTAATGATCACACACAGTTTTGTGAGCTTGTTAGCCAAGTGCAAACTATCTATAGATAGTATGCGCTTGACTAAGGAGTTCACAACATTGCCATCCGGAAGTATAAGGGACCAACACACAAAACTTTGTCTAACCATGATCATTTATAGTCAGGTTAATACAGTTTAGTGAGAATTACTCATAAACGCGGATGGCAAAAAACAATAACAAAGACCTGAGTGACGTCAACTTCGAACTATCTATAGATAGAAAAAAATCGTGAGTTATATTCAACAGTTCAACCAATGAAATAACTTGTTTCCATGAACTCTACTAACGACAACTCACTCGACGCTAAACAAACCTAAAAAATGACGTCAAACTGCCAGTCCTTGAGGGTTCTAGCGTAGCCATCGTTAAGTTATAGCCTCACACTGAAACCCAAAAAGACTGGCATTTTGACGTCATTATTTGGTTTTTGCACCGCCTATTGAGTTGTCGTTAGTATTTCTCATGGAAACAAGTGGTCCCATTGGTTGAACTATTGAATACAACTCACGATTTTGGTTCTTTTGTGCCCAAAGACTGGCATTTTGACGTCATTTGTTGGTCAGTGTCAGCGTTGCCATCGTTATGTTATAGCCTGACACTGAAATCCAAATGGACTGGCAGTTTGACGTCATTATTTGGTTTTGCACCGCCTAGTGAGTTGTCGTTAGTAGAGCTCATGGATACAAGTTATTTCATTGGTTGAACTATTGAATACAACTCACAATTTGTTTTCTTTTGTGGCCAAAGACTGGCGTTTTGACGTCATTTTTTGGTCAGTGTCACCAGACTATTGAATCCTATTGATGATTTCTTTATCAAGTTATTGATTTTAGTTCACCACCTATTGAGTTGTCGTTAGTAATGCTCAAAAGAAAGAAAAAAAAGTTCCCATTGATGAACTATTAAATACAACTCATGACTTGTCAGTTTTGTACTGGCCTGTTTGGAAGGTCGCATCTGCTCCTGATTTGTGTAAATAAACGCATGTGATACATCAACAAGAATTTAAAATTGTCTACTTCTTTAAAATATATAGATAGTATGCGTTTGGCTAAGAAGCTCATAACATTGCCACCCGGAAGTGTAACGGACCAACACACAAAACTGTGTGCATCCATGAACGTTTAAAGTCAGGTTAATACAGTTCAGTGAGCATTACTCATAAACGCGGATGGCAAAAAACAATAACAAAGACCTGAGTGACGTCATCTTCGAACTATCTAGACCAAGTAATAATATGTTTTCTCTAATGTGAGATAATCGCAACTAAAAACTGTCTAGTTCAGTTTTGTAAATGAATAGAGGTGCCTAAATGAGTCAATAAAATAGAGATTAAGATAAAGGGAGTAAATATGCACACACACACACACACACACACACACACACACACATTTACAAAATATTCGCCTATATTATCATGACAATCTAATATAAATATATATGTATTTTGTGTTTACTAGAAAAATGGCCAAGGGCCGAAACGCCGTTTGTTTTGTGTTGTTCATTCATGAGTCAGATTTACTCCCTTTATCTTTATCTCTAATATATTATTTAGTAATGCATTTATGTTTTTTTTTTTTTTTTTTTTTTTTTTTTTTTTTTTTGGGGGGGGGGGGGGGAGTTGTTTTTGTTGGGGGGGGGGGGGTTGTTGTTGGCTGAAGATATTTATCCGATATAATACACGTTGGAGGCGACGGGGAAAATTTATATTCATAGGAAAAGTCTTTGGATTGTGTTTTAAAGTTTGATCATTTTATTAGTTTTCAAACATTAGAATTTAAAAAAAAATATCTCAACTCGTACATCAGTCGTTTTCATCATCGATCGTTTTTTCATCCACTCATCCTCCATCTTATCGTCTTCTCTTTCGTTTCTCTTTCTCTTCACCATTTTCTTTTACACCTCTTTCTCCTTTATGATGATGATGATGATGATGATGATGATGATGATGATGATGATGATGATGATGATGATGATGATGATAATGATTATGAGAATCATCGTCATCACCACCACCACCATCATCATCATCATCATCATCATCATCATCATCATCATCATCATCATCATCATCATCGTCAGGCTTCTAGACGCTAACCCTCCCTCCTACACCCCCCCCCCCCCCCACACACACACCCACACGATCTTAAATCACCCTCATTCCAACCACATCACTATAAAAACACAATACTATAATATCTCAACAACAATCCTTCTATCACTCCTCATTCTCCCCTTGCTCAGACCCCTGTTCATTGTCAGGCTTCTAGTCGCTAACCCTCCCTCTTCCACCCCCCCCTCCACACACACACACACCATCTTAAATTACCCTCATTCCAACCACATCACTATAGGGAATGAGATTAGCGGAAGAGTAGCGTCCCTTGATTGGACGTCACCCATAG
>NC_088368.1:19516400-19523900 GCF_034508935.2 Berghia stephanieae | reverse complement strand
ATATTGTTGTGCTTAAATGCATTTGATAAAATTTTAAATAAAGAGATGTTAATATACCATCAATGTTTTTACTTATACATCTTAACAACGCCACTACCACATTATCTCATTCGTCTGTAGTTTTTCATTCATCCTGTTTTGTTGATGAAGGGGAAACCCGAAACGTCCATTTTATCTGTTTTCGTATATTGTACTGCTTAAATGCATTTGATAAAATTTCAAATAAAGAGATGTTAATATACGATTCTTACACTCTTGCTTTTTTAAATTTTTATTTTCGGACGTGTTCACAACCGCTGCACGAGCTTGCGAGTTCGCGTTGGGAACAAAGTTCGAATTCTAAAACGCAAGAGTGTAAGAACTCTTTGATTCTACCCCTCAATCGATTCCGATTTCGTCATCACTGAGTAAGACATTTATAAAAACAGTATTTAAATGATACTTATTTTTTCAAAAAATCTAACTTTAGTGAAATTCAACGTACTCTTCAACAGTCATAACTCCTTCCTAATGACGTATGGTAACTTAGTAACACTGGCTCTAAACTATCGGAACAATGGCGGACGCCCGTATGAAATATTTCTCCGGCGAGCATAAAAGCGTATCCAGAGGAGAAAAAAAAACACATAAATTTGATCATGTTTGGACTTTTACACATTCTGATCACAAGGCATATGAAAAGTTCTAGCCAGCATGAAGGATAAAAAGTAATGAGTTTCTTTGGTTAGAACCAAGATGGCGCCGTTGCCGGGCGGCGTGACATCAGACTACTGAATCCAATTATTATTGTAAACTTGATATCATTACGCGTTACTATTTAATTTAGGGAGAGGGGTGGGATAACGGTTATTCTTTTTAATAATGCTGAAATAATGCTGAAAACTTATATAGCGCTATAACTCCGAGACACCAGACTCTAAGCGTTTTTACCTTGTTGGATCTGAATCGGCCGTTGTACTTGAAATGTGGATAGACATAATTCCCATATCCGTGGATCTTCCCCTTGTGCCAAGCCCCGCTGGAGGATGATGAGATGTCCTTGACAATCAATTTATATAATAGTATTATGGCTCACCAATTCACTTAGAGCAAGGTGTATTTATATGCAGGTCTGATAACCAACAATTGTATGGACTCATGGTTGTAATGAAGATACTCTCTAACCAACGCAAAATTGTGTCCATTACAACAATGTTGAACCGAGCCTATTATTGCATTCGGTTATCAGACCTGCTAATAAGTGCACGTCGACTTAAAGGGATCTAAGGCGCTTAAAACAGTATACATGGGGAAACAATAAGCTCTTTGCATTGAGCTATATATCCAATAAATGTTACCAAATTGTTTGATAATGGGCCTCAAGCCAAATGGAACACTTAACATGTGGTACAATCGTAGCCACCGTAAAGCCTGACACTGACCAAAAAATGACGTCAAAAGGCCAGTCTTTTGCCACAAAAGAAAACAAATCGTGAGTTGTATTCAATCGTTCAACCAATGGAATGTCTTGTTTCCATGAGCACTACTAACGACAACTCACTAGGCGGTGCAAAAACCAAATAATGACGTCAAACTGCCAGTGCTTTTGGATTTCAGTATCAGGCTATAACATAACGATGGCTACGCTTGAACCCACTAGGACTGGCAGTTTGACGTCATTTTAAAGGTTTATGCATGCCTAGTGAGTTGTCATTAGTAAAGCTCAAGGAAACAAGTGATTCTATTGGTTGAACTATTGAATACAACTCATGATGTGTTTTCTTTTGCCGCCAAAGACTTGCCTTTGGACGTCATTTTTTGGTCAGTATCAGGCTATTAGTTAACGATGACTACGGAATGACGCACTTCCTGAAACCAGTATTTTGGTTGGGCGATTTTGATGCTAAAAATAATATTTAACGTCAACAAAAATGAGACTTAGGATGTCTATATTATATTATTATTATTATATAGATTGAATATCTATTGATGATAGTATGCGCTTGGCTAAGCAGCTCATTGTCATCCGGAAATATAACGGACCAACACACAAAACTATGTATAACCTTGAACGTTTATAGTCTGGTTAATGCGGTTTAGTGAGAATTACTCATAAACGCGGATGGCAAAAAGCAATAACAAATACCCGAGTGACGTGAACGTCATTCTATCTATTCGTTACGAAATATACAAGGGTCTTACTTTGAGGGATGAAACTAAGGTATTATTTCATGACGGTGGATTTATTAAATTCGTTGTTTGTTTGTTTTTTACCGCCCATTAACACTTACTCGCAAGCTCGTTGTGTTAAGTGACGCGATAAAAATAGATTATTTAATGAAGATAAAGCTATGAAACAACCCTACATAATTATTTTATTGAGAACTAGAATATGATTCTAAAGATAGTAGAGTATGCGCTCACAACATTGCCATCCGGAAGTATAACGGATCAACGCACAAATCGCTGTTTTACCATGAGCGTTTATAGCCTGGATAATACAGTTAAGTGAGAATTACTCATAAACGGGGATATCAAAAAAAAAAAAAAAAAAAAGAAAAAAGAAAACAATAACAAAGACCCGAGTGACGTCAACGTCATTCTATCTATACCAACGTACACGTATTTCAGGTTACATGGTCTCTTGTACGTGTAGGTCCCATTTCCATGCCGTAGGTTCTGGAACCAATCACCCTTATACGTGTCTCCGTTGGCGTAGGTGTACGTGCCGGATCCTTCCTTCATGTCATTCACCCAATTCCCCTCGTAACGTGACCCGTCAGGATAGATGAACACACCCTGTGAGGACAAATGGATTATATCAATGTGAGATGGTCAATGAATGACGTTTTGATTTATAGATGAACACACCGTAGCCATCGTATACTTATAGCCTGACACTGACCAAAAAATGACGTCAAAATGCCAGTCTTTGGCCACAAAAGAAAACAAATCGTGAGTTGTATTCAATAGTTCAACCAATGGGACCACTTGTTTCCATGAGCACTACGAACGACAACTCACTAGGCGGTGCAAAAACCAAATAATGACGTCAAAATGCCAGTCTTTTTGGGTTTCAGTTTCAGGCTATATAACAACGATGGCCACGAACACGCCCTGTGAGGACAAATGGATTATATCAAAGTGAGATAGATGGTCAATGAATGACGTTTTGATTTATAGATGAACACGCCCTGTGATGACAAATGGGTTATATAGTAGTAGTAGTAGTAGAAGTAGTAGTAGTAGTAGTAGTAGTAGTAGTAGTAGTAGTAGTAGTAGTAGTAGTAGTAGTAGTAGTAGTAGTAGTAGTAGTAGTAGTAGTAGTAGTAGTAGTAGTAGTAGTAGTAGTAGTAGTAGTAGTAGTAGTAGTAGTAGTAGTAGAAGTAGTAGTAGTAGTAGTAGTAGTAGTAGTAGTAGTAGTAGTAGTAGTAGTAGTAGTAGTAGTAGTAGTAGTAGTAGTAGTAGCGTTTGGCTACACCTCCAAATTCATTACGTCAACCCAGCTTCGATAGTCTTCTTCCGCCCTAAGGCCGGTTTCACGTTTAGTAACTGGACAGTGGAGGACGATGTGATCACTGGTCTCTGGGGCTGCCTGACATTTCCGGCAGGTATCACTGTTTCCAAGTTTACATCTGCACATATTTGATGCAGTTCAGCCATGTCCAGTTAAGAGGCGATTTGAGGAAACCCAGTATTTCCTGGCGTTATGGAATGCAGGCACTCTTTTAGTTTGAACTTCTGTTATGTTTCCTCCTCTTGGTGTTTCCCTGTTCCACATTTCTCTCCAGTTTTCCTCTACACTGAAGTCTGCCATTTTTGTTAGGTGGAAAAGTCTTTTCGATTTGAGTCTTGTTGTTGAAGGTTCCCCCGTTATGATTGTTTTTATAGGAGTGTTTTTCTGTGGCTTCGTCAATTCTTGCATGCATCCTTTGATTAGCGTCTTGTCGTCTAAGACTTGATGGTGCAATGCCGCTCAGTGTTGGAAGCCACTGAGTTGGAGTTGACTTGAGACATCCTGTTATAATTCTCATTGATTTTCTTAATCGGATGTCAATGCGGTTTACAGGTGGGCTCCTCATCCAAACAGGGGTACAGTATTCTCCCACACTATAGCACAGTGCCAAAGCAGATGTTCTCAGTACCTGTGGTGAGGCTCCCCAGGTGGTACTTGCGTGTTTTCTCACCATGCTGTTTCTTTTTGCGATTAATTTGCGGTTCCCTCAATGTGTTTGAGATAATTTAGTTGTCTCTCCAGTGTAATGCCAATGTATTTAGGGGTCTGGGGGTAGTATTGAGTTAATGGCTGTGATCTTCAGTTCTTTTGTTGCCTCTTGATTATTCAAGTGGAAGTTTGTAGATACTGATTTGGTGGTATTCATTTTTAGGTACCACCTATCAAAATATTGTTTCAGGTGGGTGGTGTCTTTGCTTAAAACTTCTTCAATCTCTTTCCAGTTTTTCGATTGATAGGCTAAGGCCCAGTCATCAGCGTATCCAAGTTTGAATGGGTTATATCAAAATGAGATGGTCAATGAATGACGTTTGATTTATAGATGAACACAACTTATAAGGACGAGAGAGTTATCCTAAAATGAGATGGACAATAATGAACGACGTTTTATAGATAGTATGCGCTTGGCTAAGAAGCTCATACCATTGCCATCCGGAAGTAAAACGGACCAACACACAAAACTATGTGTAACCTTTTACGTTTATAGTCAGATTAATACAGTTTAGTGATAACTATCCATAAACGTGGATTGCAAAAAAAACAATAACAAAGACCTGAGTGACGTCAATTTCGAACTATCTATAGATAGAACGAAGATGACGTCACTCGAGTCTTTGTTATTGTTTTTTGCCATCCACGTTTATGAGTACTTCTCATTAAACAATATGAACCAGACTATAAAAGTTCATGGTTACACATAGTTTTGTATGTTGGCCCGTTATACTTCCGGATGGCAATGTTGTGAGCTTCTTAGCCTAGCGCATACTATCTATAGATGAACACACCTTGTGAGGACCCTAGAGTTATACTAAAATGAGATGGACAATGAATGACGTTCGATAGATGAACACACCCAGTGTAAACCAACGTAGCCATCGTTAACATATAATATAGCCTGATACTAGAACCGTAGCCATCGTAAAGTTATAGCCTGAAACTGACCAAAAAATGACGTCAAAATACCAGTCTTTTGCCACAAAATTTCTTCAAATCGTGAGTTGTATTCAATAGTTCAACCAATGAAATCACTTGTTTCCTTGAGCTCCACTAACGACAACTCACTCGACGTTACACAAACTTAAAAAATGACGTCAAACTGCCAGTCCTAGAGGGTTCTAGTGTTAGGCTATAATAATATGTTAACTATGGCTACGGTTCTTCTGTCAGGCTATATGTTAACGATGGCGACTAGCGCCATACTCAGGTTTGTTTGTAAAAGTAATGAATTATTTTGTTTAACAATGCTCGGTCCCCTTGTGATAAGAGAATTAAAAAGTCGGATCCACAAAATTGTGAACAAGAATGATGATTGACACAAACTGTGGCGTTCGTAAAGTTATGGCCTGACACTGACCAAAAAATGACGTCAAAATGACAATCTTTTTCCACAAAAGAAAACAAATCGTGAGTTGTATTCAATAGTTCAACCAATGAAATAACTTGTTTTCATGAGCTCTACTAACGACAACTCACTAGGCGGTACAAAAACCAAATAATGACGTCAAACTGCCAGTCCTTTTGGATTTCAGTATCAGGCTATAACATAACGATGGCTACGCTGATACTGACCAAAAAATGACGTCAGAATGCCAGTCTTTTGCCACAAAAGAAAACAAATCGTGAATTGTATTCAATAGTTCAACCAATGAAATAACTTGTTTTCATGAGCTCTACTAACGACAACTCACTAGGCGGTGCAAAAACCAAATAATGACGTCAAACTGCCAGTCCTTTTGGATTTCAGTGTCAGGCTATAACATAAAGATGGCTACGCACAAACTCTATTTAAATTTGACAACATACATATCCTTGTTTTCGGCCCTGGTAGTAATCGCCCATGTAACGGGCACCTTTGGCCGCCTTCGCCTGGAACTTGTAGAGCCCGTAGCCGTCCCTCCTGCCATTCATGTAGTTGCCTTCGTACAGATCTTTGTTGGGAAGAACTGCTTTGCCGAAACCATGACGCTCGTTTCTCTCATTACGATCGCCTGGGAAAGAAAACGTGGGGTGGGGGAGGGGAGGGGGGGGGGGGGGGTATCAAAATTGTAGATTTAGTGACCCTTCGCCTCCAAACGGTATTAAGTCGGGTTGGCTAAGATATTAAAAATTGAATTTATAGCCAGAAATATCAGATTTGTGTTGAGTTTGTATGTTTTATTAAGGAGAAAGTATACCATATTTTAGGGTGCTAATGCCAACAATTTATATTTTTGACCAGTTTTAACATTAAATTGGGCTTTTTAGCATCTGGTTCATCCCGACATAATACCGTTTTGAGACGACGGGTCACATTTGTGTTCAAAACACCGCCCATCGCACCCCCCCCCCCCCTTTCCAAAAAATGTGAGTTTTCATATAGAGCAATTAAAAAAAAATATGTTCATAGTACTTTACAAGGAGTCCCAAGCCAACAAGCAAACGTAACATGTAAGATGTCATTTGATTTTTATTTTAGAGACGCAGCAGCTTCCAATGGTGCTCACAAGAATATTATGTTATGACGATCGAGAAATTACTCACCCTTTCTGCCCCCCCCCCCCCCCCCGGATTAATCGTATCACCATACAAAACCATGTGTCATCTTAATTACATTTAACTGCCGTACTCTTTGAAGACACGTAGGCCATTTAAGAAGCACAAGGATCTTTCGGAAGGAAACATGGATAAACTCAGGATCAATGAGTCTTAGTGACTTGGAAAGTTAAGGACTTGTACGATATCCATTTATTCATTTATAATAATAAAAAATAATAATAATAATAATAATAATAATATATAATAATAATAATAATAATAATAATAATAATAATAATAATAATAATGATAATAATAACAATAATAATAATAATAATAATAATAATAATAATAATAATAATAATAATAATAATAATAATATTAATAATAATAATAATAATATAATAATAATAAATAATAATAATAATAATAATAATTATAATAATAATAATAATAATAATAATAATAATAATAATAATTAATAATAATAATAATAATAATATATAATAATAATAATAATAATAATAATAATAATAATAATAACAATTATGTTATATTAGATCTCGATTCAAATTTAAGCATCACTACCTTCATATTTCCCAGAAAATACTTCGTCATCTTCAGCCTCTCCCTCGTCACCAAAGTCAGACATGATCGTTGCCTAATTGACTGTGCTGTTATTATTTTGCCCTGAACTCCTTAAATCAGGTAGATGCCCAAGAACGTGTTGTCAAAACAAGACGGGCAGTGTGTCGTCTTCAAACGAACAATCA
>NC_088368.1:19448828-19516300 GCF_034508935.2 Berghia stephanieae | reverse complement strand
TAAATTACTCCCCTCGTCTTCTTCTTTTAAACTAATACACGTATTAAGAACGTTTTGGTCTAGAATGTTTGCGAGCTTCACCCTTTCTTCTTTCATTAATGTGTCAAAGTCTTGCGCTCTTTCACTCAAACTCAACAAATCTATGAATTCATTCGACGAAACGACGTCCTCGTCAAGAGGTTTTCGAAGAGTCAGTCTTAAGAATTTGTCGAAAGTTCCAATTTCGGCTATGGAGACTCCCCATTCCGGAAGTACGTCTGATTCTAAACAACTAGCACAGGACGCGTAGTCAACTTTAGCCTTTGACACGAGATGTTTCCTTTTAAACCTTTTCACCCTGCGTTGTATAGACGATATAGAATGATGGATACTCCGTCCATTCGATGCCCGAAGGAGACTGTATTTACTGGTACTGCTGTTTGTTTTCGTACTGGCAACGCTGCAAGTCTTGCTATTGCTGACACTGGTGCCCTTCATTGTAGTAGTTTATTTATTAAGAGTTATCTTCCCTTGATGTCTTAATCGCGTGACATCTTTATATGACAATGTTTTGGTTTCTCATTGAAGAGAATTAAATCTCAAAAAGATCAAGTGGTGATTGATGGACTTAGACTCTACTCTTTCTTCGGTGATTGGATACGTTCTTGAAATGTTAGTCAATTTGATATATCTCTTCATTGACTGAACAGTTTGCTGCAAAAAAAAGCCAATTTAATGTTGAAAAATGTTAAAAATTGCTTTCTCTTGCGTTTTTGAATAAAATCTTGCATCGAAAATGCAGTTTAATATTGAAAAGGTCTTTCACTGTCACTTCGATGACTGATAAAATCTTGTATTGAAAAATAAAATTTAATGTTTAAAAAAATGGCTTTCTCTTCCGTGATTAGATAAAATCTGGTATCGAAAAGTCAATCGATTGTTGAAAATGTCTTTCTCTTTGATCTTGCGTTGAAAAGTAACATTGACATATAAACAATCATTCTACTATACTATGGCCATGGATAGGATACATGAGTTGACGCTTCAAAGTTCCATTCAATGAAATGCTTTCTCTCCAGTGACTTGTTGCTGGCTCTGTAAAACATAGCATTTATAATCATATTAAATAGTGATAAAGTGTGGTGTAAAAAACTGGTTCCAATCTCATTGAAAGTGTAAAACCACCATAATATATAATGAATAATGTCAACACTAAAATGGTTAAAATTGTCACTGTAAATTGAAAATTGAAAAGATTACCAAACATATTTTATCTGTTTCGATTTTAGTAGATGGTATGAGAAGCCAGATAGGTTTGGTTTGTGTTGTGTGTTGTGTTGTGTTGTGTGTGTGTGTGTGTGTGTGTGTGTGTGTGTGTGTGTGCTTGTGTGTGTAAATGATTATGTTTCAGCCAAAGTAATTTGTAATTTAAGCGCTTAGAGTCCGGTGTCTCGGAGTTATAGCGCTATATAAGTTTTCAGCATTATTATATTATTATTATTATTATTATTATTATTATTATTATTATTATTATTATTATTATTATTATTATTATTATTATTATTATTATTATTATTATTATTATTTAGATTATTTGGAAGTAAAAAATCGAAAATAATTATATAATATGATTATTGCTTGCTATTATAAAGCCTAATACTAGACCGCATATAAAATTTTCGGTGTCTCTCTGTTTTAGACCACTACTTCCTGACAAAATAACTGATGATAAAACTGATAAAACTATGGATAGTAAATCTGCTTGAAATTGAAGTGAGTTTCTTGTCAGAGAACCTATTGGGCTTTCTATAAAAGTGAGTCTTTCTTTGATCCTGAAATAAAATAGTTGTTAAAACTTGCGTCCAGATCATAAAATAAAAGGAATTAAAATTCGCGGCAAATAGGATTCAATAGTCGTAACGTCACTTCCTTCCTAATGACGCATGGTAACTTAGTAACACTGGCTCTAAACTATCGGAACAATGGCGGAAGCCCGTATGAAATATTTCCCCGGCGAGCATAAAAGCGTATCCAGAGGAAAAAAAACCCCATAAATTTGATCATGTTTTGACTTTTACACATTCTGATCACAAGGCATACGAAAAGGGAACGAAAAGTTCTAGCTAGCATGAAGTATAAAAAGTAATGATTTTCTTTGTTTAGAACCAAGATGGCCGCCGTTGCCGGGCGCGTGACATCAGACTACTGAATCCTATTAAGAATCAGAGATAAAAATTATAACTACTAGACACTGTTGAATTTCGATATTTGGGATTGGAGCATTTTATGTTCTATTTACAATTTCTTAGAAAATCCCTTATGTGTTTAATGTCTGCTTACGGAAATAGTTTACAATAAAGCTCTAGTTATAAAGATATGGTATGTCAATTAAATAACGGTGCAAACGCATAACCATTTTAATGATCCCATGGCTATAGGGAATGAGATTAGCGGAAGAGTAGCGTCCCTTGATTGGACTCACCGGCGGAAAAGTGATTAGAGAGAGAACGTCAATATGGTTTTGCGCATGCGTCTCTCGTCCTCGCTTCCGGTGAAAGCGACATGAGACACTTCACCGAAAGCGAGGACGCGAGAGACGCATGCGCAAAACCGTTTTGACGTTCTCTCTGTAAGGTGACGTCCAATCAAGGGACGCTACTCTTCCGCTAATCTCATTCCCTATATATCATATTTTGCTTTAATCAGTTAAATATTTGGTTGTAAGAAATCGACGTGCTCATGTTTTCAGGTCTGATAACCGAATCTAACAATGTTAAAAAGGATAATAATTTGCATTGGTTTGAGACAACATGAACATTTATATGCAGGTCTGACATCCGAACGCAATTATGGCCTTAGTTTAACATTGTTGTAATGGACAATATTTTGCGTCATTTTTTTAGATTTCCATTACAATAATGAGCCCATAATGAATTGGGTTATCAGACCTCCAAATAACTGCACGTCGGCTTGAGAATATTTCCATTACAAAATTGAGACCATAACATAACAATATATACGCTGATCGTGGCCTTCGTAAAGTTATGGCCTGATACTGACCAAAAAATGACGTCAAAATGCCAGTCTTTTGCCACAAAAGAAAACAAATCGTGAGTTGTATTCAATAGTTCAACCAATGAAACAACTTGTTTCCATAAACTCTACTAACGACAACTCACTAGACGGTGCAAAAACCAAATAATGACGTCAAACTGCCAGTCCTTTTGGATTTCAGTATCAGGCTATAACATAACGATGGTTACGCTGATACTGACCAAAACATGACGTCAAAATGCCAGTCTTTTGCCACAAAAGAAAAAAAATTGTGAGTTGTATTCAATAGTTCAACCAATGAAATGACTTGTTTCCATGAGCTCTACTAACGACAACTCACAGGGCGGTGCAAAAACCAAATAATGACGTCAAAATGCCAGTCCTTTTGGATTTCAGTATCAGGCTATAGATAGTATGCGCTTGGCTAAGAAGCTCATAACATTGCCATCCGGAAGTATAACGGACTAACACACAAAACTGTGTGTATCCATGAACATTTAAAGTCGGGTTAATACAGTTCAGTGAGCATTACTCATGAACGCGGATGGCAAAAAACAATAATAAAGACCTGAGTGACGTCAACCGCATACTATCTATAACATAACGATGGCTACGTTCTTACACAGAGTTCGAATTCCAAGATGCAAGAGTGTAAGAAATCTTTTATTCTGTTCCTCAATCTATATTCCGATTTCATCATCTTTGATTAAAGACATGATCAATAACACTTAAATGTTTGTTATGTCTTGAGGTATAGATAGAATGCGCTTGGCCAAGGAGTTCACAACATTGCCATCCGGAAGTATAACGGACCAACACACAAACTCTGTGTAACCATGAACTTTTATAGTCTGGTTAATACAGTTTAGTGAGAACAACTCACAAACGCGGATGGCAAAAACAATAACAAAGGCCTGAGTGACGTCATCTGCATACTATCTATAGATAGATAGCATGCGTTTGGCTAAGAAGCTCATAACATTGCCATCCGGAAGTATAACGGAACAACACACAAAACTGTGTGTATCCATGATCGTTTATAGTCTGATTAATACAGTTTAGTGAGAATTACTCATAAACACGGATGGCAAAAAAAAATAATAACAAAGACTTGAGTGACGTCATCTTCGAACTATCTATAGTTCTATTCCATATTAGAGGTAATAAATTCATTACCAGTACTTAGTTAATCCCTACACAATACATGGCGAGCCACATTTAATGGATAGTGCGCTATTTGTTTGTAAATTGTTTAATTTTTATCTTGTAAACAAATAGTGCGCAAATCTGATAACCAAAATGGTTGTGGGCTAAATATAGATAGATCAAAGTTGACGTCACTCCGGCCTTTGTTATTGTTTTTTGCCATCCGCCTTTATGAGTAATGCTCACTGAACTGTATTAACCTGACTATAAACGTTCATGGATACACACAGTTTTGTGTGTTGGTCCGTTATACTTCCGGATGGCAATGTTGTGAGCTTCTTAGCCAAGCGCACACTATCTATATTGTTGTGATGGAAATACTCTTTACAATGCTAACTCTAGCCCACACTGAAATGGTTGTCTTATTAAGAAGAGGATATACACACTCTTAAAAAAGATAAAATCAAAATGTCATATTTTTTATCATTTTAGTTCTATTGATGCCGTGCGTTTAGTCAAAATGCTCACAACAATCCGCCCGCAGGATAAACATACCAACACATAATATTATTTATAATGTAAACTTGGACGTTTAAAGATTTATGCACTTGGCTAAGAAGCTCACAACATTACCATCCGGAAGTATAACGGACCAACACACAATACTATGTGTAACCTTGAACTTTTATAGTCTGGTTAAAACAGTTTAGTGAGAATTACTCATAATCGTGGACGGCAAAAAAAAAAAACAATAACAAAGACCCGACTGACGTCAATTTCATTCTATGTGAAGTCTGATTGATAGAATTTAGTGAGAACTACTCATAAAAATAGCTGGCTAAAAACAATAACAAAGAGCTGTGCGACATCAAGTTCGTTCCATCAATATTATTTAACCTATCCTCACCTGGTTCACAACGAGACAATACCACTTTGAGGCTGTAAGGCACATATTATAATGTGTCCAAAATCCCATTTAACTCTCTCCTTGCCATCTATTTTTAGAATTCCTCCCGAAAATTCACACCCATCCAGCACAAAAATAGACATTTCTTACTCAAACAAAACAGTAACAAGTGAGCTCTACAACACAGTGTTTAGTATTTATAGCTGTAATCAAAGAATTTCTTTAAATTTCGTGATGTACAAGATAAATCAGAATGAGAAAATTGTCTGTTGCATCGTAACGAATGTGACGATTTTCCTTTGGTTGGTAAGGAGAGGGTAAAACCTTTTACCAGTCAACTTCAGCATTCTGGTAAAACACGTATTTAAAAGTTTTGGCCAGAAAACTGGCCATTCAAATATCGATCAATTTAAATGACCTTCATCTTTGGAAGAAAAAAAAATCTCCAACCTCGGAATAGATAGTCATAAAGTCCCAGGTTTGATAGTTTTTTTAAAAAGACGAGATTCATTTAAATCGGTTATTTAATTTAAAGGAGAGTTTCCTGACCAAATTTTATAAACTTTCCTAGCGTTCAGCAGTTAACCGTTAAAGCGAAATACCGGCACACCGTCTATCCACTGACATTATTTATAACAGTGCATATATTATCCTTTTAAAAATTAAATAATAGACCGTTTAATTTGACAGCACAGCAGCGAACCTTTTTAATTCTTTTTTTTTTTAAACGGAGTCAAATGTCAAAACATGATTTAAGTCCACAGACACGAATGACTACAGCTTGACTACAACCTAACTGGCTACAAGGAGAAATCAATAAATCTATGTCTTTGATTATCGATCTGAATCTGATATCGTTTTACTTATCACCACAACGGACGGCCTGCCACAGAGAGTCGCTAGTTGTAATTTATTAACCTTCTACACGCAGTGTTCTAGTTTATATCCTGACGACCTAAAGTCAAGGGGACCTGATAGATAGCTCAGTTGGCAGCGCACTCGCTTCACACGCAAATGGAGTGAGATCGATTCCTGAATAAGTCGAGATTATTTTCTGACCCCCCCCCCATCTCTCTCTCTCTCTCTCTCTCTCTCTCTCTCTCTCTCTCTCTCTCTCTCTCTCTCTCTATCTATCTATCTATTTACCTATCTATCTATCAATCTATCTCTCATACTCTCTCTCTCTCTGTCTCTCTATCTATCTATCTATCTATCTATCTATCTATCTATCTATCTATCTATCTATCTATCTATCTATCTATCTATCTATCTATCTATCTATCTATCTATCTATCTATCTCTCACTCTCTCTCTATCTCTCTATCTACCTATCTATCTATCTATCTTTGACTCACTCATAGGTATATATATATATATATATATATATATATATATATATATATATATTATATATATACCTATCTATCTATATCTCACTCTCTATCTATCTATCTATCTATCTATCTATCCATCGATCTATCTATCTATCTATCTATCTATCTATCTATCTATCTATCTATCTATCTATATATCTCTCACTCTCTCTCTGTCTCTCACTCTCTCTCTCTCTCTCTCTCTCTCTCTCTCTCTTGTCCACCCATAAAATGAGTGGGAATCTGGGTTTGTTAGACCTGGCGGAAAGAAGTTTGCCATAAACTGGCGTCATATCCAAAGGATAGCATGCAATTTCTATTGTCCATTTCACGCTATAGAAACCGGGATTACGCCGCCTCCATGGGCCTTTATCGATATTTGATGTGTTGCCAATGTTTGGGGGGTGGGGATGGGGGGAAGGAGTATTCAAAGTTCGACAATAATATAGCTAGTTTTAAAATCAACAACATTTGTTATCTTGCCCACACCGAACTACACCCGTTTTGAGATGTTGGGTCACATATATTATTTCCGTGTAGCTTTGTGGACGTGTTATAATTTGGCAATCGGCTCATAAACTACGGGTCCTGAGTTCGAGCCCCGCGGTGATCGGTGCAAAGTCCGCAGTATCATATTATTATTATCATGTCTTACTGTGTGGCTATGTGGTCGAGTGGTTTGACTCTCGACTGTAGGACCGTAGGTTCCAGATCTGTGTGGCCCATAATTGTGGCGCCCATGAATCAAGAAGTTTTCTTAAATATTGATGTTATGCGTTTAGCAATAATAATATTAATAATAATAATAATAATAATAGTAATAATAATAATAATAATAATAATAATAATAATAATAATAATAATAATAATAATAGTAATAATAATAATAATAATAATAATAATAATAATAATAATAATAATAATAATAATAATAATAATAATAATAATAATATAATAAACCCAAAGAACTCATAACATACACGAGCCGGATAGAGGGTACCAACATTATAAAACTATATGTAACCAAAGACTAAAATGATAAAATAAAGAGACAGGCAAACTTTTTTTTATCTCAAATCAGGACTTGCAGTTAGGACTTGGTATAATATCACTAGTGACGAGAAATTAAAATGATTCAGTGAAAGAAATTAGTTATGTCCCACCGACAAAGGGATATTTATTTATTTAATTTTATAAATGTAGGCCAGTCTTTTACGATGGGGGAGATAAGGACTAGCAGTGAAAGTATCATTACACTGGCGTCTCTATGCAAATAGTACGCAATATATATATTGTCATTATAAGTGTATCTAGCATGCACTCACTGTTAGTATTGAGGTATTCTGCCGGTTTATTGAAGAACACAGTTTGTGCTATTTGATTAACATTGCATATAGCTACTGTGGTTTTAAAAACAACGGCTGTATTTTGTTGGGTTGAAAAAAAAAAATTAAGTTCTCTAATTTACGTGTAAGTTAGTGGTAAATGTTATTCTTTATCTATTTCTTTTCACGTGTAGTCTAGTTTGGATAGAATATTTATTATCTAACGAAGGTAAAATGTTGAAACCGACGTGTACATACATGCAGGTCTGACATCCGAACGAACCCACTTATGGGCCTAGTTTAGCATTGTTGTTATGTACAATATTTTGGGTCATTATTTGAGATTTTCATTACAACAATGGGCCCATAAAGAAATGGGTTATCAGACATCGGTCGAAACACTTGGTTTTCCTCTTTTTGTTTGTTTTTAAGTCCTGGTTTGTTTGTTTTTTCATTTTCATGGAAAGAGGGGGGGGGGGGGGGATTTATAATGGTTTTCTTTCCTCTGGATACGCTTTGATGCTCGTCGGAGAAATATTTCATACGGGCGTCCGTCATTGTTTCTCAAGAAAACTCTTGAGAGTCTTTTTAACAAAATATTAAGCTGACAATTCTATTCTTTGCCTATCTATTTTTACTATTGACTTGATGTCACAACAACTGTAAGTGTCGTGGATTTGTTGTTTTATTCTTTTTATAGTGCGGCTATGTGGTCTTGTGGTATGACATTCGCGATCGGATCGGAAGGTCCTGGGTTCGAGCCTCGCGCTCGGCGCATAGTTGAGTCCTTGGAAAAGGCTCTTTACTCACATTCTCTCACCGTAATCAGGTGTAAAATGTGTACCTGGCCGTTAACAGCTTTGTCTTTGTCCGGAAAATTGTAATATCGCCTCACAGGCGCCATGTCCCGTCCTACAGATTAAATGTTGTTTCGAACACATTTAGTGGATATTGCGCTATATGAAGCTCAATTATTTATTTTACTTTTTCCGGGGGGGGGGGGGGGGGGGGGGGGGGGGTAAAAAGTCTCTATCTTGCGTGCAATTTGAGAGAACAGTATTTGTGACCTGTCGGGTCAAAACGGTATAATATCGGGATGAATAAAAGTGTCCAAAAAAAAGGTGACGTTTAAGCAATGACCTAATTTAAATCAACATTACACATTGTTGTATTGAGTTATACCAACCGTCAAAAAATTATAATCCATCAAAGCGCACACTCCATACCTAGCACCACACAACAATGTATAAATCCGTGCATTAGCTGCGAGAGCCAACACCAAACACCAGCACTGACCACCTCACTCGCAGAGACACACACACATACACACACACACACACACACACACACACACACACACACGCCGCCCATGCATAAAAACACGCACGGACGCATGTCAAAGCACAACACAACATAATCTCGAATGCAAATCTATTTTGATTTCCCACCACCCTCGCTTTTCTTGAGCTGCTCTTAATAGAAAACTCGCCAATAAAATCATACGTATGGCGTTGACTCAAAATGGTGTCTCGACTTGTTTAGACTGTTAAAAAATCGTATCTATAGATAGCATGCACTTGGCTAAGAAGTTCGCAACATTGCCATCCGGAAGTATAACTCGCCAACACACAAAACTATGTGTAACCATGAACGTTTATAGTCAGGTTAATACAGTTTGGTGAGAATTACTCATAAACGTGGATGGCAAGAAACAATAACAAAGACCCGAGTGACGTCAACTTCGAACTATCTATACAAATACTTGAGGAACTAAAAATTAAAAGTGTCGTCCTCCAATAATTTGCGACCCACCTTCTCAAAACGGTATTATGTCGTGACGGTTTGGATTGTAAAAAAAAAATTCTATTTGAAATTTTAGCCAAAAATAATATGAGAATGTGCCAATATTTTTGTCATTTTGTTGTTTTATATAGAAGTAAACTTGAGCTTTTATATAATATCCACTAAACGTGCTCAAAGCGCTTTACAAGCGCCCCATGGCCAACAGCAACACTTAACAAGTAGGACGTGACATGACACCTGTTAGGCGATGTTACATTTTTTTTTCGGACAGAGACAACACTGTTAACGACCAGGTACTCATTTTACACTCGGGTACGGTGAGAGAATGTGAGTAAAGAGTCTTTTCCAAGGACTCAACTATGCGCCGAGTGAGGCTTGAACCCAGGACCTTCCGATCCGAAAGCAAGTGTCATACCACAAGACCACATAGCCGCAAGTAAAAATATTATAAATTCTCCAGGAAGAACATAAAGAGTAAAAAACGGCAACCTCGAATGATTTGTGCTCTGCCGTCTCGAGCAGGACTTCTAAAAAGTGTATGTAGATTTAGAATGATAGGAGTATGTAATGGTAATCAATGGGAGCGATCTATATTCATGTTTTCGTCCATCCAAGTCATCAATCACATGATTTATTGCTGTCCAACAATTGGATATTTCTTCAGAAATGTAAACACGCTGCTTTGTTTATGAAAGTTGTAAGCATACCCATGTGTCAAGCTGAACAAAATGACCAATCGTGATGCTAGATATTTCAAAAACTGTGAACAATTTTCACTATGTGGGTCACTTTGAGCACATTTTGCAATGTGACCAATGACCTCGAGCACATGGAAATGTAATATAGATAATTCGAAGATGACGTCACTCAAGCCTTTGTTATTGTATTTTGCCATCCGCGTTTGTGAGTGATACTAACTAAACTGTATTACCCCGACTATAAAAGTTCATGGTTACACATAGTTTTGTGTGTTGGTCCGTTATACTTCCGGATGGCAATGTTATGAGCTTCTTAGCCAAGCGCATACTATAATAATAATGCTGAATAATAATAATAATAATGCTGAAAACTTATATAGCGCTATAACTCCGAGACACCAGACTCTAAGCGCTTAAATTACAAATTACTTTGGCTGAAACATACTCATTCACACACACAAGCACACACACACACACACATACACACACACACAATACAACACACAACACAAACCAAACCTATCTTGCTTCTCATACCATCTACTAAAATCGAAACAATATGTTTTAAGCGAACGTTTAAAAATAGACAAAGATTCTTTTTCACGAATGCTCTGCGGTAAGGCGTTCCAAATAGAGGGTCCGAAATGAGAAAAGGATCTCATTCCAGCATTTTTCCGAATTCGAGGGACAACTAGTTTTGTGGAATCACTGGCCGAACGTAAGGGGCGGGGTTTTGAATATCTTTCAATTAGTTCTGAAAGGTAGGAAGGGGCAGTACCTTCAAGACAACGATACACTAAAACACAAGCTTTGAATTTAATTCTTTTCTCAACAGGCAGCCAATGCAGGTCATGAAGTAGAGGTCCGGCAGAGTCGCACCTACGCTTCATAAATACTAGTCTGGCAGCGCTGTTTTGGACAATCTGAAGACGTTTCAGATTGTATTGCGAAACGCCAAACAACAGAGCATTACAATAATCCAATTTCGATAGTACGAGGGACACAACCAGGTGCTTGGTCACATCCTCAGATATGAACCGTCTAATGGAAGCAATCTTTTTTAGTTGGAAAAAGAGAGATCTAACCAAATTATTAACCTGATGCTCCATCGACAGTCCAGAGTCTAAGAATGTGCCAAGGTTTTTCACTTTGTCAACAATTTGAATAGAGGCATCCCCCAACTTCAAATCTGTTTCACTTTTCCACTTCCTGTTCCCCACATACAGCACCTCCGTCTTATCATCATTCAGTTTCAGTCTGTTCTCATTCATCCATTTCTTAACACTTTGGATACAATTTTTACTATTGGCTGATACTTCTTGTAAATTTCTCATATTGGAAACGCAGTACAATTGCGTATCATCAGCGTATTGATGGTAAGACAGACCAAAACTTCTGATGATTTTAGACAGAGGGCCAACGTACAAAACAAAAAGAACGGGTCCAAGTACTGAACCCTGGGGAACCCCACAATCAAGAAAGATTTCCTCCGATCTATATTCATCCACCGTAATAATCTGTTTACGATTAAACAAATATGACCTAAACCAATCAAGCGCTGCACCAGACACGCCATAAGTAATTTCAAGACGTTTGAGAAGAAGATTGTGATCAATAGTATCAAAAGCAGACGATAGGTCAAGCAAATTCAGCAAAGAACATGAACCATTGTCTATAACAGAGAGGAGATCATTAACAACCCTAACAAGTGCGGTTTCCGTCGAATGATGTTGCCTATAAGCAGACTGAAATTTTTCTTCAAGACAATTATTTTTAAGATGAGACAGTAATTGTTTCAAAACAAGCTTTTCTAAGATCTTAGAGAGAAAAGGAAGATTAGAGACAGGGCGATAGTTTTTTAAGTTCTCTTTATCGAGATCAGGTTTTTTCAAAAGGGGTTTGACATGAGCAACTTTGTAAATGTCTGGTACAGCACCTGACTGCAACGAATTATTAACAATACATGTAAATGGTGTTAAAATTACATCAATGCATTTTTTTAAAATGGCAGTATTTAAGGGGTCTAAATCACAACTTTTAGTTGGAGACGACATAATGCAATCACGTAAGTCAGCTTCAGTAATCTTTGAAAAATGTGTTAACGAATCACCATGAAACTTGTCAAATGTTGTAGGGATCGATTCAGACGAGAGTTCCTTCCTGATGGTATCCGTTTTTTTCTTTAAAATATTGACCAAAGCGAGTTGGTAGATCTGCACGATCGATTAAAGATGGGAGAGCTGGTTGCGTCTGTTGTCCCAGCAGTTCCTTGGTCAAGGCAAAGAATTGTCTCGAACGTCCCACGTTTTTGAGGCTTTCTTCATAGAATTTCTTTTTGGCCCTGAAATTGACGGCTTTTGCATCATTTCTAGCCGCGATGTATCGCTTCTTATCGACAGCATCTCTGGACTTGAGCCATTTTCTTTCTGCCCGCCTCCTGGCTAATCCATTCAATTTTATTTCGGTATTATACCAGGGTGCTTGACGTCTCACTTTTACTGCTCTAGTTGTTAAGGGAGCATGCTTGTCCACCGTACCAACAATTGACTCGTGGAGACCATTCGCATCATGTTTATTTTTAACGTTATGGTCAAGGTCTTGTTTAAAAATGTTCATGTTTATATTCTTCAAATTACGAGATGTTATCATCTTTTTTACTTCGTGCTTCATTGGAAATAAAACGCAAAACACAATTAAATGATGGTCAGAGATTAATTTATCAATATTTGAGACAGGTGAAGAGAGAGAATGTTCAATGTTTATTTTATTATTATTAATTATTATTATTATTATTATTATTATTATTATTATTATTATTATTATTATTATTATTATTATTATTATTATTATTATTATTATTATTATTCTTTCGAATCTATCTATAGATCGTGCCCATTGTTATTTATTTTAATGGGCTTTTAAGGAACTCTCGAATACAATTGGAGACGTACTTACTGTGGTCCTAAAGAGACCTAAAGGAGAGAGGTCTGTCTCTCGAAATGGCCCCAAGAATAGCGCCTTGCACGGCCTCAAGTGCCAACAGGCCCAGAGAGGATTTTAGTGAGTGCCCTATTAATGGAATGATGTGATATGATATGATATGATATGAAATGATATGATATGATATGATACGGTATGATATGATATGATATGATATGATATGATATGATATGATATGATATGATATGATATGGTATGGTATGATATGGTATGATATGGTATGAAATGGTATGATATCTCATATCATATCATATCATATCATATCATATCATATCATATCATATCATATGAAAAAAAAGAAGATATTTGAGACTTTGCAAAGTAAAAGAAAATGTATTTATTCTCCACCATGATGAATGGAAATTAACCCCAAGATCCACACTTATGGCTTTTAGTTCAATTTCTTCTTCTTCTTTGTCCTTTTAAGTCTGTACCTTCCAGTTTGAAGATTCCACAGCACACAGTGTTTTTCTTTCATTGGAGATGTGAGACTATTCCAGTGTCTTAATGTCGATGGCATGAACGAGTACAAGGGAGCATCCACTCTTGAGTGGGGAACCATAAACTTGGATGTTTTCCTCTTAGTTGGTTGATTATCACCGAGAGGAAATTCAACTTGATCGTTGAGGCCTTTGCTTACTTATCCGAACCGGCGACCACCTGAGCTCTAGCCCTTCGGTCTCGTGCCATGACGTAGACGTCTTTTGTAGTTGTTCCAGGTGACTATAAAGTGTGTTACTGATGCTTGGATTTGGTTTGAGGCCTTTGCAAAATATTGATACTTCGTCATGCTTTCTTCTCTGTTGTAGTGGTTCTAGCATGGTGGTTCTATTTCTAGCACAAATCCGGACAGAATACCGTTTTAGCTTTAAATTCACATTTCCGTCATCTGGTTCATCTCGGCGTTATACCGTGGCCTTCGTAAAGTTATGGCCTGATACTGACCAAAAAATGACGTCAAAATGCCAGTCTTTTGCCACAAAAGAAAACAAATCGTGAGTTGCGTTCAATAGTTCAACCAATGAAATGACTTGTTTCCATGAGCTCTACTAACGACAACTCACTAGGCGGTGCAAAAAACAAATAATGACGTCAAACTGCCAGTCCTTTTGGATTTCAGTATCAGGCTATAACATAACGATGGCTACGGTAATACCGGATAGAGCCGATGGGACACATATCATTATATATAGATAGAACGAAGATGACGTCACTCAAGCCTTTGTTATTGTATTTTGCCACCCGCGTTTATGAGTGATTCTCACTAAACTGTATTAACCAGACTATAAAAGTTCATGGTTACACATAGTTTTGTGTGTTGGTCCGTTATACTTCCGGATGGCAATGTTATGAGCTTCTTAGCCAAACGCATACTATCTATAACATAACGATGGCTACGGTAATACCGGATATAGCCGATGGGACACATATTATTATATATATATCAGATCAAGATATGATGTGAACACTGCCCTTCGTGTAAGAAAGTCACCCGTCGTCCCCTGTTCCTTACTGATTAGTGATTAATCCTTCGCCTTTCACCCATAAAAATCACAACATTGCCTCAATGCCTCGTTAACCAGTTCACTGCAGTACGAATAAAACACGTATTTAAAAATTTGGCCAGAAAACTCGTCCTTCAAATAATATCGGTTGATTAAAATGGCCCGCATATTGGAGAGGGGGGGGGCTCTCAAACCTGGGATTTGTAGGAAGACTTCTTCATGAGATCCCAGATTTGAGAGTTTTATTTTGCCATTTGTCATTTAAATCGATCGATATTTGAAGGATAAGTTTTCTGGCCAAATTTTTAAATATGAGGTTTTTTTTTTGGTCTCCAGATAACGGCAGTTAACTGTTAAAAATGCCTTAGCGTAAATCACGGGAAGGTGGGTGGGTGAATGGCTGTTTGTGTGAGGGGGGAGGTATATAGGGGTTGTGCATAGATCCTATTCTATGGGGAAAAGTAGGGGTGGTGGGTGGGATTAAAGTCAAACTATAGGCACTGCTTACTAAATCAACTCCACAAATCCCGTTAATGGATACAGTTTAATGGCACGTGAAATTCTTATTTAATGGAGGTTTAAGTTATAACATGTTTATAAGGAGGTCTGTTCAGACATAATGGAATATCTCTATGAATATGGAAATAAATAAACAAGAAATGATTACATAAATGCATAAATAAATATTGAGTTACATTGACCAACCTTCACCAATGACATACAATAGCGATGACAAATAAATAAAAATAACTTTTTTTTTTATCCATGTCGACGTGGACTTATTTGCAGGTCCAATAACCTAAATTGATATGGGGCTCATTGTTGTAATCGAAATACTCTCAAACTGCTCCCTGATGAAAGTATCTATATAAAGAAATGTCACCACATGACCCAAATAAACAGATTCTCTACTCTGGAGAGATTTTTAATATAAGCTCATCATTCATGATTGGCGTATGTTATGAAAGGGTGATTGATAACACTCGCAAACATCTGTGATAACACTGCAAATAACTTGTTGAAATAGGAGTATAGAATCTGAAGCGAGGAATAGGTGATGTTACGACTTTCATCTACAACTGGAATCAAATCAAATCACTCAGGCTCACGGCTCGATATATTATTATACAAACATTCTAGTGTAACGTTAGACTCTGAATATCTGAAATAGGCAGTGAAAGAATGTGAGTAAGTAGCCTTTTCTAATGGGTCAAAAATACTAAAGAGTCTTTCCAGTGACTCCTCATTGCTAAAAACCCATTTCCAATGACTCAACATTTCTAAATAACCTTTTCTAATGACTCAAAATTGCTAAAGAGCCTTTTCAAGTGACTCAACATTGATAAAGGCCTTTTCCAATGACTCAACATTGCTAAAGAACCTTTTCCAATGACTCAACATTGATAAAGAACCTTTTCCAATGACTCAACATTGCTAAAGAACCTTTTCCAATAACTCAACATTGCTAAAGAGCCTTTTTCAAGGCCTCAGCCTAGCGCTGCTCCAGAGCGGGACTCGAACCAGGGACCTACCGTGGCCCACATTCTCACAAAGTCTCACATTAACCAAGATAATAAAATAGATTGTCGCGGTCCGACTTGAGGTCGCTCTGAACACAAATAACCAACACAAATGTACCGAACTCTGAAAAAACACGTATTTAAAATATCAGCCAGAAAACTTGTCCTTCAAATTTCGATTTATTAAAATGACCCTCACCATGTTTAAAAACTTCCAAACCTGGGATTTCATCCGTGAAGTCTCAGGTTTGAGAGTTTTGACAAGATAAGGGCAATTTTAATCGATCAATAATTGAAGGACGAGTTTATTAGTTTTCTGGCCAAAATTTTAAACATGTATTTTTTTTCTTTCTCTCCAGAGTTCGGCACTGTTGTCGCTAATCCCTCGAGGCCAGGGAAACCCGTCAGAGACGCCAGGGAATTGTAAGGCCTTACCGCCAAATAATATTTATATAAATATATCGGACTTTTAATGGCGGCATTTCTAAAGCCCCAGCCCAGTTGCGTTCAAGACCCTTAGGCACACTTTATCTTTATGGCACCAATTTATATAACGACTCTATCCCGATAGTCAAGTATACTTATTGAGCGAGGGTGGCACAGTTGGTAGGGCGGTGCTTTACAACCAATCTAGAGAGGAAAGATTAATTCTTGTTCAGGCGAACCATAATGAAAACAGATATTATTAATAACAATAATAATGTAATGATAGTAATAATGATATTTTTATTATTATTTTATTATTATTATTATTATATTATTATTATTATTATTATTATTATTATTATTATTATTATTATTATTATTATTAATTATTATTATTATTAATATTATTATTATATAATAATAATAATAATAATAATAATAATAATAATAATAATAATAATAATAATAATATGATAATAATATAATAATAATAATAATAATAATAATAATAATAATAATAATAATAATAATAATAATAATAATAATATAATAATAATAAAATAATAATAATAATAATAATTAATAAAATATAATGAAGATAAATAGATAGAAGAAATAATATAATAATATAAAGAGAAAATGAATAGATAGTAATGAATTTAAAAATTATACATGTTTAAATGAGGCATGAATATATTAAAATCTAATAACTATAAATACGATCAACTAATGAACATTATATATTGAATGATATAACCGAAGCATTATGATTTGATTTAATTGTACTTATAAATAATTAAATGAACTAATATAGTGCATGAACTAATATTAATAATCTATATTGATAATATAAACAATTAATTGTTGAACTATGAATAATAATAAAATAATAATATAATAATAAATAATAAATAATAAAAAATATATAGTTTATATAGAGCTAACATGATATCGTGCTCATGCATTTAAAAACGTTGCATTTTAATAGCGCAATCACTAATGTGCTCAAAGGCTTCTATGTGCATAGCCAACACAACACTTATATTATTATATATAATATATATATATATAATATATATATTATATATAACTCGAGACAATGATATAATAGAATTGTACTCTAACATCAACATGTTAAGAGCATGAAAATATTTAAATCCATTAACTATAAATACAGACATCTAAGTGACAGTATTGTGCAGCGATAAACCGAACCATTTATGATTTGATTACATGTGTTATGACAATATTTTCGTTGGTTGATCGGCATCGTTACATAGTAAGCTGACCTAGACCGTGCTTCGTTAGTTATGCCTGACACTGACCAAACATGACGTCAATCTAGTCTTTGGCCACAAGAAAACAAATCTGGTGTATCATATTACATGAATAACTTTTCATAGATTACTAACGAAACTCACTAGCGGTGCAAACCAAATAGACGTCAAACGCATTGCTTTTATGGGTCTCAGGTCAGTTTAACATAACGATGACTACGCTGAAACCAAAAAAGACTGGCATTTTACATCTATTAAAAATTGTTTTTTTCACGCTTTAGTGGTTGTCGTAGTAGTAGCCATGGAAACAAGTTATTTCATTGGTTGAACTATTGAATACAACTCACTATTTGTTTTCCTTTGTGGCAAAAGACTGGCATTTTGACGTCATTTTTGGTCAGTGTCAGGCTATAACTTTACGAAGGCCACGGTTTGATAGTGTTTTTCCATTACAACATTGAGCCTATAACAAAGTTGGATATCAGACCTGCAAATAAGTCCACGGCGATATAACATATCATTCTAAACACTCTCGCTCATTAAAATCCATAACTTTGTTATGATATTATTTAATATCAACATGTTATGTCGTGCAATATGACAACATTAGGAATAGCGTGATCTTATATAATATAATAAAAAGTTCCAATCAAATCTATTATAAATTAACGCAACGAGTACGAAATATCAATCCTTGATTCATCTAAAAATAGAACAGTGTCACGTGACCACTCCCATAATACATTTGGGTTTAAGACCTTGACATTTAATGACATAAAACAAAACGGAATCACTGAGAGCTCTGCTTATATTTAGATATAAAAATTCAATAAGAACAAAAACATTTTAAAAAGCACATTTTTATAAAATGCTATTTTATCTTTGGTTACAGGTGATTTGAATATAAAATGTGTTATGATAAATCACAAATAAAATTCCCTTTATCCAACTCTAAACGAATTTTTTTTCTTTAGGGTTTATTCCGACGAAAGACTGGAATAAACAAGGCGTCAGTATAGCGCCACATGTGAGCTAGGGCAAAGTGATTTGCTCAATGCCACACATGGTTAGTGGAGAGTTGAACTCTGTACCTTAAGGACATGAAGCAAAGGCCATACCACTGTACCACTCCCCGTCAACGAGCATAGAAAACTGCCAAAATGTTTTCAAAGCTGATATAATCAGCACGTAGATAGTGTGCGATTGGCTAAGAAACTCACAACATTGCCATCTGGAAGTATAACGGACCAACACTCAAAACACACAAAATAACCTTAAACGGTTATTGTCTGATTAATACCGTTTAGTGAGAATTACTCAAACACATGGATGGCAAAAAACAATGACACATTTTAAAGAGTTTATGCAACACTTCAACATGACAGGTGTATTTCATATACAAACAATAGTGATGTGACTCACCGCCTCAAAACGGTATAATGTCGGGTTGGTTTGTTGTTTGTTTTTAAGGGTTTTACGGCGCTTGCAACACATTTAGGTATATCAGCGCCAGTAAAAAGGAAGAAAATGGGATAGTAAAAAGTTATAGAATTACAATAGGATTCAATAGTCGTACCGTCACTTCCTTCCTAATGACGCATGGTAACTTAGTAACACTGGCTCTAAACTATCGGAACAATGGCGGACGCCGTATGAAATATTTCTCCGGCGAGCTTAAAAGCGTATCCAGAGGAAAAAAAAAACCCATCAATTTGATCATGTTTTGACTTTTACACATTCTGATAACAAGGCATATGAAAAGGGAATGAAAAGTTCTCGCCAGCATGAAGAATAAAAAGTAAAGATTTTCTTTGTTTAGAACCAAGATGGCCGCCGTTGCCGGGCGCGTGACATCAGACTACTGAATCCAATTAACGCATCCAAGAAAAAGTAAGACAAAGGGGAACTGGGAATAAAGAGGGATCAGATGTAGATTCCAAGAGCTTACCACCAATGTAATAAGTTTGAGATCACCTATAAGTCTCATAATCTGGACACAAGCACGGTCCCCACTAAGAGGAATACACTCGAATGCTTACAATATAAATTCAAAGTAACAATTATAATAATTCATAACAGAGAGATGATTTACGAGGAAAAAATATCACCTCCCAAAAAATAACTATGCAGCCAGGACTCCGGCCAGGGCCAGGACAAAACCAAATAATCTCATTCCAAGACAAAGACAGAATGCAAGTTGGAAAACAGATATACGGGGATAGAAGACACAGTATGTACCTCCTTGCCCGCTAAGGGAGGTCAGGACTTCCACCCAGTCGGGTTGGTTTAAACCGACGTGTACAATATATGCAGGTCTGACATCCGAACCCACTTATGGGCCTAGTTTAACATGTGGAAAATATTTTGCGTCATTTTTAAAGATTTCCATTACAAAAATGAACCCTTAAGGAATCGGGTTATCAGACCTGCAAATAAGTGCACGTCGGTTTGAATGTATATTTTGAAATAGAAGACTTGAGTTAAGATTTTCTGTTTTACTGAGGACAGTGAACACAATAATAGACAATGAGATAACCACGCCTCTCGGACAGTCATCACAATGATCTATATTCACTTTCCATGTGCTCGATGACACATGTATGTTTAAAACTTTTCATAAACACAGCAGCGTGTTTACATTTATTGAAAAATGTCCAATCGTTGTGCAGCATCAAATCATGTGATTGATGACCAGCTTGGACGAAAACATGAATATAGATCGCTCTCATTTATGGAATGTTTTTCATGTTAATGTATGTAAGCTATTTTACTGGTAAACCACATTGACATCTGATCTACGTGTCTCTCACTCTTTCATTTTGCGAGAGAGAAAAAATATTATATTTCAAGAATGGGCACGATCTATATTACATTTCCATGTGCTCGAGGTCATTGGTCACATTGCGAAGTGTGCTCCAAATGACCCAAATAGTGAAAAGTGTTCACAATTTGAGAAATATCGAACGCTACAATTGGTCGTTTTGCTCAGCATGAATCATGGGTATGTTTTACAACTTTCATAAACAAAGCAGCGTGTTGAAATGCATTGAGAAATGTCCAATCGTTGTACAGCAACAAATCATGTTATTGATGACAAGGTTGGACGAAAACATGAATATAGATCGCCCCATTGAAGGATAAAGATATAACCCGCCAAATGTCCAAAATTTCTGAAACCTCAGATCTCGTATGTTTGTTGTTGGTATTTCCTTTGTTTTGTTATTGTTTCTCGTATTTTTTTGTGCGGTGGGGGGGGGGGGTGGTTATTATTTTTGTTGTTATTTTTGCTGTTGCTTTTGACATGATGGGCTGTCTTGGTCGATTGATAAAGGCATTAGAAATTTTCTTAGCAAAATATGAAATCTCTTAAATTGAATAGATAATAATTAAATTGACTTTGCTAATTACAAAACCGATGAAACACAAAAATCATATTCCGTTAAAACTCTATAATACGACATTGACAATACAATTCAAAACAAGTGTAAATATTCCATAACACATAAGCATCACCATTTACAGATTTACTTTCTTCATCTCGTGATTTCCCCACACATTTTTCTCCCAAATCACCGCACCACAAAACACTAGCATTGATAATCCTATTTAAAAACCAGTGTAAATCTTCCAACACACAAACGACCTCCCCATTTCATTCATTTTTTGTCCACATTCATAGCTTTATACCAACATTTCTTCACACACATACCACAGGTGCTGAAATGACTGAAAAGTGTTGCAAACATCTTTAAAATGCTAAAACAAAAACAAATATCTTTACTACAAAAAGAAATTATAATACGGCATGGCAATCTAATTTAAACCCCGTGTAAATCTCCCAGAACACATACGCCTCACCATTTACATAGGATTTACTTTCTTCATCTCGTGCTCCCCCCCCCCCCTCACATATTTTCTCCCAAATCACACCGTATAACACTAGCATTGATAATCCTATTTAAAAACCAGTGTAAATTTTCCAACACACAAATGACTTCCCCGTTTCATTCATTTTCTGTCCTCATTCATAGCTATATGCCAAAATTTCTTCACACACATACCACAGGTGCTGAAGTGACCTATTTAAAAACCAGTGTAAATCTTTCAACACACAAACGACTTCCCCAGTTCATTCATTTTCTATTCTCATTCATAGCTATATGCCAAAATTTCTTCACACACATACCACAGGTGCTGAAGTGACCTATTTAAAAACCAGTGTAAATTTTCCAACACACAAATGACTTCCCCATTTCATTCATTTTCTGTCCTCATTCATAGCTTTATGCCAAAATTTCTTCACATACATACCACAGGTGCTGAAGTGACCTATTTAAAAACCAGTGTAAATCTTCCAACACATAAACGACTTCCCCAATTCATTCATTTTCTATTCTCATTCATAGCTATATGCCAAAATTTCTTCACACACATACCACAGGTGCTGAAGTGACCTATTTAAAAACCAGGGTAAATCTTCCAACACACAAACGACATCCCCATTTCAATCATTTTCTGTCCTCATTCATAGCTTTATGCCAACATTTCTTCACATACATACCACAGGTGCTGAAGTGACCTATTTAAAAAACAGTGTGAATATTCCAACACACAAACGACTTCCTCATTTCATTCATATTCTGTCCTCATTCATAGCTTTATGCCAACATTTCTCCACACACATACCACAGGTGCTGAAATGACTTAAAAGTGTTGCAAACATCTTTAAAATCCTAAAACAAAAACAAATATCTTTATTTACAAAAAGAAATTACGCCCTTCCGCCACGACATCCTAAGATATCGTTGCCTATGCATTCCACGAAGGAAGATAGATAATTACTCAAACAAGATGTCGGATATTAACAGGAATCACCCATGTTGTCCAAGTGAGCAAATTAGGGTTAATCTTGCCAACGAAAATAACGAAAGTGCCTGAAGCGGGTCTCGAACCCGGGAGCTAATGGGTCACAGTGCAATGCCTTAACCACTCGGTCACTTCGCCCCCCTTATCTTTAATTACAAACTTTATAATACTGTCATTTACCATCCGTTTTAAAACTTGTGTAAATCTTCCAACACACAAATGACACGTTCAGTTACATCATCAACTAACCTCACCCTGCCCTGTGCTTTCTCCACATATTTCCTGCTAAACCACCCTCTCGAACTGTGTCCATCGTTAAATTATAGATAGATTGAAGTTGACGTCACTCGGGTCTTTGTTATTGTTGTTTTTATTTTTATTTATTTTTTTGCCATCCGCGGTTATGAGTAATTCTCACTAAATTGTTTAACCAGACTATAAACGTAATTTTGTGTGTTGCTCCGCTATTATTCCGGATGGCAATGTTGTGAGTTTCTTTGCCAAGCGCATATTGTCTTTTGACTGACACTGACCAAATAATTACGTTAAAAGACAAGTCTTTGGCCACAAAAGAAAACTAATCGTGAGTTGTATTCAATATTTCAACCAATGGAATCACTTGTTTCCTTGAGCTCTACTAACGACAACTCACTAAATGCTGCCCGAATCTAAAAACAACGTCACATTCTTTATCTTTTTGGGTTTTAGTGTCAGGCTATAGACAGAATGCGCTTGGCTAAGAAATTCACAACATTGCCAACCGGAATTAAAACGGACGAACACACAAAACTATATGTAACCTTGAACGTTTATAGTCTGGTTAAGCAGTTTAGTGAGAATTAGTGATAAACGCGGATGGCAAAAAGCAATAACAAAAACCCGAGTGAAGTCAACTTCATTCTATCTAACACTAGCATTAGTAATATATAAAAACCCGTGTAAATCCCCAACACACCGTAGCCATCGTTAAGTTATAGCCTGACACTGAAACCCAAAAACACTGGCATTTTGATGTCATTATTTGGTTTTTGCACCGCCTAGTGAGTTGTCGTTATTAGTGCTCAAGGAAACAAGTAGTCCCATTGGTTCGGTTGAACTATTGAATACAACTCACGATTTGTTTTCTTTTGTGGCCAAAGACTGGCATTTTGACGTCATTTTTTGGTCAGTGTCAGGCTATAGATAGGATGCGCTTGGCCAAGGAGTTCACAACATTGCCATCCGGAAGTATAACGGACCTACACACAAACTCTGTGTAACCATGAACTTTTATAGTCTGGTTAATACAGTTTAGTGAGAACAACTCACAAACGCGGATGGCAAAAACAATAACAAAGGCCTGAGTGACGTCATCTGCATACTATCTATAAGTTAACGATGGCTACGAACACACACACACACACACACACACACAGACACACACACACGAACGGTGTGACCATTTACATCATCATATACTTCCCTCATCTTGTGCTTTCTCCACACACTTCCTCCCAAACCAGCCCCTATAACACTGACACTGGTAGTCCCTTTTAAAACCCGTGTAAATCTTCCTGTAGACAAACGGCTTCACCAGATCCTCCCCATCACCCCTGCCTTTGACTCCCCTGGACACCAGATACGGTATACTCCTGGCGTAGGACTTCCGGACACAACGCCCGCGATCGTTGCACAATTGTTTGCTGCAGGAACTCATGTACTCCATCATGTCGGCGATGTAAGGACCCACTTTGTCGTGGATGTGTTGCTGGATACCCAGACATTTGGACCTGGGTTTGGGGGAAAATTGGTTGGAGCTTGACCATAGTATAATTCCATCGACCCCCATGTCGATAGGGACTTGCAGCTGTAATCTCAAAAATTCCTGTGGAATAAAAGAAATAAAGAAAAAAAGTTGAGCAGTTATATAGAGCAAAATCCACTAAACGTGCTCAAAGCGCTTTACAAGCGTTCTTTGCCAACAGCAACACGTAACAAGTAGGACGAGACATGACACCTGAGAGGTGATATTACTATATTTTTTTTTCCGACATAGACAACGCTTTTAACGGCTAGGTACTTATTTTACACACGAGTACCGTGTAAGAATGTGAGTAAAGAGCCTTTTCCAAAGACCCAACTATGCGCCACTCGATTTCGATCCCAGAACCTTTCGATCCTTTGGCGAGTGTAAAACCATTAGACCACAAAGCCGCATAAGAGCTTTCAAAAATAAAATGACCAAATAATGATGATAATGATGATGATGATGATAATATAATAATAATAATTAATAATAATAATAATACTAACTACTATCTACTACTACTACTACTACTACTACTAACTACTAACTACTACATACTACTACTACATACTATAATAATAATAATATATAATAATAATAATAATAATAATAATAATAATAATAATATATAATAATAATAATAATAATAATAATAATAATAATAATAATAATAATAATAATAATAATATAATAATAATATAATAATAAAATATAATAATAATAATAATAATAATAATAATAATAATAATAATAATAATAATAATAATAATAATAATAATAATAATAATAATAATATATAAAATGAAAATCGCTTTAATTATGAACATTTACAGTTGCCCCGGGCATTTTGTGGACACTGATCATATTATTATTATTATCGAAATCCCTTCACAATGCTTCATTTGTTCTTTAAGTAGACCATAATAATATTTCCAAACTTTTTACCTAGCACAGGTCGCTTGTTCGGTATAGTTTTTGTACCATCACTTTCACAACAAAAGGATCAATGTACTCAGGAGGTTATTGGTTCGATTCCCACTCGAGACGGGCTCATTTTTTAAATATTTTTTTTGGAATGCTTTTTTTTCTTGTAATTTTTATGTTTTGACTGGCACTGTTTAATTATTACATTCTTTTTCAGTTTTCAATTTATAAAGACGAACAAGCAACAGATTTTCAATGTTATCAATGGAAGCGATCTATAGATAGTTCGAAGATGACGTCACTCAGGTCTTTGTGCGCTTGGCTAAGAAGCTCACAACATTGCCATCCGGAAGTATAACGGACCAACACACAAAATGTGTGTAACCAAGAACGTTTATAGTCAGGTTAATACAGTTCAGTGAGCATTAATCATAAACGCGGATGGCAAAAAACAATACCAAAGACCTGAGTGACGTCAACTTCGAACTATCTATAGATAGTATGCGCTTGGCTAAGAAGCTCACAACATTGCCATCCGGAAGTATAACGGACCAACACACAAAATGTGTGTAACCAAGAACGTTTATATTCTGGCTATTACTGATTAGTGAGAAGTACTCATAAACACGGATGGCAAAAAACAATACCAAAGACCTGAGTGACGTCAACTTCGAACTATCTATAAATAGATCGTGCCCATTCAAAAAGACAAAGAATTTTTAATAGTATTTATTCTGACTTACATCCATGCCTTCTTTGGGGAGGGTTTGGACATCCACAAAAACCATGATGGGGTGTTCAGGGTTGCTATACAATGCACGAACCCTGTGAGAGATACGACGTTAAAATAAAAAAAAGGAAATTCTAAAAAAAAATTGAGCATTTTTATAGCGCAATATCCACTAAACTTTCTCAAAGCGCTTTAAAAGGAGGCCCCAGCCAATAGAAAACCTTAACATATATAACGAGACATGACGCCTGTTAGGCGATATTACAATTTTTTTCGGACATAGACAAAGCTTTTATCGGCCATGTCCTCATTTTACATCTGAGTTCGGTGAGAGAATGTGAGTAAAGAGTCTTTTCCAAGGACTCACCTGTGCATCGAGCGAGGCTCGAACCCAAGGCCTTCCGATCTGAAAGCGAGTGTCATACCACAAGACCACATTGCCGCATGCGAAGTGATCGAGGAACTTTATACAACCCTTTTTCACAGTTGACCCATGTTTTGTGTTTCATAGTGCTTTATATATTCCTCCAAGTGGCTGTATAAAATCACCTTTCATTTTTTATGCTGTCAGAGGTTAATTTTTTTCTGATATTTATTTTAAGAATATATCACTACCTATATAAACAAAGCCTTGACAGCTAAATAAAAAGATGAATATGGCGTTGGCTGGGTCATGTGGCCAGAATGAAAAAAGAGTCACTTCCCAAGACAGCCCTGTACTGGACAGCAGATAAGAGAAAGCGGGGAAGACCCAAAGAAACCTGGCGAAGAACCATGGAGAAAGAATTAAAGGAAGTAGGCCTGTCCTGGAATACAGCCACCGCAAAAGCAGCCGGTCGCAAAAATTGGAGATGTCTGGTGGATGCCCTATGTGCCTCAAGGCCCGAAGAGGATTAAATAGTAAGTATAAGTAGTAAGTTACGCCCTTTCCTAACGGCACCATAAGATGGCATCGCCTCAGCCTTCCATGAAGGAATATAGATAATCCATCCAACAGGATGTCTGATGTCAACAGGAATCACCCATGTTGTCCAAGTGAGCAAATTGGGGGTTAATAATCTTGGCCAAGGAAAAAAAACGAAAGTGCCTGAAGCGGAGCTCGAACCCGGGACCTTCCGGATCAGAGTGCAATGCCTTAACCACTCAGCCACTTCGCCCCCTAAAAGTATAAAAACAAACCAAGACAAATATGATTTTTTATATCTTCCGGATTTACTCACATGGCTTTACAAGGGGTCTTAAGTCGATAGCAACACTTAACATGTAGCACAAGACATGACACCTGTGAGGCGCTTTTATAATTTATTTCGACAAAAACCTACGATTTCCGGCTAGGTAGCCATTTTATACCCGAGTAAAGTGAAAAGATATAAATAATGAGATTTTCAAGGATTCAATTTTGTTCAACAGTGGGATTTAAACCTTCGGTCTATAGCTCCCAATTTGAGTGACAGTCCAGTTCTCAAAAACAGTTGTTCTATAAGATATAACAGCCCACCTTATAGGGTATGAGATTAGCGGAAGAGTAGCGTCCCTTGATTGGACGTCACCGGTGGAGAAGTTATTTGTAAACAAACCAACTACAAGCCAAGTGCTCCAAATATAAAATGTATTATTCATATTTCTATACAAAAATGCATAACGTTGATTATGATATGCATTTTGGTACAGAAATATGAATAATAAATTTTGTATTTGGAGCGCTTGGCTTGTACTTGGTTTGTTTACAAATAAATTCTCCCCTGGGTGACGTCCAGTCAAGGGACGCTACTCTTCCGCTAATCTCATTCCCTATAATACCTACCTGAATGCTTCAGCTATAATGGCTTTGATATGTTCCTCCATGACATCTATTGGCTTGGTGTAATTTTTGATGTAAACCGAAGGATAGAAAGCGGTCACTGTTTGCCACAACCATTTCAACCTGTGGATTGTAGAGAATAAACATGGATACATGCAATAGGGAATGATATTAGCGGAAGAGTAGCGTCCCTTGATTGGACGTCACCTTACAGAGAGAACGTCAAAATGGTTTTGCGCATGCGTCTCTCTCGTCCTCGCTTTCGGTGAAGTGTCTCATGCCTCTTTCATCGGAAGCGAGGACGAGAGACGCATGCGCAAAACCATATTGACGTTCTCTCTCTAATAACTTCTCCGCCGGTGACGTCCAATCAAGGGACGCTACTCTTCCGCTAATCTTATTCCCTATAGCATCAATCTTTCGTATAGAGGCTATGTGGTCTAGTGGTATGACGCTCACTGCCGGATCGGAAGGTCCTAGGTCTGATCCTCGCTCGGCGCATAGTTGAGTCCTTGCAAAAGGCTCTTTAGTCACATTCTCTCACCGTACTCAGCTGTAAAATGAGTACCTGGTCGTTAACAGCGTTGTCTCTGTCGGAAAAAAATTGCAATATAGCCTAATAGTCGTCATGTCCAGTTCTACATGTAAGGTGTTGCTGTTGGTCAAGGACCCCTTGTAGAGCGCGTTGAGCACGTTTAGTTAATTTTGCTCTATCTAACTGCTCACCTTTATTTTCTTTATTTCTTTTATTCCACAGGAATTTTTGAGATTACAGCTGCAAGTCCCTATCGACATGGGAGTCGATGGAATTATATTATGGTCAAGCTCCAACCTGGATATTGCGCTATATAAGAGCTCACGTTTTATTTAGCACAATACTCTCTAAATGTGGCCAAGCCGCTAATATGTGGCCCCTAGACATAAGCAGAACAACTTGTATTCCGTTAGAGCCATAAGACCCACAAACCAAGCTTCATCCCAATGGTGTAACATTAACAGGACAAGAGAAGAGCTTAATTAGAATTTAAGTTTCTCACAAAGTACTTTCCACCATATCTAATTAATACATATAGCTACCCAATCAGAAATGGATGAGAAGAGAAAACTATGACCAAATTATTTCTAAAAGGGCATACTACTATCCCTGGCTCCAAGCGTAGAACCCATGAATTTATTGATGCTTTGCACTCAGCCAAAAAGCTCACAACAGACATTCACCGGCGTAAATAACCTACCAACATTGCCATCCGGAAGTATAACCGACCATCACACAAAACTATGTGTAACCTTGAACGTTTATAGTCTGGTTAATACAGTTTAGTGAGAATTACTCATAAACGCGGGTGGCAAAAAGCAATAACAAAGACCCGAATGGCGTTAATACAGTTTAGAGAGAATTACTCATAAACGCTGGTGGCAAAAAGCAATAACAAAGACCCGAATGGCGTCAACTTCATTCTATCTATAAACATTAAGCAAATCAACTTACTCGTGATTGTCTGCAGCAGTGACCAGTTCGGGGTATCGATAATATCCCCACATGGTATTCGGCCTGGTCATTTTAGCCATCGTCAAACTCATCAACATCAGTAATCTGTTGGAAAAGGCATTAATATAATATAATAATATTAGTGAAATGCGTTTTTTATCACTGATTGTGTCCCTTGGTTGTACCCAACAGGGGCCTCCCATAGCCATCGTTAACTTATAGCCTGACACTGACCAAAAAAATTACGTAAAATGCCAGTCTTTTGGGGTTTCTGTGTCAGGCCATAACTTAACCATGCCTACGGGCCTTCGTAAACTCATATCCTGACTCTGACCGTGGCCTTCGTAAAGTTATGGCCTGACACTGACCAAAAAATGACGTCAAAATGCCAGTATTTTGCCACAAAAGAAAGCAAATCGTGAGTTGTTTTCAATAGTTCAACCAATGGGGCCACTTGTTTCCATGAGCACTACTAACGACAACTCACTAGGCGGTGCAAAAACCAAATAATGACGTCAAAATGCCAGTCTTTTTGGATTTCAGTACCAGGCTATAACATAACGATGGCTACGCACTGACATTAAATACGTCAAAATGCCAGTCTTTGGTCACAAAAGAAAACAAATCGTGAGTTGTATTCAATAGTTCAACCAATGGGGCCACTTGTTTCCATGAGCACTACTAACGACAACTCACTATCGGTGCAAAAACCAAATAATGACGTCAAAATGCCAGTCTTTTTGGATTTCAGTACCAGGCTATAGATAGAATGCGGTTGGCCAAGGAGTTCACAACATTGCCATCCGGAAGTATAACGGACCAACACACAAACTCTGTGTAACCATGAACTTTTATAGTCTGGTTAATACAGTTTAGTGAGAACAACTCACAAACGCGGATGGCAAAAACAATAACAAAGGCCTGAGTGACGTCATCTGCATACTATCTATAACATAATGATGACTACACACTGACCATTAAATACGTCAAAATGCCAGTCTTTGGTCACAAAAGAAAACAAATCGTGAGTTGTATTCAATAGTTCAACCAATGGGACCACTTGTTTCCATGAGCTCTACTAACGACAACTCATTATCTGTGCAAAAACCAAATAATGACGTCAAAATGCCAGTATTTTTGGGTTTCAGTGTCAGGCTATAACATAATGATGACTACACACTGACCATTAAATACGTCAAAATGCCAGTCTTTTTGGGTGTCAGTGTCAGGTTATAACTTAACCAGCTACGGCCTTCGTAAACTCATAGCCTGACTTTGACCAAAAAAAAAAAAAACAAAAACAAAAAAACCACTACGTCACATGAAAAGTCGATGACCACAAAAGAAAACAAATCGTGAGTTGTATTCAGTTATGAGACCGTTTGCTCCCTTAAGCACAGTACTGACGACAACAATCGTAGCCATCGTTATGCATCAGACTGAAATCCAAAAGGACTGGCAGTTTGACGTCATTATTTGGTTTTTGCACCGTCTAGTGAGTTGTCGTTAGTAGAGCTCATGGAAACAAGTTATTTCAGTGGTTGAACTATTAAATACAACTCACGGTTTGTTTTCTTTTGTAGCAAAAGACTGGCATGTTGACGTCATTTGTTGGTCAGTATCAGGCCATAACCTTACGAAGGCCACGGTATCAGGCCATAACTTTACGAAGGCCACGGTATCAGGCCATAACTTTACGAAGGCCACGGTATCAGGCCATAACTTTACGAAGGCCACGCTAACACAGACCAAAAAATGACGTCAAAATGCCAGCCTTTGGCCCCAAAAGAAAACAAATCGTGAGTTGTATTCAGACATGAGACCGTTTGCTCCCTTAAGCCTAGTACTGACGACAACAATGCACTAAACTGTAAATGATGTCAAAAGACAAGTGGATATTGCGCTATAGGGAATGAGATTAGTGGAAGAGTAGCGTCCCTTGATTGGACGTCACCAGTGGAGAAGTTATTTGTAAACAAACCAACTACAAGCCAAGCGCTCCAAATACACAATTTATTATTCATATTTCTGTACAAAAATGCATAACTTTGATTATGATAACTTCTCCTCCGGTGACGTCCAATCAAGGGACGCTATTTTTCCCGCTAATCTCATTCCCTATATAAAAGCTCAAGTAAGAAAGCTCAAGTTATCAATATCAAGAATGTTCAGAATAACGTACTTGGTTGAGAAGCTCCAGAGTCTGTTTGCTCTTATCCTGTGTTCGTTGGTCTTCAAAAACGGATTTCTCTCTATTACCTGAAACATGTAACGAAAACTAAGCTGCTAAAACCTGTGATTAACTAGTGGGCAGGCAATAAGATTCAATAGTCTGATGTCACGCCGCCCAGCAACGGCGGCCATCTTGGTTCTAAACAAAGAAAATCATTGCTTTTTATTCTTCATGCTGGCAAGAACTTTTCATATGCCCTGTGATCAGAATGTGTAAAAGTCAAAACATGATCAAATGTATGTGGTTTTTTTTCCCTCTGGATACCCTTTATGCTCGCCGGAGAAATATTTCATACGAGCGTCCGCCATTGTTCCGATAGTTTAGAGCCAGTGTTACTAAGTTACCATGCGTCATTTGGAAGGAAGTGACGTTACGACTGTTGAAGAGTATTGTATAGATAGTAGGCGCGTGGCTAGGAAGCTCATAACATTGCCACCCGGAAGTATAACGGACCAACACACAAAACTGTGTGTATCCATGAACGTTTATAGTCAGGTTAATACAGTTCAGTGAGCATTACTCATAAACGCGGATGGCAAAAAAACAAAAACAATAACAAAGACCAGAGTGACGTCATCTTCGAACTATCTATAAGATAAAGATCTGAAAAAGTGGGTTCGATTCACTGATTTTTTTGACATGGTACTTTTCTTACTTCTAACTGAGCTTTTTATATAGCGCAATATCCACTAAACGTGCGCAAAGGGCTTTACAAGGGGTCCTTGGCCAACAGAAACATTTAACATGTAGAACGGGACATGACGTTAGGCGATATTATAATTTTTTTGGACAGGGACAACGCTGTTAACGGCCAGGTACTCATTTTACAACTGAGTACAGTGGTGAGAGAATGTGAGTGAAGAGGCTTCTCCAAGGACTCAACTATGCGCTGAGCTAGGCTCGAACCCAGGACCTTCCGATCCAAAAGCGAGTGTCATACCACTAGACCACATAGCCGCTTGTATTTTTGTTTTTCTTGCTTTGTCTTTCACTGTTTCATTCACACTTTTTCGGATCTTTATGCAACCAGTGAACTGTAAACAGTATTGAATAATTTTTTAAAAGAAAAAATGAAAAGGTATTATATACTTAATATCGTGCGTTTCGAACTCAATACCTTTCTTCGGCCAATCATGCATCATACAATCATTATAGATGACAATTGGGCAATGGGCACCACGGGTAGATGTATGTTTTCCCATATGACCACTCCTGCAAAGACTGATAGCCTAAATAAGCCCAGAAGACACCAGCAAAGCATCATCTTTCAACTAAGAACACAGCACATACCGCTCAACAGCCATTTAAGCAAAATTACAAAAGACACATCCCCTTCCTGCCCCCTATGTCAACACCCCAATGAAACAGTAACACACCACTTGCTTGAATGTCAACCTCTTGAAGACCTGAGATGCACATTCCTCCCACCAAATCCAAGCATCAGTAATACATTTTATAGTCACCTGGAACAACTACAAAAGACGTCTAACGTCTACGTCAAGGCTCAAGACCGAAGGGCTAGAACTCAGGTAGTCGCTAGTTCGGATAAGTAAGTAAGTAAGTAAGTAAGTAAGTAAGTAAGTAAGTAAGTAAGTAAGTAAGTACGTAAGTAAGTAAGTAAGTCAGCCAATCATTCATCATACAATCAATTCTGGATTTGAACCAAGTTACAATGGAGAGATGGATTTCATGAAGACACCATAGGGATGAGATTAGCGGAAGAGTAGCGTCCCTTGATTGGACGTCACCCATAGTCTGCGACGTCACCGGCGGAAAAGTTATTAGAGAGAGATCGTCATGTTGGTTGTGCGCATGCGTCTCTCGTCCTCGCTTCCGATGAAAGCGGCTTGAGACACTTCACCGAAAGCGAGGACGAGAGAGACGCATGCGCAAAACCAATTTGACGTTCTCTCTGTAAGGTGACGTCCAATCAAGGGACGCTACTCTTCCGCTAATCTCATTCCCTATGCAAAGTTGTTTCCCCCCCCCCCCCCCCCCCATACTTACATAATTGAGCATCTTTTCTCTGTAAGGCAGAAATAACCCGTAGTTGGTCTTCAGAATTGGTCTCCACAGCTCCATATCGATGACGCCATACCCAGAGGAGGACGGCGATTGGTGCTTTGATATGACGTCACGGAGGTGTGCCAGATGAGACCCAAAATTGGCTCTCTAGCAAACAAAAAATTAAAAATGTTTTATGTTCTATTTTTGATAGAGGCAATACATTAAACATTATTGATATTTCGAATTGAATACTTTAATGATATGATTGTGCGACTATGTGGTCTAGTGGTATGACACTCGCTTTCGGATCGGAAGGTCCTGGGTTCGAGCCTCGCGCTCGGCGCATAGTTGAGTCCTTGGAAAAGACTCTTTACTCACATTCTCTCACCGTACTCAGGCGTAAAATGAGTACCCGGCCGTTAACAGTGTTGTCTTTGTCCGAAAAAATGTAATGTCGCTTAACAGGCGTCATGTCCCGTCCTACATGTTAAATGTTGCTGTTGACCCGGGATCCCTTGTAAAGCGCTATGTGCACATTCAGTGGATATTGCGCTATATAAAAGCTCAATTTAAGAATTTAATTTAAGATTAGAAATCTGTAAATTATTTTTATAAATGTTAAAAAAAACAAAAACAATGTAAACGTTCAACAAACACAATCAGATAGCCGCACATATTAAATCTGATCCATCCCGAAATCATACCATTTTGAGACAATGGTGGCATAATTATTACTATTACCTTTTATAAACTGTAACAAAGTTTCTCTAAATGTTACATTTTTATGTTATTTTAGCGTGTTTGTTGTTACAAATCAATGTAAAGTTATTGGGACTTGTAGCATGACATTTGCCTTCAGATCTTCGGTTTGAGTTCGCAAAGTTGAGTCCTTGGATAAGGCTCTTTACTCATATTCTCTCAATATACCCAAGTGTAAAAGGATTCCCTGGCCGGTAAAAGCCTTATCTCTGTGGAAAAAAAATATACAAAATTGCCTTAAAGGCGTCAAGTCTTATCTTATATGTTAAGTGAGACTTTGTGATCTTGTGGTATGACACTCGCTTTCGGATCGGAAGGTCCTGGGTTCGAGCCACGCTCGAAGCATAGTTGAGTCTTTGGAAAAGGTTCTTTATTCACATTTTCTCACCGTACTCAGGTGTAAATTGAGTACCTGGCTGTTAACAGCGTTGTCTTTGTCGGAAAAAAAATGGTAACTTTGCCTAAGAGGCGCCTTGTCTCGTTCTAAATTTTACGTGTTCTGTTGGCCAGAGACCCTTTGTAAAGCGCTTTGAGCACGATTAATGGATATTGCGCTATATAAAAGCTCTTTTTATTTTCTCACTGCTTCGCCTGGTACTGATCCAAACACACTTTTTCAGGTCTTTGAGTTAAGATATGTACGAATGGTCTATAGATAGTGTGCGCTTGGCGAAGAAGCTCATAACATTGCCATCCGGAAGTATAACGGACCAACACACAAAACTGTGTGTATCCATGAACGTTTATAGTCTGGTTAATACAGTTCAGTGAGCATAACTCATAAACGCAGATGGCAAAAACCAATAACAAAGACACGAGTGACGTCATCTTCGAACTATCTATATTCATGTATGCCTGTGAAACAAGGACCATGAAGAAGAAGATAGAAAGAAAAATTGATGCCTTTGAGATGTGGGTGTACTGCAGAATTCTGAGAATACCGTGGACCAGAAATAAATCAAACATTCTGGTTCTTATTTACACAGGCCAAAGGTCCAGAAAACTGTTGGTAGAAATTAAAATGAGAAAATTGAACCATTATAGATACGTCAGGAGGCACAACACCATATCAGATTTAGTACGAGAAGGAAAAGTCACTTGCAGAAAGAAAGGCACGAGGCAAAGCAAGGAAGTCCTGGATAGGAAATGTGGAGGCAACAACTGGCATGAAGATAATCGACTGCTCGGTAATGGCCCTTGAGCGTGAAGAATGGCGTTCCATGACATTCAACCTCTGTAGGGAGACGGAACACCGGTAATGTAATGTAAGGTAAGGTAAGGAAAGGTAAGGAAAGGCTATGTGGTCTAGTTGTATGACACTCGCTTTCGGATCGGAAGGTCCTGGGTTCAAGCCTCGCGCTCGGCGCATAGTTGAATCCTTGGAAAAGGCTCTTTATTCACGTTCTCTCACCTTACTCAGGTGTAAAATGAGCACCTGGCCGTTAACAGCGTTGTCTTTGTCTGAAAATTGTAATATCGCCTAACAGGCGTCATGTCCCGTCCTACATGTTAAATGTTGCTGTTGACCAGGGACACCTTGTAAAGTGCTTTGAGCACATTTAGTGGATATTGCCCTATATAAAAGCTCAGTTTTTAATTATTTTTTTTAAAGGTTATAAAAACTACTTACAAACGGCCACCCTCCATGAACGGCAATATCGGTCCCGTTTTCAAATTCAAAGTACGGCCATCGCCCAGCTTTCCCCGTGTAGTAAAGTGCTATGGTGTCACCGATGAACTCTTTGCTGTTGGATTCGATACCGTAATTGTTCAGGTGGAAATCGATACCAAGAGACCGACACGGCCTGTCGGGATAATTCCAGATTGCCCGAAATGGTTTTCTGGTCATGCCTGAAAGTAGATATAATATGTCACATAATATGTGACCAATCGTATCAAAAAAGCATTACGTCATGAGGAACCTGATGCTTAAAATAGAGTGTTGAGCTAAACCAAAATGATCACATTCGTTACGATACAAACAACAATTCTCTTATTCAGATATGTTTTATAAATGATAACATTTTAAGAAAAGCCTTTGTTTTATTTACAAGAACTTAAGGGGGCAGCGCTGTGGCTCATCGGTACGACGGTCTTTGGTTCGTACCCTAAAGATATCGAGTTTGATAATCCGCCGCTGCATTGTGTGGCCTTGAGCAAGTCACCTCGCACTAGCTCCACCTGTCCTACATGTACCCGATGTGGGCAAGAACCCGAAACAGCAGAGCATCTAGTTGAACGGTGTGTTGTGACGATGCTACCGGGCAGGTTCGCGACGGTGCACGAATGTGGACCGGACTTTGCTGATTGGGTTGATCGTCATAACATAGTAGTGTGAGAACTATAAGAAGCTACTGCTGCCCTAGCTCAAATTGCGATGCTGCACTGCGGCTGATGCCTGGGTTATTCCAACACTCCCTTGGAATAGACCCTAAAGACAAATTTCCCCTTTGGAATGAATAAAAGGAATTTTATTTATATTTTAAAATGTTATTTTGTTTGAGGGTTTGAGTATAGGTAGTATTTTATCGCTTTTAAATTTGAGTTTTAAAATCTAATTTGTGTGTCCGTTTCAGAAAGAATCTTGAAAATTAACGAGGGGAGAATTAACATTTGGATTAAAATAAATGCATTATTTACTAACCATAATAACAACAATAACATGTTCAATAATAATAAATCATTATAGTATAGAGCTCAGTTTCCATGAATTTATGCTTCAATGCGATTTACCACAAAATTACGGACAAAATTTAAAAAAATATAAATAGTGCATCAACAAAAACTAATTTACTTCAATTAATTTAAAAACACTTTAAACCAAAGTAATGATAAGGCTATTTAAACCCTCTCCTTACCAACTATGGGAAAATCGTCACATTCGTTACGATACAACCAACATTTTTTCTCATTCAAAGTTCTTTTCTACATCATAAAATTTTTAAGAAAATGAGCAGTGAGTTGTAGAGCATGTTTTGCTAAAGAAATTGTGTATCGCAATAACTGACTGCTATTGTGTTTGAGTGATAAAAAATCTATTTTTGTTTTACTTGGGTGTGAAGTTTTGGGGCAAATCCTGAAAATGGCTTGTAAGGAGAGAGTTAAGGACTCAAGCTTTAAATTAGACATGACAGAGTGAACAGTTGGAGAATTTCTAGTTGTAGAAGCCAGAAAAATCCAGATATTTTTAGAATTTGATTAAGATCTGCCACAATAATTTGATCTTGATAAAGGAGATTTGATTGTATCTGTCACAATTTGAAATATTCAAATTTACTAACCTAACTCTGAACATTTTTGAGAAAAAACAAACAAAACGAAAGTGCCTGAAGCGGGGCCTTAAACCCGGGACCTTCCGGGTCACAGTGCAATGCCTTAACCACTCGGCCACCCACTTTACCCCCCTCACATCACATGGCATTAGATCTAATAGTATGCTTCTTCTGACAGAGGTACCCTCAAAGTCTTTGTTCCACAACAAATCCTTCCAAGTGACAGCGCCCAGGTTGTGGAATTCCCTTTCTTATAATACTAAGAATAGTGAAAATTTAATAAATAAAAAAAAAATTCTCTTTATTCATCCCCAAGGGGAAATTTGTCTTTAGAGTCTATTTATTCCAAGGGAAGACTGGAATAACCCAGGCGTCAGCCGCAGAGCAGCGCCGCAAAGTGAGCTAGGGCGAGGTGACTTGTTCAAGGCCACACAACGCAGCGGCGGATGATTGAACTCGGTACCTTTCGGGTAGGAAGCAAAGACCGTACCACTGAGCCACGCTGCCCGTTTAGGCCCATTTAAATAGAAATTGAAAACCGAATTATTTAGAAGAGCGTTTCTCGACAATTAATGATTTATGTTTTAATTGAGGGTAGTAATGTGTATGTAAAGAGTTTGCGTATGTGGACGCGGAGAAGTTTCCGTATGTGGATGTACGGGTGTATGTTTGTGAGCGTGTTAGTGTGAATGCTAGTTTATATAGTCTGAGTGATTGTAAAGCGCCATAGGGCACTTGTCAGTGGATTAATGGGCGCTATATAAGTATATTATATTATATTATATTATATTATATAACAGCGCGGCTCAGTGGTACGGTCTTTGCTTCCTACCCGAAAGGTACCGAGTTCAATCACCCGCCGCTGCGTTGTGTGACCTTGAGCAAGTCACATCGCCCTAGCTCACTTCGCGGCGCTGCTCTGCGGCTAACGCCTGGGTTATGCCAGCCTTCCCTTGGAATAGACCCTAAAGACAAATTTCCCCTTGGGGATGAATAAAGGGAATTTTTTTTTTATTTATTTTATTTTTATTTTTTACAAAGACTGACCTGGATCCATGAACATCGTCATAAGTGCTACCATCATGTTAATCAGAGGAACCATTGCCATCACGGGTTGACGTGCCAAGTCTGCCATCGTTATCTGACACACACAAAAAAATAAATATTATAATTGAGCTTTATATAGCGCAATATCCACTAAATGTGCTCAAATCGCTTTACAAGGGGTCCCTGGTCAACAACAACATTGAACATGTAGGACGGGAAACGAAGCCTGTTGGCGATATTACAATTTTTCGGACAAAGACAACGCTGTTAACGGACAGGTACTCATTTTACACCTGAGTACGGTGAGAGAATATGAGAAAAGAGCCTTTTCCAACACACAAAACTATGTGTAACCTTAAACGTTTATAGTCTGGTTAATACAGTTTAGTGAGAATTACTCATAAACGCGGGTGGCAAAAAAAAAATAACAAAGACCCTAGTGACGTCAACTTCATTCTATCTATAGTCTAGTTAAAACTGTTCAGTGAGAATAACTCATATACGCGGATGGCAAAAAGCAATAACAAAGACCTGAGTGTGATTAACTTTATTCTATCTATATCCGGCTGGTGAAATGTTGTGAGCATTTTGACTAAACACACAACATCATCAGTTGATAAAATTATACTAACAAACTGGTGTGTTTCATCTGGCGTGCAGATGTTGTGAGTTTGTATTTTACCTAAACACACAGCATCATTAGTAGCCTTGTTGATATTAAACATTAAAGGTACAAGTACATTGGCCTGATTCGTCGTTTTCCAAGGCGATTTTGTATTGAGATCAAGGTCTAATCTAACGGAAATCGGTCGTGTCAATGACATCTTATCTCACACGTGTAGGCCCTTGATGAGTAACCACGGTCATTAACCAGTTGCTAGCCGTCGTACTTTGGCCAGAAAAAAATCGTATTTCAAAATTATTTGGCCAGAAATCTCGTTCTTCACTTCAAATTTCGATCGATTTAACTCCCTCCTTACCAACTATAGGAGAATCGTCACATTCGTTACGTTACAACCAACATTTTTCTTATTCAAATTTATTTTGTACATCATAAGATTTAAAGAAAATGAACAGTGTGTTGTAGAGCATGTTTTGCTAAAGAACTTATGTATCGCAATAACCTTACTACTATTGTGATTGAGTGATAAAAAATCTATGTTTGTGTTAGTTGGGTGTGAAGTTTTGGGGAAAATTCTGAAAATGTCTGGTAAGGAGAGAGTTAAACGACCCTCATCTTGGCAAAAACCCTCAAACCAGAGACTTTGCGAAGTCTTAATTAAAGTCTCAATTTTGAGAGTTTTTGCCAAGGTGAAGGTCGTTTAAATCGATCGATATTTGATGAACGAGTTTTCTGGCCAAATTTTTTTAATACGAGTTTTTTCAGAGTATGTCGGTTAACTTGTGAATTATTGAAGGGTTACAACATTACAAGTGCTTTCCTGCTTCAGCTACTTATTATACTACTATTACTGTACTGATTTTGTGGTCGAGTAGAATGACACTCACTGGCCTTATGAATAGTAGGTCCCTGGTTCGAGTCGAAACCATCGGAAGCTCATAACCGTATAGCCTGGACATTGCGCGTTTAAAATTAAAAATTAAACTTTAAAAGCACGAGCTTTAGTACCAAATTTTACTTTGCAAAAAAGTATTACGAGTATTTATTTGTTTCACAATTTATAATGTCTCTATTGGCAGCTACGAAATGAAAAGAAAGCCCCCGGGGCGTCCTTGAGATAATCAGTCGCATGGTGAAAAACTTCGAACAGAGATATTGACAATTTTAGTCAAGAGGTTAATTTTTATGGAAAATGAGTTCTCATCAGAAATCATTAAATCAAATATTTTTCTACATATTGATGAAATATTTTAATTGAATTCTACTCTTAAATATTTTTTTTTATGAAGGTAATTATTATACTTAATATCAACTCTTGTCAACTTTGGAAGCGATTTTCTCAAAATTAGGGCTTCACACCCTAGTCCATACATATGACCATAACGTCATGAAAAATCACTCGATTTGCTTCAAAGAAAATTTAAAATGCTCAGAAGACATTTGGCATTTTAAAAATGCAACAAGTTTCTATCATAAGTAAACTGATTTGGTAGATACGTTCGAATACGGCCTGTACATAGTTAACATTTCGATAATTTGCATTTGCCATTCAATGAGTTAATAATATAAAGTAAACAGACTCGATTGTGCCCGAACGAGAGGGGAAATGCACTAATGTTTTATAGATAGTATGCGCTTGGCTGAGAAGCTCATAACATTGCCATCCGGAAGTATAACGGACCAACACACAAAACTGTGTGTATCCATGAACGGTTATAGTCGGGTTAATACAGTTCAGTGAACATTACTCATTAACGCGGATGGCAAAAAAACAATAACAAAGACCTGAGTGACGTCATCTTCGAACTATCTGTATCATTGTCAATCTTGTCACTGTTTTTTCCTTTACGTTTCACACACTCGACCTGTTTATGAGTCATCTTCATGATTGCTATTATTATACGATTCTGACACTCTTGCTTTTTGGAATTGGATTCAATAGTCTGATGTCACGCCGCCCGGCAACGGCGGCCATCTTGGTTCTAAACAAAGAAAATCATTACTTTTTATTCTTCAAGCTGGCTAGAACTTTTCATATGTCTTGTGATCAGATTGTGTAAAAGTCAAAACATGATCAGATTTATAGATAGTATGCAGATGACGTCACTCAGGTCTTTGTTATTGTTTTTGCCATCCACGTTTGTGAGTTGTTCTCACTAAACTATATTAACCAGACTATAAAAGTTCATGATTACACAGAGTTTGTGTGTTGGTCCGTTATACTTCCGGATGGCAATGTTGTGAACTCCTTGGCCAAGCGCATTCTATCTATAATGGTTTTTTTCTTCCTCTGAATACGCTTTTATGCTCGTCGGAGAAATATTTCATAAGGAAGTATAACGGACCAACACACAAAACTCTGTGTAACCATGAAATTTTATAGTCTGGTTTATCAGTTAAGTGAGAATTACTATTAAACGTGGATGGCAAAAAACAATAACAAACACCTGAGTGACGTCAACTTCGAACTATCTATAGATAGAACGAAGATGACGTCACTCAAGCCTTTGGTATTGTTTTTTTTTTTTTTTTTTTTGGCCATCCGCGTTTATGAGTAATTTTCACTAAACTGTATTAACCAGACTATAAACGTTCATGGTTACACAAAGTTTTGTGTGTTGGTCCGTAAATCTTCCGGATGGCAATGTTATGAGCTTCTTAGCCAAGCGCATACTATCTATAGATAGATGACGTCACTCAGGTCTTTGTAATTGTTTTTTTTTTGCCATCCATGTTTTTGAGTAATTCTCACTAAATTGTATTAACCAGATTATAAACGTTCAAGATTACATAAATAGATAGTTCGAAGATGACGTCACTCAGGTCTTTGTTATTGTTTTTTACCATCCGCGTTTATGAGTAATGCTCACTGAACTGTATTAACCCGACTATAAACGTTCATGGATACACACAGTTTTGTGTGTTGGTCCGTTATACTTCCGGATGGCAATGTTATGAGCTTCTTAGCCAAGCGCATACTATCTATAGATAGTATGCAGATGACGTCACTCAGGCCTTTGTTATTGTTTTTGCCATCCGCGTTTGTGAGTTGTTCTCACTAAACTGTATTAACCAGACTATAAAAGTTCATGGTTACACAGAGTTTGTGTGTTGGTCCGTTATACTTCCGGATGGCAAAGTTGTGAACTCCTTGGCCAAGCGCATTCAATCTATAACTTTACGATGGCTACGGCCGGATAGATTCGGTCTCTTTGCGTGTGAAACGAGTGCTCTACCAACTCAGCTATCGGGACCCCCGCAGGTTTCCTGCTCGGCCATGCTGCCTCATTTACTCCGACGTTTCTTTATATCATTAATGTTTATACCTACTTGACATATTTCTGACCCATTTGCATCAAAAGCTATTTTGCCGTCAATTGAAGAAAAAACAAACCGCATTTTACATATTTTGACCAGAAAAAACGTCCTTCAAATTTTGATTGATTAAAATTATCCTCATCTTGGCAAAAACTCTGAAAGCTGAGATTTCATTGAAGACTTTCAGTGAAGTCCCAGGTTTTAGTGTTTATGACAAAATGAGGGCCACTTAATTATCGATATTTGAAGGACGAGATTTCTGGCCATTATTTTGTTTTAAAAAATTGGGTTGGGTTTATTTTTTTCTGAGTATGGCAGTAGATGTGTCGGCGTGACTGGAATTTGCTATTTATGGCTGTAAAGTCAAGTGTTGGGGGCTCCTGTCTTGAGCTTACAACAAGAGATGAAGTGAGTAGGAAAATGCAAGAAGACAATGGAGAATAAAAATTTTCGCGGCGGTGATGGGGGTTTGAACTATGTATAACCTCAAACGTTTATAGTCTGGTTAATACAGTTTAGTGAGAATTACTCACAAACGCGGGTGCAAAAAATAATAACAAAGACCCTAGTGACGTCAACTTCATTCTATCTATAGTCTGGTTAATACAATTCAGTGAGAATTACTCATATACGAGGATGGCAAAAAGCAATAACAAAGACCTGAGTGGAGTCAACTTTATTCTATCTATATCCGGCTGGTGAAATGTTGTGAGCATTTTTGCTAAACACACAACATCATCAGTTGATAAAATTACACTAACAAACTAGTGTGTTTCATCTGGCGGGCATATGTTCAAACCCCCATCACCGCCGCGAAATTTTTTTTATTCTCTATTGTCTTCTGGCACTTTCCTACTCACTTCATCTCTTGTTGGTACCAACATAAGTGCCTGCTCCATTCACTTTTCTGTAGCAATGACCATGAAAAATGTTTTTTTTCTCTTTTTGAGGAAAATTTTTGTCTAAAATCAAACCCCTATCTCCACTGAGTAAAAATGTTTTTAAATTTTGAAAATCCATTCATAAATAAACAAGTTATGCAGTTACAAAGGTGTCATTTATTTGGATGACGCGCAAAGAGGAAAAAAACGCGAAAATATGGGACGCTTTTTCGGCATTTATTTTCGACCTTTGGTTGTATCTTGCGTAATAAGTGGATTAAAAGATTGAAACTTGAAGAGCAAATTAGGATGGTGTTTTGTAAAATACGGGAAAAGTACTCGTCATATTCAAATGAAATTTTACAACCAAAAAGAAGAAATGTTCATGTATTACCTTGTCAGCGACAAAACCTCCACGCCCGGTAGTTTTAGAAATATTTTACTCCAAAGAGTAAAAATCTATTTTTAACGGTCTTCTGGTAATCGCACGAGTTTTGTCGCTTGACATAATCTAAAATGACCTTTTTTCTAACTATGTGCCAACTTTCAGTCATATTCATCGATAAACAACGTCGTAATTAATTTTTAAAAATAGCGTATACGAAACGGCTTCGTCCCATATTTTGTCGCGAATTCGGGCACTTCGTGAGCGAAAAAGAGGCCCAAAGATTTGTGCGGGATAGTCATTGCTACTTTTCTGTCTTGAGCGTGAGCTTTTTAATATTATAGCCCCCTATCCACTCAATGTGGTCAAAGCGCTTTACAAAGGGTCCCTGACCAACAGCAACATACAGCTAACATGTAGAACAAGACATGACGCCTGTTAGGCGATATAACAATTTTTTTTCGGACAGAGACAACAGGTAGTAGTCATTTTACATCTGAGTAGGGTGAAAAAATATGAGTAAAGAACCTTTTTCCAAGGATTCAACTATGTGCCGAGCGAGGTTCGAACCCAGGACATTCCGATCCGAAAGCGAGTGTCAAATCACTAGACCATATAGCCGCAGTGTACTCAACATGACGATGGTATCACGTAGCCATCGTTATGTTATAGATAGTATGCAGATGACGTCACTCAGACCTTTGTTATCGTTTTTGCCATCCGCGTTTGTGAGTTGTTCTCACTAAACTGTATTAACCAGACTATAAAAGTTCATGGCTACACAGAGTTTGTGTGTTGGTCCGTTATACTTCCGGATGGCAATGTTGTGAACTCCTTGGCCAAGCGCATTCTATCTATAGACTGACACTGAAATCCAAAAGGACTGGCAGTTTGACGTCATTATTTGGCTTTCACCACCTAGTGGGTTGTCGTTAGTAGAGCTCATGGAAACAAATTATTTCATTGGTTGAACTATTGAATACAACTCACGATTTGTTTTCTTTTGTGTATCACCCCATAAGGCAAACCTTTTCTATCATCTCACAACTCCGGCTTAATAGTCTAGTTGTATGACTTTCGATTATTAGAATTTAAGATATTGTGCTATATTTTTAGATGTCTGGATGGATTGGCACCTGAATATTTGCAGGAACCGATTAAAAAATATGAACCCACTCGGAATTTAAGATCATCTCAGTCCCAACTTCTATAGGTTACCACCTCAAAATCCACTTTCGGTAAAAAAAAAAAGCCTTTTCATTCATAGCTCCTCGCCTATGGAACGCACTCAGTCCTCGGACAAAGTCCTGTGAAAATTTATCACCTTTCAAGAAATGTCTGAAGACTGAGTTGTTCCGTTAGGCTTATTTTTTATGAAATAGATGCTGCTTAGATTTTGTTTTTGTATTCATGCTTATTATGTCGTGTCGTGATTAAAAAAAAAAAGTTATATTATGTAAAGCGCCGCAGAGCACGATTAACGTAGATTTTTAGGCACTATATAAATTCATTATTTAATATTTACTATTATAAAGTATGGAGCGATGTGCACTTTTTTGCAGGTCTGATAACCCAATTCTTTATGGGCTCATTTTGAGTAATGGAAATCTAAAAAATTGACGCAAAATATTATTGTCCTTTGAGCGCTTTGAGCACGTTTAGTGGATATATATATATATATATATATATATATATATATATATATATATATATATATATATATATATATATATATAAAGCTCAAATTATTGTCCATTACAGCAATGTTAAACTAGGCCCATTAATGGGTTCGGATGACGGGCTTGTTTATAGGGAATGAGATTAGCGGAAGAGTAGCGTCCCTTGATTGGACGTCACCTTACAGAGAGAACGTCAATTTGGTTTTGAAGTGTCTCAAGCCGCTTTCACCGGAAGCGAGGACGAGAGACGCATGCGCACAACCAACATGACGTCCTCTCTCTAATAACTTTTTCGCCGGTGACGTCACAGACTATGTGTGACGTCCAATCAAGAGACGCTACTCTTCCGCTTATCTCATTCCCTATATGTACACGTCGGTATGGAACCCAAGAGGGTTGGGGGACGTGGAAGGCCCTAAGGTCGATCACTTTGATACACTCTTTTTCAGATCTTTAGCCTACACCAGCGCAAGTACTTGGATTCAATAGTCTTATGTCACGTCGCCAGGCAACGGCGGCCATTGTGGTTCTTAACAAAGAAAATCGGTACTTTTTATTCTTCATGCTGGCTAGAACTTTTCATATATGTCTTGTGATCAGAATGTGTAAAAGTCAAAACATGATCAGATTTATAATGGGTTTTTTTTTTTCCTCTGGATACGCTTTTATGCTCGTCGGAGAAATATTTCATAAGGGCGTCCGCCATTGTTCCGATAGTTTAGAGCCAGTTACTAAGTTACCATGCGTCATTACGAGGGAAGTGACGTTACGACTGTTGAAGTGTATTGTTGCAGCACAAAGTTGAGAATGATCATTATCACTTTTCCTTGACATTACTCAGGAATAAATGAGTACCTGAACATCAAAAACCGTGCGTGGTCAGTGTAGGAAAAAAATAAATTGTAATATCACCTCTCAGGCGTCATGACTCTTCTCACATGTTCATTGTTTTTGTTCGCTTCATACCCCTTGTAAAACGATTTGAGAACGTTTTCGTGGGATTAGCTTGATTAGTAGTCCTTAAGAGCCATCAGGCTTATGGAGCCGGAGTTTATCCCGGTTTCCATAGCGTGAAACGGACAATAGCAATTGCTTGCTACTCTTTGGACAGGACGCAAGTCTGTCGCAAAATACTTTTCGCCAGATCTAATAGACCCAGCTACCCACTCACTGCTGGGTAGACAGGGGGATCCAAAAAAATAAATCTCGACTGCACCTGGAATCGATCTCAGTCCATTTGCGTGTAAAGCGGCTGCTCTAGCAACTTTATTATCGGGAGTTTGATGCCAAAGTTAATTTTTCTATTGTCTCAAATATTTCGAAAGGAAGTTTTTTTTTTCTGTCATTAAAAAACCAAAAAAATGAATAAATCTCGTTGTGGTGTCCTTGTAGATAATAGTCAACGATTTTGACATCACTCAGCTCTTTGTTATTGTTTTTATACAGCCCGATAGCTGATTAGTTCTCATCAAATTATATCAATCAGACTATAAATGTTTTTAAAATTCGCATAGTTTGTGTGTTGGTATAGATCGAATGAAGTTGACGTCACTCAGGTCTTTGTTATTGTTTTTTTGCCATCCGCGTTTATATGTAATGCTCACGGAACTGTATGAACCAGACTATAAATGCTCATGGAAACACACAGTTTTGTGTGTTGGTCCGTTATAATTCCGGATGGCAACGTTATGAGTTTCTTAAAAGCGCATACAATCTATAAAAGTTCAAGGTTACACATAGTTTTGTGTGTTGGTCCATTTTACTTCAGGATGGCAATGTTGTGAGCTTCTAGCCAAGCGCGTACTATCTATATTTTATGTATTTTACTGGTTGATTTTATGAGTATTTTACAATAGCAAAAATATTGCGAGGCGTCCATATTATCCTTTGTAAAAATGAAAAGATAAATTGATAAGTGAATAGATAAATACATACATATTTGCATAAATATATAAATAAATAAATAAATAAAATAAATAGATAAATAAATTAATAAATAAATAAACACCACAAATATATAAATCAATAAATAAATAGATAAATAAATAAACAGCAATTCAATAATTTTCTTTATCTCCTCAAACATTTAATCTTACTGTATAGATGCTGTGTGCTTGGCTAAGAAACTCACAACATTGCCATCCGGGAATATAACGGACCAACACACAAAACTGTGTGTAACCATGAACGTTTATCGTCGAGTTAATACAGTTTAGTGAGAATTACTCATAAACACGGATGGCCAAAAAAAAAAAAAAAAAAAAAAAAAACAATAACAGACTCGAGTGACGTCAACTTTGTTCTATCTATAGATAGAATGAAGATGACGTCACTCAGGTCTTTGTTATTGGGGTTTTTTTGCCATCCGCGTTTATGAGTAATGCTCACTAAACTGTATTAACCAGACTATAAACGTTCATGGTTACACACAGTTTTGTGTGTTGGTCCGATATACTTCCGGAAGACAATGTTGTGAGCTTCTAAGTCAAGCGCATACTATCTATAATCCCTTCAAACATTATAAAAACTTTGTAAAAACTCACCAAACACAACACCAGCCAAACACTATCTAACTGTCATTCAAATTATTTCGAAATGTGTTGAGATGCAAATTGTCCGACTGGCCAATGTTAAAAATAGATTTAAAAGATAAGAAGAGAAAAGAGACGAAATTAAAATTAAATTGGATATCTTGAGATAACAACAGACAACTTGAATCGGACGACTTGAAGACAAGTAATTCGTCCTTCAGAGCCATTAGGCCCATGGAGCCGGAGCTTATCCCGGTTTCAATAGATAGAACGAAGTTGACGTCACTCGGATATTTGTTATTCTTTTTTTTTTGCCATCCATATTTATGAGTAATTCTCATTTAACTGTATTATCCAAACTATTTATGGTTACACAGAGTTTTGTGTGTTGATCCGATATATTTCCGGATGGCAATGTTGTGAGCTTCTAAGCCAAGCGCATACTATCTATAGTGCGAAACGGACAATAGCGACGTGTACCTATATGTAGGTCTGACATCCGAACCTACTTATGGGCCTAGTTTAACATCCCATTATAACGATAAGCCCATAAGGAATTGGGTTATCAGACTAGCAAACAAGTACACGTCGGACAATAGCAATTGCTTGCTACCCTTTGGATAGACGCTAGTCTGAAGAAAAAAATAATTCATACCGCAACCACCATTGAGTACAGACGATACAAGTTATTTTGCATTTTATTTTATTCGTTTTCCACGTTTATATGTGTATTGCTATGCTGACGAAGGGTTTGTAGCCGAAACGTCCAGTGTCTGTTTTGTTCCCATACGAAGCCTCTCCATTTTCATTCTTTCGTTAGTATGTCTGACGTCAATAAATGTCATACATCCTCGCTCTGTTACTTCCTGCAATCCTAAGAATCTGCTATACATCCTGCTACTAAAATAGATATAGGTATCACCTTATGATTCAATATTTAATCTATTCACCACATGATAATATATTTACTATATTATATAATATATTTACAATAATTTATACAGTAATCTATTTATAATTTATTTTTTACAACAATTTATAATATACATATATATATATATATATATATATATATAAATATATATATATATATATATATTATTATTATTATTATTTATTATTATTATTTAAAATATTTACCACAATGTTTGAGACAGTCTACATTAATGTTTCAGGCTTAATTTGCCATCGTCAGGACTGAGTTGTTTTGTTGACTGTTGTTGTTTCTTGAAGTGGTTCCGGTTTAAAGTTGCTTAACAAATAACATAATAAATAATCTATTTATAATTTATTTTTTACAACAATTTATAATATATTATATATATATTTACTATATTATATAATATATTTACAATAATTTATACAATAATCTATTTATAATTTATTTTTTTACAACAATTTATAATATATATTTACTATATTATATAATATATTTACAATAATTTATAAAACAATCTCTTTATAATTTATTTTTTTACAACAATTTATAATATATTATATAATATTTACTATATTATATAATATTTAATATTTATTGTACTAATGAGTACACACTACAGAATATATCTTAATGATAACTGCTGCTCTGACGTCAATAAATGTCATACATCCTCGCTCTGTTACTTCCTGTAATCCTAAGAATCTGCCAATACATCCTGCTACTAAAATAGACATATATATATATATATATATATATATATATATATATATATATATATATATATATATATATATATATATAATATATATGCGTGTGTGTGTGTGTGTATGATATAATATGAGCAGTTTTAATTGGACTAGGCTATATAAATTTATTACATTATTATTATCATCATCATCATCATCATCATCATCATCATCATCATCATCATCATCATCATCAATATTATTATTATTATTATATTATTATTATTATTATTATTATTATTATTATTATTATTATTATTATTATTATTGTTATTATTATTATCATTATCATTATTATTATTATTATTATTATTATTATTATTATTATTATTATTATTATCATCATCATCATCATCATCATCATCATCATCAACATCATCATTACCATTGGTCCTCCAAAGGAGTTTGGAACCGGAAGAGTAGAAAGTGTGACGTCACGACATCTCTACACCTATCGCGTTCCGAGATCAGACCTTCAAATAGGTGCACGTAGGTTACAAAAAAAAGTAATTAGATTTCAATCAGTGTGTTTATATCACGCAGCCAAACAAAAATCGTTACTTACTTACACTTATCCGAACCAGCGACCACCTGAGCTCAAGCCCTTCGGTCTAACAAAAATCGTAAAATCAAAGCTTTTCCTACATATTGATGAAATATTTTAGTTGAATTCTACTCCTAGACTAAATATTTAATTTCAATTTTTTTTTAAATGAAGGTAATTATTTACTTTTTTTCAGCTCTTGTCAACTTTGGAACCGATTTTCTCAAAATTCGGGTTTCACACCCTAGCCCATGCATATGACCATAACTTCATGGAAAATCATCCGATTTGTTTCAAATAAAAATTAAAATGCTCAGGAGACATTGGGCTTTTGGAAAATGCAAAAAGAAATCCGCAAAAACAAACATTTTTTTACCATATGACTGATTATGTCAGCGACCCGCACATATTAATATTATGTGCACGTAGGTTACGAAAAAGTAAGTAGAATTCTATCAGTGTATTTATATCACGCTGCCAAACAAAAATCGATAAATCAAACCTTTTCCTACATATTGATGAAATGTTTTAGTTGAATTCTACACCTAAATATTTTATTTTAATCTTTTTATGAAGGTAGATCTAATTATTTACTTAATTTCAGCTCTTGTCAACTTTGGAATCGATTTTCTCATAATGAGGGTTTCACCGTAGCCATCGTTAACTTTTAGCCTGGCACTGACCAAAAAATGACGTCAATGCAAAATGCCAGTCTTTGGCCACAAAAGAAAACAAATCGTGAGTTGAATTCAATAGTTCAACCAATGAAATAACTTGTTTCCATGAGCTCTACTAACGACAACTCACTTGACGGTGCAAAAACCAAATAATGACGTCAAAATGCCAGTCCTTTTGGGTTTCAGTGTCAGACTATAACTTAACGATAGCTATAACTTCATGAAAAATCACCCGATTTGCTTAAAAAAAATGAAAATGCCCAGGAGACATTGGGCTTTCAAAAAATGCAACCAAAAAAAAAAAAACAACAACAAAAAAACCCGCAAAAACACCATGTAACTGATTCCGGTGGCGCTCAATGGCGACGCTTGGTTTTTCATTGCTCTGTTGTTCATCAGTAAAAGTTTGTATTCTTGTGTTATTATCTGCCATCGTTTTTGTATATGGACCTATTATTTGTAATTGGAATACAGGTATGACTATATTTAAATATTTCTATTTGTTGTACCTATTTCAATAATGTGTAGAGCATGAAAAGTTACTACGAGTGAACAATGTTGTTGTGTTCGAAATAAAAACAATATGGCGACCGTCGTCTACACAAAAAACGAATTGCTTGATATTGGACAAACAACAATCAAAACAAAAGATCGAAATGGTTTTATTGTTTCAATCAAGAAAAGAAAAAGAGGAAAACGTGGAGGCGTCAAGCAAAGAATTCGAAGAACTGGTAAAGTACCACTACCTATGATTATACTTTCAAACGTTCGATCTATCAGAAACAAAGCGGACAATATTAGCGCGCTGTGTAAATTTGATCCTGATTATGAAAACTCAAGCATACTGTGTTTTACAGAGTCATGGCTTTCAGACTTAGACACAGATAAAAGTGTAGAATTAGAAAATTTCATAATACATAGGCGTGACAGAGATAGCTCAATGACAGGAAAACAAAAAGGTGGTGGTATTTGTGTGTATGTCAACAAAAACTGGTGCAAAAGCTGTCGAACTACACGTTCATTATGTGAAAAGGACATCGAGCTCATTTCCCTCTCTCTTAGACCCCACTATTTACCTCGGGAATTCCCACTTATTTATATCATTGCTGTGTACGTCCCTCCTGATGCGAATGCTAACACAGCTTTACAGGTAATTGAGGAGGAATCATTTAATTTTTTAAGAAAACATCCTGATGCCCCCGTAATAATTCTTGGTGATTTCAATCACTGCCCTCCTATAAATTCTTTTTATCAACACGTCTCTGTTCCTACCAGACGAGATAAAACCCTGGATCTGTGCTATACAAATATTAAAAATGCATACAGAAGCGTTCAAAAAGTAAAAATAGGAAATTCAGATCACAATAGTGTGTTGCTGATTCCAACCTACAAAACTAAATTAAGACAACATAAAGCGATTGTGAAAGAAACTCGTCTTTGGTCAACAGAAAATATAAACAAACTCCAAGGTTGTTTTGACTGCACAATATGGGATGAACTCATGTCTGATAACATGTCACTGGACGAGTGGGTTGATGTTGTCACGTCTTATATTCATTTCTGTTGTGATTTGTGTGTGGACACTAAAAGGATTAAAATATTTAACAACAACAAACCTTGGGTCAACAAACGAGTTAAGTTATTTATAAATATGAAGAAAATCGCTTATATGAGTGGGGACAAAAACAAGCAGCACGAGGCAGAAAAACAATTAAAGAGGGTAATTTATGAAGAAAAACGTAAATATAAAGATAAAATGGAAACAAACCTTAAAAATTCAAATGCATCGCAGGCGTGGAGGATGATTAAAGAAATGGGTGGCGTTAACAACAAAAAGACCGATTTTAACAATGACACACATATGAATATCGAGGAATTAAATAAGTTTTACTGTCGATTCGACACCATTGACAACGTACTTTCAAAAATTAATATCATAACAAAAAATACGTCTCCTCCGCCAGAAATCGAAGAAGAGGAGGTCATCAATGTTCTTAAGTTATGTAAAAAGAAAAAAGCACCAGGTCCAGATGGACTTAGTGGGGAACTCATTTCAAACTGTAACAACCAACTAGCTGTCCCTTTCTTGCCTATTTTCCAACGTTCAATAGATGAACAGAAAATCCCAATTATATGGAAAACATCGACTATAATTCCAGTACCCAAAAAGAATCCACCAACTCAGCTGAATGATTATAGACCTGTTGCGTTAACATCACTTATTATGAAATGTCTGGAAAAAATTCTGAAAAGAGAGCTGTTGCAATTTATATATGACCAACACATACTTGATCCATATCAGTTTGCCTACCAACAAAATCTTAGTGTGGAAGACGCACTCCTCACAGTGATGCATTCAATATCAAATCACTTGGATGTTTCACCCGCCAACTACTGCCGAATCCTATACGTCGATTTTTCGTCTGCCTTTAATGCCATGAAAACCAACATATTAATCAGTAAACTGCATGCTCTAAACCTTCCCCATTACCTCATCAACTGGTATAACAACTTTCTCATCGATCGCCCCCAACATGTCAGAGTAGGCTCAAATATATCATCAGTAAAAACTCTTTTAAACGGATGCCCACAAGGGTGTGTAAGCTCACCTCTACTTTACATCCTCTATACAAACGATTGTGTGGCTAGCTTTGATAACTGCCAACTCATCAAGTATGCTGATGACACCGCAATACTCGGCCTGCTCAATGATTCCGTCTCCGAATTTAAATACACTGAGCAAGTTAGTAAATTCAGCAAATGGTGTGCCGATAACTGTCTAGAGCTCAATGTAACAAAAACAAAGGAACAACTGTTTGATCACAGAAAAATAGGAAAAAGAGCAAGACAAATAACAAAAATTAACAATCAGGCGGTTGAAACTGTTGAAACGTTTAAATACCTTGGTGTAATTATAGATAACAGTCTAAGATTTGAATCGCACACCAAAAATGTCATCAAAAAATGTAACCAGCGCTTGTATAATATACTCAGAAAATTAAGGTCTTTCAATGTGAACAGAAAGACCATGATACAAATCTACAAGTCATTAATATTGAGTATCGTTTCGTTTGGCATCACAATGTGGTATGGAAGCTGTGGAACAAAAGAAAAATCCAAACTACATAGAACCCTCAGAGAGGCTTCAAAAATCATTAACACCGACCTTAGAAGCCTTGACACAACTTTTATTAATGCAGTTGAGAAGAAATCTTTTAACATTATCAACGAAAAGAGGCATCCGCTGAGCGAAAAATTCCAACTTCTGCGCTCCGGAAGACGGTATCTAGAAGCAAAATGTAGGACAAATCGACATAAGACAACCTTCATTCCAACCGCCATAAAATTAATTAACAAATCTTTTGTGGAAAAATGAGACAACCAATGAAAATAACGAGAAGCAGTGTCGTGAATCATCATCATCGACATTGCCGCCGTCGTTATCATCATCATCATCATCATCATCATCATCATCATCATCATCATCATCATCATCATCATCATCATCATCATCATCATCACAATCATTGCCATATTCTTCTTAATATAAGACACTATATTTATAATATGGTTATCTGCTGTCCCAGCAAATATATCGTATCGTTCTATCTGTCTGTCTGTGTGCCTGTATATATGTATGTATGTATGTATGTATGTATGTATGTATGTATGTATGTATGTATGTATGTATGTATGTATGTATGTATGTATGTATGTATGTATGTATGTAGGCATGCATATACGATGATATGCTGGTTTGTATGTATGTCTGCATGTATGTATGTATGTATGTATGTATGTATGTATATGTGTTTGTATGTACGCTCATTTCTTTTGTATACATGTGTAGAAACAATGTGCAAGCGTGTATGTTCGTGTATGGCTGGGTCTGTATTTGTAAATGTGTTGATGTTCATACCATGAACCAAACTGAGCATTGTTTACCTCACATGAATTGCCTTTAATTTGGACAATAAAGATTATTATTATTATTATTATTATTATTATTATTATTATTATTATTATTATTATTATTATTATTATTATTATTATTATTATTATTATTATTATTATTATTATTATTATTATTATTATTATTATTATTAATGTCAGGGACGCACACATATTAAAATTATGTGCACAAAGGTTACGAAAAAGCAAGTAGATTTCTATCTATCAGTCTGTTTATTAATATCACGCAGCCATCGATAGCTAGTTTTCATCCAAACATCCGTGTCATTGACTTTGTTGGGAGTGGCGTGTCCTTTGAATTCCACTTGGCAGCTCCTTCCGGTATCCAATCACATTGACGTCAAATTGGTACACACCACAGAATATATTTTGATTATAACTGCTGATCTGACGTCATTAATTATTGTTGACTTATTTATAAAGTAAGATAATAATAAATAGTTATAATATCTTCCTTGTTTTTTTTTTCTGTTTTGGTTTTGTTTCCGGGTGGGGGGAGGGGGGGGGGGGGGTTGTTATTCAAAAAAAAAAAATTATACTGAAAAATTTATCTGAAAAGGATGTGAGCTGAGATGAGATAAGCAAGACTCACGTACGGTGTTTTGTTTTGTTTTTTTGTTATATTTTTCAGTTGTTGTTTTCTTTTGTTTTATTTATCTTATTTCTCATCTTAATAAGTTGATCTATTCTGTTTGTTTCTTCCTTGTTTTGTTTTGCTTGATTTTTTTGTGTATGTGTGTGTGTGTGTGTGTGTGTGTGTGGGGGGGGGGGGGGGGCGTGTCTCATTTTTCCTGCCTTTCCCTTTTTCTGTTTTGATCTTACTTTTGATTTTGTGTTTTGTTTTGTTTTTTTTGTTGTTGTTGTTTTTTTTTTTGTTTTTGTTTTTGTAATTTAAAACAGAAAATCATACTGTGAAAATTATCTGAAAAGGATATGAGAAGAGATAAACAAAACTCACGTACGGTGTTTTTTTTTTGTTTTGTTTTTTTTTTTTTTTTTTTTTTTGGCAGGGGAAGGGGGGGGGGGATTGTTATGTTTTCAGTTGTTGCTATTTTCTTTTGTTTTATTTATCTTTTCCTTTTTGTTTAGTTGTTCTATTCTATTTGATTTTTCCTTGTTTTGTTTTGTTTGCTTGAATTATTTTTTATTTTTTTGGCGTGGGGTGGGGGGGGGGGGGGGGGGGGGAAGGGGTGTGGTCTCTCTATCTTTGCTTTTTCTTTTTCTATTTTGTTTTTGTCGTTTTGTTGTGCTATATTAAGCATCATGTTTTTATATCAAAGCTTCCATTTCTATTAAGTTTTCATCAAGAAATAGAAATATTGCACTAATAATGACAACAGGAAGTGGAATTTTCATGCCAAGTTGATCATTTGAAGTAGATCGTGCTAATTTTAAAGTCGTTGAAAATATATTTATAATTTCGATAGGATTGCCAAAGATCAGGAATGAACCAAACTTGACCACTTGTATTTTCCGAGAATTGTGGTTGAGAATTTGGCGTAGGAAGAAAAAGAATATGAAAATGAAGAGGTTGCGTGGGCTTATGGTGGTGGCAAAATAGGAGGAATGAGGAAGAAGAAGAAGGGAGAGAGAAACATTGGAAATAAAATATTAATAATGATATTGTTAAAGGATAATAAAAAGTATGATGATGATGATGATGATGATGATGATGATGATGATGATGATGATGGTGATGGTGATGATGATAATAATAATATATACTTTATTCATTTAAAAAAATGGAAATTCGTTTACAGACATGGCTGGAATAAAAATGTATAAACACAAAGTTGAGAATCTATGGCGACAATGTATACATGATGATGATGATGATGATGATGATGATGATGATGATGATGATGATGATGATGATGATGATGATAATTTAACTTTAACTTTTCTTGTTTCATCTCTCCCGACGGATTATCACCTTGTCGTGGTGGGAGAGTTTGCGTATCTCGAACCTCGGACCTCTAATAAGAGAAAAAAGGAGAGAGATCAGACGAAGAGTAATCCACCGGCCCTCCAGGAATGGTGGTTGAGCGTAGGGTTAACAACCCACCTCATAAAAAACAAACTGTTACAGAAACAGAAACCAGACGTAAATCCACAACCGGCGGCAGCAGAGAAGCGGACCAGAATACTGGCTTCATGACGGTAGGACGTCAAAGCCGAAAGGACGCCCCCGACCAGATTGCAGGTCTGTTGTCACCAAAACGCAAGCTCAATGTCTCGTGCTGGAATGTTAGGACCCTATATCAAACAGGAAAACTGGCACAAGCCCAGCGCGAGATGTTGAACTACAAGATCGATTTGCTAGGCATATCAGAGGCAAGATGGACAGGAGCTGGGAAGCGCCAACTCTCAAATGGCGACCTGATCATTTGGTCAGGACGAAAGGATGACCAACACAGAGAAGGTGTTGCCCTCTTGATAGCCAGGCAAAACAACAAGTCACTTTTGGAATGGAAACCGATAAGTGAAAGACTTTTATACACAAGACACAACTCAAAATACACCAAGCTATCAATCCTCACATGCTACGCACCTACAGAGGATTCAGATGAAGAAAACAAAGAAGAATTTTACGATATTCTAAGAATGGCCGTTGAAAACATTCCAAGACATGATATGCTCATGATCATCGGAGACCTTCATGCTAGAGTTGGCAATACACAAACAAATCAGTCCGTTGGAAAGGAGGGCATAGGGGTAATGAACAACAATGGAAGCAGACTGGCAGAATTTTGTGAAGAACACAACTTCATTATTGGTGGAACTTTCTTCCCACACAAAACATCCACAAATTGACATGGAAATCACCAGATGGGAAAACAGAAAGTCAGATAGACCATATAATTATTAACAGAAAATGGAAGAGCAGCTTAAACGATGTCAGAGTCAGACGATTGGCAGACATTGGAAGTGACCACCATCTTGTCACAGCCAAAATCTCTACTAAATTGATGAAAACAAAAATAGCAAAACAGATTGAGAAACGTTTCAACACAGATAAATTGAAAAACCCAGATATCCAAAACAATTTCAATATCTCAGTAAGAAACAAATTCAGTGCAATACAAGATATTACAAACATGACAATCCAAGATTTCAACCACGTCATGCAGGAAAGTGCCACTGAACACTTAGGACACAATAAATCCAATACAGAGAATTGGATATCAGCAAGGTCATGGGAGCTCATTAACCAAAGAAAATCAATCAAACTAAATCTCCTGAACGCTAAATCCCCCGACTGAAAGAAAGGCTATCCAGTGAATACTCATTGAAGGATAAAGAAGTGAAAAAATCCACAAGGAAAGACAAAAGAGATTTTGCAGAAAATTTAGCAACTGAAGCAGAAAATGCAGCTGTAAGACAAGACACACAAACACTATACAAAATCACAAAAAAGCTCTCGGGAAACAGAAGTTATGGTCAAGAGAAACCATTGAAATCCCAAGATGGTAGTGTCATCACAGACGAAAAGGAGAAAATTGAAAGATGGAGAGAATATTTCGCAAACCTTCTGAACAGACCAGACCCATCTTCTTACACAGATATCCCAGAAGCAGAAATGGACGTAGAGGTTAATCTTGGTCCAATCACTGAGCATGAGGTGCACGAGGCAATACAACAACAAAAAAATGGCAAGGCCCCAGGTATTGACAAAATCAGTGCGGAAATGCTTAAAGCGAACTCGCAAGAAATGTCCAAAATTCTCAGTAAATTGTTCACCAACATTTGGGAAAAGGAAGAAATACCAGAGGATTGGCAGAAAGGCATCATCCATAAAATAGCCAAGAAAGGAGACCTAGGAAATTGTGCTAACTGGCGTGGAATCACACTCCTGTCCGTAACGAGCAAAATTTTTAATAGAATCCTTCTGAAAAGAATCTCACCTCACATTGAAAACATTCTTAGAAAAGAGCAGGCAGGTTTCAGAAAAGGGAAGTCATGTAGTGACCACATATTTACCCTGAGACAAATCCTGGAGCAAAGCATTGAATGGAACAGCCCCTTCTACACCATTTTTGTCGATTTTGAAAAAGCCTTTGACAGCTTACACAGAGAGTCCCTGTGGAAAATACTCCGCCATTATGGTATACCGATGAAGATTGTCAACCTAATCAAAGCAATGTACAGCAACTACCAATGCCAAGTGATCTGTGGTAACAATTTAACAGACAGCTTTAATGTAACAACTGGTGTAAAACAAGGCTGCATACTCTCCCCGCTTCTGTTTATCCTGGCTCTAGACTGGCTCATGAAAAATACAATTGATGGTAAGAAGAGAGGCATTCGCTGGACACTGACATCCTTTCTGAAAGATATAGACTACGCAGATGATATCGCGTTAGTTTCCAGTACACACAGAGACGCCTCAGAGAAACTAACCGTATTACACAAGAACGCCTCGAAAATTGGACTGAAAATAAATTCGATAAGACTGTGTACATTAGGGTGAATCCAAAACATGACAGTGAAATTAGGATAGATGAACATATAATTGAAGAGGTAACAGAGTTCTCCTACCTCGGATCCAAAATAACAGACGACGGAAATGCAGAAACACGATATCAAGCACAGAATTCAAAAGAAAAACCAGGCTTTCGGCATGCTGAAAAACTTTTGGAAATCAAAGCAAATAATGAGAAAGACAAAGCTGAAAATATACAAGAGCAATGTTTTAAGTGTACTGCTTTATGGAAGTGAAAGCTGGAAAATGACATCCTCCTTAATACAGAAACTAGAAGCCTTTCAGAACAAGTGTTTAAAAAGAATTTTTAATTTATTTTGGCCTACAAAAATAAGAACAGTGGATCTATTAAAGAAAGCTGACTGCACTAGCATTGATAGCCAAATAAAAAGAAGAAGATGGCGTTGGCTGGGTCATGTGGCCAGAATGGAAAAAGGGTCACTTCCCAAGACAGCCTTGTACTGGACAGCAGATGGGAAGAGAAAGCGGGGAAGACCCAAAGAAACCTGGCGAAGGACCATGGAGAAAGAATTAAAGGAAGCAGGCCTGTCCTGGAATACAGCCACCGCAAAAGCAGCCGATCGCAAAAAATGGAGATGTCTGGTGGATGCCCTATGTGCCTCAAGGCCCGAAGAGGATTAAGTAAGTAAGTAAGTTTCTTGTTTCATAATTATTTTTTTTTCAAACGTGAATTCAGAAATAATCCTTTGTCAGTGAGAAGCTGTCCATCTGTTCCTACATCGTTAAAATCCACAACACTCGGTTTTTAACTCTCTACAAGCTAGGTTTGGGTATATTCGACGTGTTCAACATTGTTAACGGTCATGTACTCATTATACACCTGAGTAAAGTGAGAGAATGTGAGTAAAAAGGCCTTATCCAAGGACTCAGTGGGACTCGACTCAGGACTTTCCGATCCATTGGCGAGTGTCATACCACACGATCACATTATATTTGAATGTATATTAATATTGTAAGCATTTGAGTATATTCCTCTTTGTTGGATGTTGTGTCTGGGTGAGACTTTAAGGTGATCTCAAACTGAGTACACTGTTAGTGTGCTATTGGAATCTACATCTGTTCCCTATTTGAACCAATTCCCCTTTGTCTTACTTTTCCATCAAATCCTTTTAATCGGATTCAGTAGTCTGATGTCACGCCGCCCGGCAACAGCGGCCATCTTGGTTCTAACCAAAGAAAATCATTACTTTTTATTCTTCATGCTGGCTAGCACTTTTCATATGCCTTGTGATCAGAATGTGTAAAAGTCAAAACATGATCAAATTTACGGGGTTTTTTCCCTCTGGATACGCTTTTATGCTCGCCGGGGAAATATGTCATTCGGGCGTCCGCCATTGTTCCGATAGTTTAGAGCCAGTGTTACTAAGTTGCCATGCGCCATTAGGTTGCCATGCGCCATTAGGAAGGAGGTGACGTTACGACTGTTGAAGAGTATTGTATCTAGAATGTTTTTACTATCCAATTTTCTTCCCTTTTACTGACGCTGATATGACCTAATTGAGTTGCAAGCGCCGTAAAACCATTTAAAACAAAACAAAACAAACGATCACATTATATCCGAGCATATATAGAGTTAAACATTTTAAAAAACCTTGTTACAACTGTGTTTGATTTTAGAAATAAAATAAGATAAGGATAAGGCGTGTAGTGATTGCTAAAGAAGTTTTTGTTATGACCTTATCTGGCAAATAAAAAAGGTGGGCTTTTATATAGATAGTATGCTGATGACGTCACGCAGGCCTTTGTTATCGTTTTTGCCATCCGCGTTTGTGAGTTGTTCTCACTAAACTGTATTAACCAGACTATAAAAGTTCATGGTTACACAGAGTTTGTGTGTTGGTTCGTTATACTTCCGGATGGCAATGTTGTGAACTCCTTGGCCAAGCGCATTCTATCTATAGATAGTATGCGCTTGGCTAAGAAGCTCATAACATTTTCATCCGGAAGTATAACGGACCAACACACAAAACTATGTATAACCATGAACTTTTATAGTCTGGTTCATACAGTTTAGTGAGAAGTACTCATAAACGCGGATGGCAAAAAACAATAACAAAGACCCGAGTGACGTCATCTTTGATCTATCTATATTTATGTTTACGTCCAACCTAGTCATCGATCACATGATTTGTTGCTGTACAACGATTGGACATTTCTCAATAAATGTAAACACGCTGCTTTGTTTATGAAAGTTGTAAATTTACCCATGAGCAACGCTGAGCAAAATGACCAACTGTGATGTTGGATTTTTATTTCTCAAACTGTGAACTCTTTTCACTATGTGGGTCACATTGAACACATATTCCAATGTGACCAATGACCTCGAGCACATGGAAAGGTAATATGCATAGACAGTTCGAAGATGACCTCACTCAGGCCTTTGTTATTGTTTTTGCAATCCGCGTTTATGAGTTGTTCTCACTAAACTGTATTAACCAGACTATAAAAGTTCATGGTTACACAGAGTTAGTGTGTTGGTCCGTTATACTTCCGGATGGCAATGTTGTGAACTCCTTGGCCAAGCGCATTCTATCTATAGTATGCGATTGGCTTAGAAGTTCATAACATTGCCATCCGGAAGTACTCGTATAATGGACCAACACACAAAACTGTGTGTAACCATGATCGGTTATAGTCTGGTTAATACAGTTTAGTGAGAATTACTCATAAACGCGGGTGGCAAAATACAATAACAAAGACCCGTGTGACGTCAACCTCGAACTATCTATAGATAGTATGCAGATGACGTCACTCAGGCCTTTGTTATTGTTTTTGCCATCCGCGTTTGTGAGTTGTTCTCACTAAACTGTATTAACCAGACTATAAAAGTTCATGGTTACACAGAGTTTGTGTGTCGGTCCGTTATACTTCCGGATGGCAATATTGTGAACTCCTTGGCCAAGCGCATTCTATCTATAGATGGGTTTTTTTTCCCTTGTATTTTTCTTTCATGCTTTGTCTGTCACTGTTTCAGACACACTTTTTCATATCTTTAAGTTTGATTGTATGTAGAGAATGAATATCGTATTTCAGAGTAGCCAACTAGAAACCAAAATTTTATACTTTTGATCAGTTAAACCGAGACGACAATGAAAATATGGAGACGTGAAACATAGGAACTCCTTCCGTTCGTGGGCGTTCAATGTCAAGTAGGTAAATATGGCATTTGTGTATAGATAGAATGAAGTTGACGTCACTCGGGTCTTTGTTATTGTTTTTTTTTTTTTTTTGCCATCCTCATAATCTATGAGAAATTCTCACCTAACTGTATTATCCAGACTATAAAAGTTCATGGTTACACAGAGTTTTGTGTGTTGGTCCGTTATACTTCCGGATGGCAATGTTTTGAGCTTCTAAGCCAAGCGCATCCTATCTATTGACGGTATGTGTTTAAATAAAATACACACCATTTCTTCCCGCTATATCATTCGTACAAATACACAAACAGTTTGTTATCTAAGAGAATTAATTTATTGAGAAGAAATCACCCTTCTTAATAATTGGCTATATTTCTTTTTTTTTTTTTTTAAATTATCATTATTTCCTGGTATATGCTTAAATCTGTCTGAACTTTAAAAATAAATCTTCTTTTCTATGTGAAAACATATTCTATTTTTAAAGTCAGTTTTATGACATCTAGTCCATTTCAGTTGTCTGTTTTCTGTTGTTGTTTTATTTTGTTTTCTGTTTTTGTTTCGTTTTGTCTTTTTTGTTTTATTGTAATCTTTTCTTTAGAAATGTAATCAGGAGAAGGGGAGGGGTTGTAACTTTTGTGGTTTTGTTTATCTTTTGATTTAAAAAAAAATTAGGGGGGGGGGGGTATTTTTTTTTTTTTTTTGTTTTGGTTATTTGTTTTTTTTTTGTGTGTTTTTTTATTGTTTGTTTTTAAGTCTTTTCTTTGTTTGTTGTTTGTTTTTATGTATTGCATTTTTTCTTTGTTTGTTTGTTTGTCTGGGTATTTGTGGGGGTTTCATTCGTTTGTTTGTTTTTTAAAATGGGGTCTGTATATTTTCGTTTTTCTCGTTTTGTGCCTGCGTGTGAATGTTGGAGGGAGGGAGGCGATTCGGTAAATAAAAAAAAAAAAGACAACATTCTTATCGTTTCTCTTCTTTTCTTCTTCTTCTTCCCTCGTATTTCTATTACAACTTTATATTATTAAATGGACTGCATAATGAATTTGATTTAAACGTATCTATATCTGGCGGCCAGGTGGAAGACTTGGGTTATCAGAAAGGTAAAATGTAAACACCTGATCCACGCAACGTTGGTTTAGATTGTCTTATCTCCCTCCCGTTACGTCATACGTCATAAAAAATCTAAAGTGAGCTTTATATAGCGCAATATCCACTAAATGTGCTCAAAGCGCTTTACAAGGGGTCCCTGGTCAACAGCAACATTTAATTTAACATGTAGGACGGGACATGACGCCTGTTAGGCGATATTACAATTTTTCGGACAAAGATAACGCTGTTAGCGGTCAGGTACTCATTTTACACCTGAGTACGGTGAGAGAAAGTGAGTAAAGAGCCTTTTCCAAGGACTCAACTATGCGCCGAGCGCCAGGCTCGAACCCGGGACCTTCCGATCCGAAAGCGAGAGTCATACCACTAGACCACAGAGCCGCATACCTTCAATCACAAGGTTTATTGTAGTACGGCTATGTGGTCTTGTGGATCGGAATGTCCCTGGTTTGAGCCTTGCTCTACAGCATAGTTGGATCCTTGGAAAAGGCTCTTTACTCACATTTCTTTCACCGTACTCAGGTGTAAAATGAGTACTTGGCAGTTAACAGCGTTGTCTCTGTCTTAAACAAAATTGTAATATCGCCTATAAAGCGTCATGTCCCGTCCGACATGTTAAATGTTGCTGTTTGTCAGGGACCCCTTGTAAAGCGCTTTGAGCACGTTTAGTGGACAATATTGCGATATAATATAGATAGTTCGAAGTTGACGTCACTCGGGTCTTTGTTTTTTGTTTTTTTTTTTTGTTTTGTTTTTTTTTTTTTTGCCATCCGCGTTTATGAGTAATTCTCACAAAACTGTATTAACCTGATTATAAATGATCATGGTTACACATAGTTTTGTGTGTTGGTCCGTTATACTTCCGGATGGCAATGTTGTGAGCTTCTTATCCAAGCGCATACTATCTATAAAAAGCTCAAAGCTTGATTTACCTGTGTGATACGTCTTCATTGATACACATAATATAATCTTTGCCATGGGAGTTACGTAACACACACACACACACACACACACAAACACACACACACACAAACACACACACACACAAACACACACACACAAACACACACACACACAAACACACACACACACAAACACACACACACAAACACACACACACACAAACACACACAAACACACACACACACAAACACACACACACACAAACACACACACACAAACACACACAAACACAAACACACACACACAAACACACAAACAAACACACACACAAACAAACACACACACACACACAAACACACACACACACACACACATCAAACTGTCAACGACCCACGTGCTTAACTAGTTAACTGCCGTACTCTGGAAAAACTCGTATTTATAAATTTGGCCAGAAAACTCGTCCTTCAAATATCGATCGATTTAAATCAAACCCTTATTTGGTAAAAACTCTAAAACACGGGTACTTCGCGGATGTCCTAGGTTTGAGAGTTTTTGACGAGGTGAAGGTCATTTAAGTCGATCAATATTTGAGGGACGAGTTTTCTGGCCAAATTGTTTAAATACAATTTTTTTTTCCAGAGCTTTACTTGGTTAAAAGTTCATTGACCCGTTGACTCATCTTGCTTGTACTCAGTGCTTAACTCACTCAATCCTAGAGATTTTTGCTTCTTTTCATAATTGGAAAAAAAATGTATTTAAAATGAGCATGTACATAGATAGATAGTTTTATTCAACTATCATTAACATATGCAAAAACTAAAAACATTAGCTTTGATACTAAATAGATACGCCTATAATTTGTCTCAGAAAAATGTAATAAACAGAAAGAGGAATGGGATAAAAGTAGCCTGGGTAAACTACGGATATAGTCGGTGTTAGGGTTGAGTGAGTTATAAAGTATGACATTCTTACAATGCCAAGTAATGAGGAAGGTTGCATAACTCACGCGCTCTCTCCATTGTTGTTTCTTTATGTGTTTATTTGTTTGTTTGCTTTGTTTTCTTAGAGGAGGGGGAAGGGAAGAGTAATTTGTTTTTCTGGAAGATGTGGTGGGGGTATCATATCTTATCTTATCTTACTAAAGGCTTAATAGAATAACATTAATGCCTTAAAAATAGTTTAATTAAATAAAGTTGCATATAAATAAAGACAGTTTTATAAATTGAAATCAGGAAAAAAAGTATATAGGAATAAAATGAAAATATATATAGAATATGAAATGAAAATTGATGAATGTTTGTTTGGTTAATGGAAAAAGATTATAAAGTGTATTATGAATGTTTAAATTATGAAATGAAAAAAGGATGAGGATTTATAGGCAGAACAAATTCAAAGGTTAAAATAAGAAAAAGACAGAATTTAGCGAAGAGAAAAAAAGAAAAAAAGAAGAAAAGAAAAAAAGAAAAGAAAAAAAAAAAAAAGAAGAAAGAGGGAAGAGAAGAAAGAGAAGAAAAAAAGGAAGAGAAGAGAAGAAGGAAAAGAGAGAAAAAGAAGAGAAGAAAGAAAAGAGAAAGAGAAAGAAAAGAAAGAAGAGAAAGAAGAAGAAAGAAGAAGAAGAAAAAAGAAAGAAAGAAAGAGAAGAAAGAAGAAGGAAAAGAGAAAAGAAAAAGAAGAGAAGAAAAGAAAAAAAGAGAAGAAGAAAAGAAGAAAGAAAAGAAGAAGAAGAAGAAAAAAGAAAAAAGAGAAGAAGAAAGAAAAGAAAAGAAAAAGAAGAAGAAAAAAGAGAAAAAGAAGAAAAAGAAAGAAAAAGAAGAAAAGAAAAGAAAAGAAAGAAGAATAAGAAGAAGAGAAAGAAAGAAAAAGAAGAAAGAAGAAAAAAGAGAAAAAGAGAAGAAGAAGAGAAGAAGAGAAGAAAAGAGAAGAAAAGAGAAGAAAAGAAAAAGAAGAAAAGAGAAGAAGAAGAAGAAGAGAAGAAGAAGAAGAAGAGAAAGAAAGAAAGAAAGAAGAAAAGAAGAAGAGAAGAAGAAAGAAGAAAGAAAGAAGAAAGAAGAAAGAAAGAAGTAAGAGAGAAGAAGAAGAATAAGAAGATGAAAAGAAGAAGAAAGAAGAAGAAGAAGATAGAAGAAAGAGAAGAAGAAGAAGAAAGAGAAGAAAAGAGAAGAAAGAAGAAGGAAAAGAAAAAGAAGAAGAAGAAGAAAAGAGAAGAAGAAGAAGAAAAGAAAGAAGAAGAGAAAGATAGGAAGAAAAGAAGAAAGAAGAAGAGAAAAAGAAAAGGAAGAAGAAGAGAAGAAGAAGAAGAAGAAGAAGAAGAAAAAAAGAAGAGAAGAAGAAGAAAAAGAAGAAGAAGAAAGAAGAGAAGAGTAAGAAAGAAGAAAAGAAGAAAAGAGAAGAAAGAAAAGAAGAAGAGAAGAAAAGAAGAAGAAGAAAAGAGAAGAGAAGAAGAGAAAAGAAGAAGAGAAAGAGAAGAAGAAAAGAAGAAGAAGAGAAGAAAGATAAAGAAGAAGAAAGAAGAAAGTAAGAAGAGGAGAAGAAGAAAGAAGTGAAGGAAGAAGAAGTAGAAGGAGAAAGAAAAGAAGAAGAAGAAGAGCAGAAGAGAAGAAAG
>NC_088368.1:19441328-19446328 GCF_034508935.2 Berghia stephanieae | reverse complement strand
ATTTAATTTGAATTCATTCACACATCACACAGAATAAGTCCGTGTTACGTACGAATATTTTTGCCTCACAACAGTAGCGTCCAAACCAAAACACGAATCGCACACACAGAGACACGCACACGCACTCACTCTAAATTGTTTTGTGACTCGCAGAAAAAGAAAAATCGATACAAAGGAGAACATCAAATAAAAAAATAAAAAACAAATAAAAAACAAAAAACAAAACATGATTCGAGTGTTTTTGGCTCACGCCCCGCTCGACCAAGCAGCGGGAAGGAGCACTCACTCACGTTTTTCATCACAGCACGTTATACAACATTGCGTACGTACGATATTATAGTAAATGATTCTTCCTTTTTTAAAATTATTATTATACTTTACGGTAAAATATGTGTTATGCACGTGAGGATAAAGATTCTGTATTTTTCATTATTTAATTGTATAAATCGTTTACTGTAAACCCCCCTTTACAAATAGGATTGCTGTGCAGGATAAAAATTATATAGATCTAGATATATATAAATAGATTTTCAATACACTTAATTGATGGTATGCGTTTTAGTAAAATATATTTTTGCCCTCCAGACCAACACACAAAATTATGTTTAGAAGGAATCAATTTGACGTCATTCATCTCTTTGTAATTGTTTTTAGACCACCAAGTGAGTGATTATGACTCGTATTTTGTGAAGTCTGTCCTACTGTATGGATGTGAAACTTGGAACGCATCACAGGCATGTATAAGGAGGGTACAGATTTTCGTAAACAGGTGCATGCGTAAACTACTCAGAATAAAATGGATGGATAGAATAAAAAATGAAGAAGTATGGAAAAGAACACAGCAGAAACCAGTGGAAGAGGATATAGGAAGAAGACGATGGAGGTGGATTGGACGCACGCTTAGAAAGAATGACTCAACTATAACAAAGAAAGTATTGGACTGGAACCCTCAGGGCAGAAGATCAAGGTGAAGGCCACGAGGAACATGGAGAAGAATTAAAGAAGCTGATATACAGAGAAGTGGTAAGACCTGGAATGAGATAAAAAAAAGTTGGCTCGGGATAGAGAAGGATGGAAACTGTTTGTCTGTGGCCTATACCCTGACCAAGGGTGAAAAAGGCAATGATGATGATGATGATGAAGTGAGTGATTAGTACCCACTATCTTATCGATAGTATGCGCTGAGCTAAGAAGTTCATAACATTGCCATCCGGAAGTATAACGGACCAACACACAAAACTATATGTAACCATGGATGTTTATAGACTGGTTAATACAGATTAGTGAGAATTACTCATAAACGCGGATGGCAAAAAACAATAACAAGGACCCGAGTGACGTCAACTTCATTCTATCTATATCAATCAGACTATAAACATTAATGATCACACACAGTTTTGTGAGCTTGTTAGCCAAGTGCATTCTATCTATAGAAAGTATGCGCTTGACTAAGGAGTTCACAACATTGCCATCCGGAAGTATAAGGGACCAACACACAAAACTTTGTGTAACCATGATCATTTATAGTCAGGTTAATGCAGTTTAGTGAGAATTACTCATAAACGCGGATGGCAAAAAACAATAACAAAGACCTGAGTGACGTCAACTTCGAACTATCTATAGATAGAAAAAAAATCGTGAGTTATATTCAACAGTTCAACCAATGAAATAACTTGTTTCCATGAACCCTACTAACGACAACTCACTCGACGCTAAACAAACCTAAAAAATGACGACAAACTGCCAGTCCTTGAGGGTTCTAGCGTAGCCATTATTAAGTTATAGCCTCACACTGAAACCCAAAAAGACTGGCAGTTTGACGTCATTATTTGGTTTTTGCACCGCCTAGTGAGTTGTAGTTAGTATTTCTCATGGAAACAAGTCATTTCATTGGTTGAACTATTGAATACAACTCACGATTTGGTTCTTTTGTGGCAAAAGACTGGCATTTTGACGTCATTTGTTGGTCATTGTCAGCGTTGCCATCGTTATGTTATAGCCTGACACTGAAATCCAAATGGACTGGCAGTTTGACGTCATTATTTGGTTTTGCACCGCCTAGTGAGTTGTCGTTAGTAGAGCTCATGGAGACAAGTTATTTCATTGGTTGAACTATTGAATACAACTCACAATTTGTTTTCTTTTGTGGCCAAAGACTGTCATTTTGACGTCATTTTTTTGGTCAGTGTCATCAGACTATTGAATCCTATTGATGATTTCTTTATCAAGTTATTGATTTTAGTTCACCACCTATAGATAGAATGCGCTTGGCCAAGGAGTTCACAACATTGCCATCCGGAAGTATAACGGACCAACACACAAATTCTGTGTAACCATGAACTTTTATAGTTTGGTAATACAGTTTAGTGAGAACAACTCACAAACGCGGATGGCAAAAACAATAACAAAGGTCTGAGTGACGTCATCTTCGAACTATCTATTGAGTTGTCGTTAGTAATGATCAAAAGAAAGAAAAAAAGTTCCCATTGATGAACTATTAAATACAACTCATGACTTGTCAGTTTTGTACTGGCCTGTTTGGAAGGTCGCATCTGCTCCTGATTTGTGTTTATCAACGCATGTGATACATCAACAAGAATTTAAAATTGTCTACTTCTTTAAAATATATAGATAGTATGCGTTTGGCTAAGAAGCTCATAACATTGCCACCCGGACGTGTAACGGACCAACACACAAAACTGTGTGTATCCATGAACGTTTATAGTCGGGTTAATACAGTTCAGTGAGCATTACTCATAAACGCGGATGGCAAAAAACAATAACAAAGACCTGAGTGACGTCATCTTCGAACTATCTAAACCAAGTAATAATATGTTTTCTCTAATGTGAGATAATCGCAACTAAAAACTGTCTACTTCAGTTTTGTAAATGACTAAAGAACTGTTAACAACCTGTTCCCATGAACGAAAGGGAAATAACCGTTGAATATTTTTTCTCCTACAATTTGAAACCAATTACGTCCCTTTATGAATAAAGTCTATTCTGTCGTCCTCTTAAAAAACGAACAAATTTTGTCCAGAAAACTTATTCTTCAAATATCGAAAGAATGAAATGACCCTCATCTTGCCAGAAACTCTCAAACCTGAGAATTCCTTGGAACCCCAGGTTTGATAGCTGTTCACAATTTGTTTTTTAATTGAGCTTTTATATAGGGCAATATCCACTAAACGTGCTCAAAGCCCTTTGCAAGGGGACCCTGGCCAACAGCAACATTTAACATGAAGGACGGGACATGACGCCTGTTAGGCGACATTACAATTTTTTTTCTGACAGAGACAACGCTGTTAATGGGCCAGGTACTCATTTTATACCTGAGTACGGTGAGAGAATGTGAGTAAAGAGCCTTCTCCAAGGACTCAAATATGCGCCGAGCGAGGCTCGAACCCAGGAAGGACCTTCCGACCCGAAAGCGAGTGTCATACCACTAGACCACGTAGATAAGGATCATTTCAATCGATCGTTATTATTTGAAGGGCAAGTCTTCTGACCAAAATTTATAAAATGTGTTTGTTCGTAGTACGGCGGTTTTGACACTTAATACGCTTCAACAGTCGTGACGTCACTTCCCTCGAAATGACGCATGGTAACTTAGTAACTGGCTCTAAACTATCGGAACAATGGCGGAAGCCCTTATGAAATACTTCTCCGACGACCATAAAAGTGTATCCAGAGGAGAAAAACATAAAAAATTTGATCATGTTTTGACTTTTGCATATTCTGATCACCAGACATATATGAAAAGTTCTAGCCAGCATGAAGAATAAAAAAGTACCGATTTTCTTTGTTTTGAACCACGATGGCCGCCGTTGCTGGGTGACGTGACATCGGACTGTTGAATCCAATTTGTATAACATGCATGAAGAGCAATGATAACGATAAAATTTAATGTTGAATTAAATTTACAAAACTTGACCTATCAAATCAAAGCGGTATTATATAAACTTCGTGCTAAACAGTCAAATTAAAATGATCAAAAATTTGAAAAGTAACAAACAAAAATGAATATAACAGCTTAAAAAAAAAACAAAAAAAAAAACAAGAAAATACCAAACAAGGAACATTTCGAGGTCAAAATACTTCTTCAGCCAACAACTACATAAAAAAAAAAAACAACAATAAAAACATAAATAAATTACTTTTTTTAAAAACGATAAATAGTTCGTACGTCCTCTTAGAATATATTATTTAATAAATAGAGGTGCCTAAATGAGTCAATAAAATAGAGATTAAGATAAAGGGAGTAAATCTGCACACACACACACACACACACACACACACACACATTTACAAAATATTCGCCTATATTATTATAACAATCTAATATAAATATATATGTATTTTGTGTTTACTTGAAAAATGGCCAAGGGCCGAAACGTCGTTTGTTTTGTGTTGTTCATTCATGAGTCAGATTTACTCCCTTTATCTTTATCTGTAATATATTATTTAGTAATGCATTTATGGTTTGTTTTTTTGTTTTTTTTTTTTTTGGGGGGGGGGGGGGGTTGTTGTTTGTTGGGGGGGGGGGGGGGGGGGGTTGTTTTTGGCTGGAGATATTTATCCGATATAATACACGTTGGAGGCGACGGGAAAAATTTATATTCATAGGAAAAGTCTTTGGATTGTGTTTTAAAGTGTGATCATTTTATTAGTTTTCAAACATTAGAATTTTTTTTTAAATATCTCAACTCGTACATCAGTCGTTTTCATCACCGATCGTTTTTTCATCCACTCATCCTCCATCTTATCGTCTTCTCTTTCGTTTCTCTTTCTCTTCACCATTTTCTTTTACACCTCTTCCTCCTTTATGATGATGATGATGATGATGATGATGATGATGATGATGATGATGATGATGATGATGATGCTAATGATTATGAGAATCATCGTCATCACCACCATCATCATCATCATCATCATCATCATCATCATCATCATCATCATCATCATCGTCAGGCTTCTAGTCGCTAACCCTCCCTCCT
>NC_088368.1:19433828-19436328 GCF_034508935.2 Berghia stephanieae | reverse complement strand
ACAAATCATGTGGTTGATGACTTGCTTGGACGAAAACATGAATATAGATCGCTCCCATTGTTATGGTTGTAATGAAGATAATCTCTAACCAACGCAAAATGTTGTCCATTACAGCAATGCTAAACCGAGCGTTCGGTTATCACGCCTGATTATAAGTGCACGTCGACTTAAAGGAATCTAAGGCGCTTAAAACAGTATACATGGGGAAACAATAAGCTCTTTGCATTTAGCTATATCCAATAAATGTTACCAAATTGTTTTATTTAAAAAAAAAAAATTTTAAAAATTCCCTTTATTCATCCCATAGGGGAAATTTGTCTCCATGGTCTATTCCAAGGGAAGACTGGAATAACCCAGGCATCAGTCACAGTGCAGCGCCGCAAATTGAGCTAAGGCGAGGTGACTTGCTCAAGACCACACAGCGCAGCGGCGGGTGATCGAACTCCATACCTTTCGGGTAGGAAGCAAAGACCGTACCGCTGAGCCACTCTGCCCCCTATACAAGGTCTCAAGCAAATGGAACACTTAACATGTAGTACAAGGCAACGCTGTAACATGCCAGAAATTCATTGAGTACATAATCTGAGTACGATGGGGGGAAATGTGAGTGTAAAGAGCTTTCTTTTCCAAGGATTCAACTTTGTGGGACTTGAATCATGGACCAACGGGTCAGGAGGCGAGTGGCACACAACACAAGACCACAAAGCCATACATTTAACGTGTGTGACCGTAGCCATCGTTAACATAATCGAAGTGACTATTCTCATCCCCCTAGTCTAGGATGCTAGTCTTCATAATAGTAGTCCACAATTGTTGTATGTTTAATGCAAAGGTTGTAATGCAGTAATTTTTTTAAGTTTCTTGTCACAAGTTGCACAATTAAAAAAAAAAAATCAATCAAATCCAAATCGCAAAAAGCCGGCGACGTTTTTTTCGGTAATCCAATCGGCCGGGGGGGGGGGGGGGGGGGGGGGAGGGGGGGGGGGGGATGAGAATAGAGGAAGCCTAACATAATATAGCCTGACACTGGAACCCACTAGGACATGCAGTTTGGTGTCATATTTAAGGTTTATGCTTGTCGAGTGAGTTGTCGTTAGTAGAGCTCAAGGATACAAGTAATTCCATTGGTTGAACTATTGAATACAACTCATGATTAGCGGCAAATTCTTTGTTTTTTTTTTTTTTGTGTTTTTTTTTTACCGCGCATTAACACTTACTCGCAAGCTCGTTGTGTTAGTGACGTGCTAAAAATAGATGATCTTATGAATATAAAGCTACGAAAGAACCCTATATTATTATTATATTGAGAACGAGAAGATGATTCAAAAGATAGTATGAGTATGCGCTCACAACATTGCCATCCGGAAGTATAACGGACCAACACATAAAACTGTGTGTATCCATGATCGTTTATAGTCTGGTTAATACAGTTCAATCAGCATTACTCATAAACGCGGATGGCAAAAAACAAAACAAAAAAACTTTAACAAAGACCCCGAGTGACGTCAACTCCATTCTATCTATACCAACGTACACGTATTTCAGGTTACATGGTCTCTTGTACGTGTAGGTCCCATTTCCATGGCGCAGGTTCTGGAACCAATCACCTTTATACGTGTCTCCGTTGGCGTATGTGTACGTGCCGGATCCTTCCTTCATGTCATTCACCCAATTCCCCTCGTAACGTGATCCGTCAGGATAGATGAACACGCCCTGTGAAGACAAATGGATTACATCAAAATGAGATGGTCAATGAATGACGTTTGATTTATAGATGAACACACCGTAGCCATCGTTAACTTATAGCCTGACATTGACCAAAAAATGACGTCAAAATGCCAGTCTTTTGCCACAAAATAAAACAAATCGTGAGTTGCATTCAATAGTTCAACCAATGAAATGACTTGTTTCCATGAGATCTACTAACGACAACTCACTAGGCGGTGCAAAAACCAAATAATGACGTCAAAATGCCAGTCTTTTTGGATTTCAGTGTCAGGCTATAACTTAACGATGGCTACGAACACGCCCTGTGAGGATAAATGGATTATATCAAAGTGAGATGGTCAATGAATGACGTTTTGATTTATAGATGAACACACCCTCTGAGGACAAATGGATTATAACAAAGTGAGATAGTCAATGAATGATGTTTTGATTATAAATGAACACACCCTGTGGGGACAAATGGACTATATCGAAATGGGATGGTCAATGAATGATGTTTTGATTTATAAATGAACACACCCTGTGAGGACAAATGGACTATATCGAAATGGGATGGTCAATGAATGACGTTTTGATTAATAGATGAACACACCCTGTGAGGACAAATGGACTATATCAAAATGAGATGGTCAATGAATGACTTTCGATTGATAGATGAACACATCTTGTAAGGACAAGAGATTATACTAAAATGAGATAAACAATGAACGACGTTTTATAGATGAACACACCCTGTGATGACAAATGGTTTATAAAGTAGTAGTATTCGTAG
>NC_088368.1:19426328-19428828 GCF_034508935.2 Berghia stephanieae | reverse complement strand
CATAACGTCACTTCCTTCCTAATGACGCATGGTAACTTAGTAACACTGGCTCTAAACTATCGGAACAATGGCGGACGCCCGTATGAAATATTTCTCCGACGAGCATAAAAGCGTATCCAAAAGAAAAAAAAACCCATAAATCTGATCATTTTGACTTTTACACATTCTGATCACAAGGCATATGAAAAGTTCTAGCCAGCATGAAGAATAACAAGAAATGATTTTCTTTGTTTAGAACCAAGATGGCGGCCTAGGCCGGGCGGCGTGACATCAGACAACTGAATCCAATTGGATACAATAGTCTGGTGTCACGTCGCCCAGCAACGGCGGCCATCGTGGTTCTAAACAAAGAATATCGTTACTTTTTATTCTTCATGCTGGCTAGAACTTTTCATATGCCTTGTGATCAGAATGTGTAAAAGTCAAAACATGATCAAATTTATGGGGGTTTTTTTCCCCCCTCTGGATACGCTTTTATGCTCGCCGGGGAAATTTTTCATACGGGCGTCCGCCATTGTTCCGATAGTTTAGAGCCAGTTACTAAGATCCCATGCGTCAATACGAGGGAAGTGACGTTACGACTGTTGAAGAGTAGTAATAAAGAGTATTTATAGATGCTGTGCGCTTGGCTAAGAAACTCACATCATTTCACCCATAATAAAACGGAGCAATGCACAAAACTATGTGTAACCTTGAACGTTTATAGTCTGGTTGACACAGTTTAATGAGAATTACTCATAGAAATGGATGGTAGAAAAAAAAAATAGAAAATAAAAAAATAACAAAGGCCTGTGTGACGTCAACTCCGTTCTATCTATAACAATAATATTGTGACACATTTAAGAAAGATTTACATCACGACACCTGACAACACCATATTATTATTATTATTATTATTATTATTATTATTATTATTATTATTATTATTATTATTATTAGTAGTAGTAGTAGTAGTAGTAGTAGTAGTAGTAGTAGTAGTAGTAGTAGTAGTAGTAGTAGTAGTAGTAGTATTTTAAACTAGATATAGCCTGTGTTATTATTGCGAGTGAAGATTAGGATCTGTGGGGTTTAAATTTTAGGTTGACGAGCAAGCACCTGAGATGGCTATGACTATGATGCTATGCGTTTAAATAAAATATCAATTCAGTTCTGCCGACAGATGAATCGGTACCATCATACGTTATGTGTAACCATAAACGTTTATAGTCTATTCATGGTAGCAATACGTTTAGGTAAAATACTCGCAGTTGTGGTCGTCAAATCAGTCGTTCCAACGCGTGCGTCACTTTTAACGGTTATTGATGCAATGCGTTTAGGTAAAATGCTCACAACATACGCCAACCGGATATAACGTACAAACAAAACAAAACTCTGTGTAATCTTGAACATCTGTAGATAGCATGCGCTTGGCTAGGAAGCTCATAACATTGCCATCCGGAAGTATAACGGACCAACACTAAACAGTGTGGATCCATGAACGTTTACAGTCGGGTTAATACAGTTCATTGAGCATTACTCATAAACGCGGATGGCAAAAAAAAAAAAAAAAAAAAAAAAAAAAACAATAACAAAGACCTGAGTGACGTCATCTTCGAACTTTCTATCTTCTTAATTGATATAGTTTAGTGAAAACTAATCACCAAAATGGCTGTCTTAAAACAATTAACAAAGAACCGAGTGACGTCAATTTCGTTCCTTCTATGGTCTGAGTGAAATAAAAAGTCGAGAAAGAACTAATCACTCAACTGGCGCTTTAAAAACAATTACAACGAGCTGCGTGACGTCATCTTCAGTCATTCTTTTATCTTGGGTGATGGATGGCTTTTGTAATGAGATGTCGTCAGTGTCATTGGGAAGTCGGCACGGCGCTGAATCCAGCTGAGGAAGGTCATGGTAATTTCCGAATCGCATGTTTTGGTCGTGAGGTTGTTCAAGGGAATGGTGGAAAGAGAGGGGAGGAGGAGGAGGAGGAGAAGGAGGAGGAGGAGGAGAAGGAGGAGGAGGAGAAGGGGTGGATGAGAATTGAGAGGTTAGTATAGACAGATAGACAGAAAGACGGACAGACAGACAATAGATAGATAGATAGATAGATAGATAGATAGATAGATAGATAGATTTTAAAAAAGTGTGTGTGTGTGTGTGTGTGTGTGTGTGCGCGCGCGCGTTGATGTATGAGAGAACAAAAGAGTGTGTATATATGTGTGTGTGTGTGTGTGTGTGTGTGCGTTGGTATGTGTGTGTGTATGTGTGTTAGAGAGAGGAGGGTTTCGTTCCCTCTGTTTGTGAAGTGAGTACTTTACAGCACTTTAATTGAAGGAGCAACACATACAGGACTTGTTTCTTAATATTTATAAGACTATTCCTCCAATCGTAGAAAGAAACGCAAGCTTTTAGGAAGGTTAGTATCCTATGAAAAAAAATTCTCTTTAGAGCGTTCACTGTGCTGTCATCTGCATTATTTGCGGCCGCAAATATCAGGGCGATCCGTAATTTTGGCAAA
>NC_088368.1:19386328-19421328 GCF_034508935.2 Berghia stephanieae | reverse complement strand
GCCCAATGTTATATCATTTGATCTTGACTTAGTTAATCTTCCTCTCAACTATGTAATCATAGAACATTTTTAATATGAGCTAGATCGAGAAGAAAATGAGTAATAGTAAAAAATTCTTAATTCGTTTATTATTTGGAAGTAGAGGAAGATAGATATGAAAGTGAAAGGGGGTTGCGGAGTGTAGATGACATTTGCAAGAATTTACATATCCTAGGATACTAGTTAAATTTATAGTGAACAGTTTTTGTGAGAATTAAAGAGTGAATTGCGGTAGGCCATAACACACTGAATTGAGAATGCATTTATATTAAACGATCAAGTCGATTTTTATTACTTTTATTAATATGTATATTTCTTTCTTTTAAACCAATTCTCTCAGGTCCTCGATACTTTGTCCAGATTGTCAAAGACTGATCTAGCTCAATGTAAATATAGGTAAGGAATCAAAAAGTTATTTTATGATATTAAATCTGAGATGTGAATGAATGAATATTTTTTTTTCTATTTACGGTGACCAGCCATCTCAAAATGGTTCCATGTTGGGATTAAATTTGTTGTGAAAATTGTATGTTATGTCAAAGTCAATAAAATCACACTATTTTAGCTTTTTACAATTTGCGACATTAATAATAATGGTAAAAATAACAATAGTGTACATTTATATAGCACCAATATCTCATGCAATACGAGCTCGCTTTATAAAACATATGAATCTCCTGTTAATTTCATACTTAAGTCGAAATATTCAGTTTTCTAAGTCTTGGTAATCCTGATGTATTGAGGCAGGATGTCATGAGTGGACTTGATGTCTGCCCATCCCCAATAGGCATTTAAAAAATATAGTCTAGAGCTTGGTATAATAAATGTGGAAACTTCTGACTTTTTAGACGTCTGCTGTGATAATGAATTCATATGTTATACATATTTGACGCTGTGTCTAAAGGTCATGAATGTAATATTTGCTGCAACTATAAAAATGCACCAATGCCAAGTTATTTGAAAAAGAAAGAAAAAAAACTAAGGAAAAAAATAGCTTCCATCCGTTTCTGTTGGTTTAAATAATGAAAAATAAACCAAAAACTGATGATATTGCACCATTAAAATTGCAAGCTTGCCAAACAGTATGATTTCTCATATTTTTTATTTGCTTTGAGGTCCAAAATATGAATTTTGATATGGGAATTGACCAAAATATGATAAATGCAGAAAGTCAGAGTTTTTAATAAATAGGGGGAAAATGATAAAAGTAGAAGAGTTGAAGGTCATTAAATATCGTCTTCACCTAGATGAGAGATGGAGTAGCCAGGTAAATGATTGTCATAGGAATAACAGAATTTTCCTACCCTATACTAGTTAGCTTGATAAGTCTCCATATATTCGGTGAATGTTAAATTTTGATATTTTTGATTTTTGAAAATGTTGAAAATGATTTTTTTTTTTTGGAAAAAATATGAAAAAATGACCACAGGTATTGGGAAAAATATGATAAAAAATATTTCAATTGGAGTCTAAAATGGCAGAAATAGTTTTACAAAAGTTAAAAAAGTGTGGACAAAATTAATACATTGTCCATGTTTTTTTTCTTTTGTTAATTTTAAAAGCTATAATAATATCTACTATAATTTTGATACTAGATCGTCAGCTTTTGGTTTATTTTTTTCATTATTTAACCTAGAGAAACATATAAACAAATTATTTCCTTAGTGTTTCCAAATAACGTCGTTAAGGAGTATTTTGGTTGCAAATTTTAGGAAAACAACCTTTTTGCTATGGATAACCTGAATCTAGTTTTCAATTGGCATCAGTTTTAGAGGAAGTGTACTATGATACATCTGAACCATTTGAAATGTATGGAATGAACAAATCTAGTCGTTTTTAAAAAAGAATTAAATATTTTATCATCGTGTCGTGTTCTTAAATATTAAAGATCAAGTGTGGGTTGAAATCATGGAAGATTATACAATTGATACTCTCTTGCTTTTTGGAATACCGGATATGTTCCCAATCGCTTTGCAAGTGGGCGTTAGGAACAAAGTTCGAATTCTGACATGAAAGATTGTAAGAAATATTTTATTTTACCCCTCAATTGATTCAGATTTCGTCATCTTTGAGTTAAAGACATGCCCCAAAAACACTTTTGTGATTCTTTTTTTTTTTTTTTTAAAGAATCTAATTTTTCATGAAATTTAATGCTTGATAATCTGATGTCACAAATTATTATTGTAAACTTGATGTCATTATATGTTGTTACTATTTTAGAATCAACACTCTTTTTCTAGGAATCATCTCAAAGAGGTATTATGTTGGGATGTACCCGATGCTTTAAATTTAAATTGAGGTTTAAGCTTTACCTAATTAAGGAGAGTGAGTCTTATTTTTCTCACACTTTCAAAAATGTTAGATCTCCCTATTCAGATGATTTTGGCCTTTTTGTTTTTTCATTTAGTTTATTCCCTCATAATATTGGATTGGCAAAAATTAAATCTCCCTATTCAGATGATTTTGACCTTTTTTTGTTCTTTTCATCTTGTTCATTCCCTCATAATATTGGATTGACAAAAATTAAATCTCACTATTCAGATGATTTTGACCTTTTTTTTTTTTTTCCATCTTGTTCATTCCCTCATAATACTGGATTGACAAAAATGAAATCTTCCTATTCAGATGATTTTGACCTTTTTTTTCTTTTCATCTTGTTCATTGACACAGTGGGTCACATTTGATAATGTGAGGGTAATAGATATCTCTATATAGCCATTTACTAAAATAGTACTAAAACTAAATGAGTACTGTCTTGTCTACATATAATAAGTATTCGAAAGAATTTGAGACTGTGGTAATATTTATCAATCACTTTTTTTGTTGGACGTTTCAGAGATGTCAACTATGACAAAAATTACACATTTTTAAAAAACCCAATGAAAATCTTGAAATGTCAAGCATTTTGGCAAGGCATCTTTTTTCTTGTATTATACAACACTGTGAACAATGTTCAATTTGACTCGTGAATTGGGGTCCCCGATAGATCTTGTACTTGTAGAGCTCTCACTTCCCACAGACAAAGGGACCGAAATCGATCCTGGGTGTAGTCGAGAATTTTTTTCCGATCCCTTTGTCCACCCAGCAGTGATATGGTAGCTTGGGCTGTTAGATCTGGTCAAAGTACTTTGCAATAGACTAACGTCCTCTATGCACGGGATAGCAAATAATTGCTATTGTCCATTTCACACCTACAGCATGGGTTCAAGATTTCCGGCTTACTGCTGGATTTCAGGCTTTTTGAAATAGATTTTTACTTTCTGTCCTGCCTGTAGATCACCCTATTATAGATAGTATGCGCTTGGCTAAGAAGCTTATAACATTGCCATCCGGAAGTATAACGGACCAACACACCAAACTGTGTGTATCCATGAACGTTTATAGTCAGGTTAATACAGATCAGTGAGCATTACTCATACGCAGATGGCAAAAAACAATAACAAAGACCTGAGTGACGTCAACTTCGAACTATCTATAAGACAGTTTTGAGGCCGTAGGTCACAGTTCAAAATAAGTTTCAGGCTTTTGGATTTGTTGGGAATGTATTTCGTCCTTTTTTGGCCTAACTTAGTTGCATCCATGCAGTGTAGAAACTGGGATAAGCTCCAGCCTAATGGCTCTGCAGGTCCAAAGCGAAGCAATAAGCGATATACATCTCTGGATTACACATTGAAAATAATTTTTTGTTGTTGTCGATGTTGAAATTACACATTGTTTTCTCCCAACTGAAACGTTTCTCTGATATTTGTGGTTGACATCTCTGTTGTCATTTTTATTACTATCAATATCATTAGTGTTTTGTAATCTGTTTGGACAGATTTCTCTTTTTTACAAATTATTTTGTTCTATCCAGATATTACATTACCTATTATTCTTATTATTAATATTATTACTATTATTATTCTTATTCTTATTATTATTCTTATTCTTATTATTATTATTATTATTATTATTATTATTATATTATTATTCTTATTATTAATATTATTACTATTATTATTACTATCATCATCATCACTATTTACATTGCGTACTTGTTGTAGAGGATTTCAGAACATAGTTGGTGGCGTGAGGGAAAGGCGCAAGAGCTCCAGTGCATCTTATTATAATGATTTGGATGAAAATTTTATGCAAATGTAAGTTTTGATAGACGTGTGCTAAAAAAAAAAAGAAAAAAAAAGAAAGAAATGCGAATCTTGTTGTGTTTGAGTTTTGACCTGCCACTTGCCTGAATCCATGACCTCGGTAAATAACAATCACACTGTGTGTCTTCTGTTTCCATTCATCACAAAAACATGTTTGTTGATTGATTTGTTAAATTTATTTATTTATTTATTTGTGCAACTTAAATATATATGTATTTATTGATTGTTATTTGACACTGGAAAAAATATGGTTGGGGGGGACATGTATATACATCTTGGAATATACGTGGTAAGCTCTGATATTCGATTGTCGATTGTCGTATCAATTGGGTACTGAGTTGGTCCCTCTTACACCTTGATATTTTTATCCTCCATTTTCATTAGCACTTCTCCCATCCTTTTTTTTTTTTTTTCTCATCATTATTGATATTTAAGTTCTTGCTCCACACTTTTTCCGAATTAACTTCAATAAAATGCCTTTCTTCAATGAAATATAGATAGATGCCTGGCCAAGAGTTCAAACTTGCCATCGAAGTATAGACCAACACAATCTGTGTACGAACTTATAGTCGTAATACGTTAGTGAGAACAACTCACAACGGATGGCAAACAATACAAGCTGATGAGTCATCTGCAACTATTATAGTGGTCTTGAGATAATCAGTCAGTGAAGATTCAAACGGAGAGATTGACAATTTTAGTCAAGAGGTCAATTTTTATGGAAAATGAGTTCTCATCAAAATTGATAAAATCAAACATTTTTCTACATATTGATGAAATATTTTAATTGAATTCTACTCCTAAATATTTTATTTTAATTTTTTTTATGAAGGTAATTATTATACTTAATGTCATGTTTGGAAGCGATTTTCTCAAAATTAGGGTTTCCCACCCAGGCCCATGCATATGACCAAAACTTCATGAAAAATCACCCGGTTTGCTTCAAATAAAATTAAAATGCTAAGGAGACATTGGGCTTTCAAAAAATGCAAAACAAAAATTTTCGCCATGCGACTGATTATTATAAGAAAAGAAACCAGTATTAATTGTGATACCCATATGTGACAAAAAATTTTTTATGTGAAGTAGACAGCGATGCAATTTGATTAAGGATCTTCATTTTGAAATGAGACATGAATGCAAGTTTATAAAAAGAATAACACGACGAATCAAAATGACGGATGGTTTGGGGGCCGTCCTAAGACCAATAATCTTATGAAGGCTGTTGATGACGCGGCTGGTAATGAATTCCTTTCTCTTACAGTGGGAGGAAAAACTAATGAACAAGAAAAAAGACAAAACAAAACAAAACAAAAAAAAAGCAAATCAAGAGGTTGAGATGAAGTGTTTGGAATTTGGGTTTTGTTGTGATTTGTTTTTAACACAAAGTCAATCACCATTGCTTGTGTTAATGAGTGTGTTCTGGTGTTTTAAAAATTGTTTACACATAGATCCTAATAAAAATGTTATTAGAAACAAAGGAGCAGTTAGCAAAGTCATGATTTGTGTGGAAACCCAACTTTTTATCCTGTTATTAATCGTGTCATTTTTATCTTTAGTTTTTATAATATATATATATTTTTTTGTCCTTTGCGTAAAAAGGCAAAAATAAAAACCCAAACAAAAAAAAAACAAAAAAAACCCACAAAACAAAAGGACTTTGGATTTAATTAAATGAGAAAAAAATCCCAAATTGTTTGTAATGGATGACGTTGTGTGTTTGATTGCATGCGTATTTATGACCAATCATCTGTAAATGGTATTATGTCAGTGGTAACATAATGCTAAAAACTAGATATTTTCAAAATTGATGAGACTTGTGTGTCAAGTTTTTAGGATGTTTCATTGGGCAAGAATTAACATAATTATAATTTCTTAAAAGAGTCAAAGGCTAAAAATTTCACTATATGGTTATTTTTTAACTGTAAAACTTCTCTTTTATTTTATTAATTATTTTTTTTGTTGTTGCATAAAGTTCACTCCGAAATATTACTGTTTCTCGGTGATTGGTCTCAATTGATATTTGCCATATGTCTGTCCCTGTTTTACACAATATCTGGTTTGTGATTTGGAAAGACACAGCACTCCGAGTACTATTACCATGTCTCTGTCCTGTTAGAATCATGCAATTAATTTTTGTTTGTTTGTTTGTTTTTTTGGATGATACGATCCCAACTTCCTGTTTCCTTTGTGAATGTGCATTCTACTATTTTTGTCAGGAAATTAGGAATTTGTCTGATCAACACCTATTCCTATCATATCTCATTTGACTTGATATTCTTACTCGTTCTCTCTTCTGCTGATAAAGGGATAAAACCACAATGTTCATATCATTGTCTTTGTGAATTAAATTGAAGGTTTTATATTCTATTTTTTTCCGCTTCTTTTTCTTTAAAAAAAAAAAAAAATCCATTTCATCTAGGCTTCTTTGCAGTTTAAATTACTGTAAATTAGAAAAAAAAATCAACAGTTCGAATACTTCCCTGGTGTACATACCACTGATCTTACCCATAAAAACATCTGAAAAGATGTACTTGTACTCTATGCATTGTATATTTATGTTTTAATGTAAATTGAAAAATTTCCAGTCCTGAATCTCTTTCCTGAGTTACATGCCCTTGATCTTACCTGTAAAAACTGAAACGGTGTGCAAGTCCTCTGTGTATTGTATCTTTGTAAAGTAAATAACACAATGCATGATATCTCTATGTACTGGAGAGTGTATTTGATGGAGATTTGTAGTATTGCACAAAGAAAATTCACTTTTGCACCCCTCAAGTCTTTATCAGTCGTAACCATGGACTAATTTTTGATCCAGTCGATCAATATTATGATGTTTGTTGATACTAGCATTTGATTTTGAACCAGTGGCAAAAGGTCGTTTTTGTATTTTCGGCACAAACCTCCCAACTTCCAACCCCTCTAAAATAAATATTGAGCATGCGTGTCCAAGGCGCTTTACAAGGGGTCCCTTGCCAACAGCATGGCTTAACATTCGAAATTACAATTCTATTTCGATGGATACAAGGCTGGTATTGACCAGGTACTCATTTTACACATGAGTATGGTGGGAGAATGTTAGTAAAGAGCCTTTTCCAAGGACTCAACTTTGGGCTGTTCAAAAGAGATTGATATTAAGTTATTTAGAAAAGCCGCAACAAAATTTTGTTTTAAAAAAACCAGTTTCTTTGGAATTGATCGTCAATGCTGACAATCTCCCGCAAATCTGTAGATTTTCGCATATTTTATTTTTGATGATAACTTACAGAAGGAAAGCAGCTTTTAGTGGGAATTAAGGATTTTAATATTACACCAAGACAATATTCTGGTGAAAGAGTAGATGTGTGGTGGATACAACAATATGTATGAAATGAATACTGTATGTCGCATCTGGAGGGATTAGGTTTAGCTAACTTTTAATTTACAATAATAATTATTTGTCATAATCATGGTGCTAAAATAGCTCAATAGTGATGTATTTAGTGTCGACTGTAATGAAAATGACCTTATGGTGCAGCTCCATTTATATTATATTTGAGAAAAGTAAATATGGGCCAAACAAAACATTAACTTTTCTGACAGGGTGTCAAACATATAACTATCATCTTATTTTCCAATGCATTAACTCACTCAACCCTAAAACTGACTCTATTCATAGTTTACCCGGGTTACTTTTACTCCATGCCGATTTATTACATTTTTCTAAGACAAATTATAGGCGTATTATCAAAGCTATTGTTTTCAGCTTTTACATGTTAATGGTAGTTGAATAGAACTATGCACATGCTCATTTATAATACATTTTTTTCTAATTTTGAAAAGTAGCAAAAATCTCTAGGATTGAGTGAGTTAATGTGAAATGCTTTCCTCCAACAAGAACAAACAAGAACTGGTTAACATTCTCACGTATTAATTATAGGTGATTCTTGTTTTCAGTGATCACAAAGTTTAGAAAAAAGACATTCAGTTAAATATTTTTTTATATTACATATATGGTATCACCTGTATATCATTTATCTATCTCAAGGGGGTGAGGTGGTCGAGTGGTTTAACCCTCTCCTTACCAACTCAAGGAAAATCATCACATTCATTACGATACGATGAACATTTTTCTTATTCAGATTTGTTTTGTACATCACAAAATTTTGAAGAGTAATATTTTCATTCTAGCTAAAAGAAGCTAATGCTGAATTGTAAATATCGTCTTGCTGGAAAAAATTATGTATAGTATGAGCTTATTCCTTTTGAGTTTTGAGTTTAGAAAATTGAACTCTGCAGAGCCCAAAATTTGTAGTTCTATGAAATGTTTGTAGGAGGATGAGTTGTGCCTGGTTGTAGGCAGTTGTCTATTTGAAAAGGTGAGTGATAAAAATGTGAAAAGATGTGCATGGAACAGTGCGTAGCCATCGTTATGTTATAGCCTGACTCTGAAATCCAAAAAGACTGGCATTTTGACGTCATTATTTGTCTTTTGCACCGCCGAGTGAGTTGTCGTTAGTAGTGCTCATGGAAGGATTCTGTAACTATTGATAACTCCGATTTGTTTTTTTTTATAGGTATGATTTGATTTTGTCATTTTTGAGTTGCTGTTTTTGTTTCAGGCATACTTTACATCCATAACCTCATATTGTTTGCTTTCTGATTTTGGTTTTGACTCACGAGTTTTCCATTTATCACAGCACCTCTTTTGTGAGATTATTTATAACTTTTTATACTAGTGCCTGTTCCCTAGTTTGTCACAGTTCTGTTTTGTAATTTTTGATTCACTATTGTTTGCCGCGCATCATCACCAACAAATAATTCAAAATTTTTTCTCTTCCTCTTTCTCTGTACTTCAATACAACCCCATTCGCATTGACTACAAACACGATGTACAGTGGTTTCCCTCCTGACTCCGTAGCCGATGCAAGGGCGGACGACCATGAAGACATCTACGGAAATCTACAGGATTTGGCCTTGTGAGTAGAATTGGAATTTGAGAGAGAGAGAAAAAAAAAGAAGATAGTTAAGCCTTATTATGAAAACATAAATGAATCAATTGAAACGAGAATCATCCGTCCAATTTGTTTAAAATTTAAGTTTATATCTCTTCTCGAATATGTAGATAGCAATGATTACTATCTATATTCCCCTATCTAAGAGTGTACAGGATTATTAAGTCATATAATATCAAGTCATTTTTTGTTTTATTTTAAACATATGTTTATTTATTTATTTATCTATTTATTTACTTATTTGTTTATTTAATTATTCATTCTTTTAAAAATTTATTTTTAATTTTAAAATTTATTTTATTGTTTTTTTTGTTGTTGTTTTTATTTGTTTTTTAATTTACGTTTTTTTTTTGGTTCTTTTTTGGTTTTCGATTTTTTAATTTACTGTTTTTTTTTTTTTTTTAAGGTCAATATCCCTATATCTACCTGTTTATTGTCGTATTTAAAAGACGGAGATAAATCTAAATTGGCAAAGTAACGACAAACATTGGGTGTCTCCCATTCCTGAGGTTATTTAAAAAAAAAAAAAATTAAGTGATATCTCTTCTCATTTTGAATTGCTTTCATCTTTAAAGTTGTAAGCCTTATTGGACATATACACTAATTCTAAGTCTCATTTATTAACACATTTGGGTATGTACATTTATGTAGAGATTTACAGTAAGTTAATTCAGAAACATTCATTTTCCCAGCCATTGACATAATGAATCATATGATTGCATATATTTCAGCATAATATTATAGTTTGTTCACACAGAGTTGAAAACATGCCCAAAATACATTCTTGGTGTTAGATTTCTTTTTTTTTTTTTTTCTGGAGGGATGTCCGATCCCTTGTTTTCTGCTTAAGTTACAAATTTCAGCTCCCTGAACCACCTTTATCTCACTTTCCCGTGGCCTTTGAGAGGACTATTATCTGCTTTCTATGAACACCTCTTCAGCCAACACTCTTACTCCTATCCTCTAAAAAAAAAAATTTCAGGATTCTGTACATCACATATCACCATTTTTGGGGGGCGGGGCTGAAGAAGGGTTTTGAGTCGTAAATATTCCTTATGTAATCTGCTCTGTTTTAAGGCTGTCATATTCATTTTAATTCCATTCTTTTTTCTTTTTTTTTTTTATAGTCCATAGTTTCCATCAGTTGATTATTTACATGTAAAGCTGTTTTTAAGTGAAGACTGGTTTTCCAAAACTCCTTATATCGGGTGTTACCAATTTTTGACATATTGAGGATTATTCCCCCTAAATAAAATTTCACATCCAGTCTATCGTTAAATCATGATTATCCTTCAAATTCATATCAATCTCGGGAAATTCTTGTGCCAGTTTCAATAAGCTCGTGGATGGGGAAATCTCAAAAAGTAAGAAAATCGACGCACCAAGATTTGGAGAAACCAGCCATTAATACTCTTCAACAGTCGTAACGTCACTTCCCTCGTAATGGCGCATGATAACTAAGTAACTGGCTCTAAACTATCGGAACAATGGCAGATGCCCTTATGAAATATTTCTCAGACGATCATAAAAGCGTATCCAGAGGGAAAAAAAAACATTATAAATATGATCTTGTTTTGACTTATAGACATTCTGATCACAGACATTTTAAAAATTCTAGCCAGCATGAAGAATAAAAAGTACAGCTTTTCTTTGTTTAGAACCACGATGGCAGCCGTTGCTGGGCGACGTGACATCAGACTATTGAATCCAATTGTTTCTGTATTATATGTGGATTTAATGTTTTTACAAGTAATCGTGCCATGCCTCTCTCTTCAGAGAAAATGATTTGGAGGATCAGGATGAAATTTATGACACAGTCTATCAACCTGAGGAGAAAATTTACGATGACCTACTACGACACGATTTCCCCCGTCGTGACAGGGCTTCCATTGTAAGTATTAATAGAACCACTCTTGTCCTCCTCTGTTTATTGCTTATAGTAAATTTACTGTATGTACTATTTGGCTCGTTTGTGAGTTGATGCAAATTGGGGAGGGATCGATGTAAATATGATTTCTTCTTCTTCTTTTAAAAAATGTTCTTCTTCTTCTTCTTCTTCTTCTTCTTCTTCTTCTTCTTCTTCTTCTTCTTCTTCTTCTTCTTCTTCTTCTTCTTCTTCTTCTTCTTCTTCTTCTTCTTCTTCTTCTTGATCATGATGAATACTTGATTTGTATATCTGTTGTGTCACTGTCTCCCTTTCAGGCAAACAGTAGTTCAGAGCCACTCAGCAAAAGGGACTACTGTATCAAAGAATTGTTGGACACAGAGGCCAACTACAAACAGGCCTTAGAAATGATTCAGACTGTGAGTATTTTGATGTAATTGAGCATTGAGCATTTATATAGCGCAATATCCACTAAACATGCTCAGAGCGCTTTACAAGGGGTCCCTGGTCTACAGCAACATTTAACACGTAGGACGGGACATAACGCCTGTTAGGCGATATTACAGTTTTTCGGACAAAGACAACGCTGTTAACAGCCAGGTACTCATTTTACACCTGAGTACGGTGAGAGAATGTGAGTAAAGAGCCTTTTCCAAGGACTCAACTATGCGCCGAACTCGATGCTCAAACCCAGGATCTTCCGATCCGAAAGTGAGTTTCATACCACTAGACCACATAGCCACACATAATGTAGATAATGCTCTTCCTTTTGTTTCAATTGATTATCTCTATGTAATGAACCCAGCATAATAATTAGAAATGCAGTAATGCCAGCTATTACGAAAATTACTAATTTTTACTTAAACAATAAAGCAATGTGACAAATATTGAAATCTTGGAAAATTCCATATTTTAGGCCAACTTTGTAGTTATTCTGTAATTATACTGTCAGGACACTGTGAATGGTGTTAATTTTACTACTCATGAAACTGGGACTGCACTGGATTACACTTTTTTATGTGAGAAAATTGCACATTTTTTCCCTCTCAAATGACACATTTCTGATTCTTGTAGTTTGGCATCTCTGGAAATTTAAAGAAAATATAGGGGGTTTAAATGTGATCCACATACATAGAAACAAATAAAAAATAAGAAATAAAAAAAGAAAAAGCAAGAAAGAAAATAATATAAGAAACAACAAACAAAGTTTTGAACCTTGGTCTCCCTCAAGGGGAAAACAAAATATTAAGGACAGTTTCAAATTGAGAGATTGATGATGATTGTTTTTAAGCTAAAGACTATGTGGCCTTAATTGGATTCAATAGTCTGATGTCACGTCGCCCACCAACATTGCGGCCATCTCGGTTCTAAACAAAGAAAATCAGTACTTTTTATACTTCATGCTGGCTAGGACTTTTCATATGTTTTGTCATCAGAACGTGTAAAAGTCAAAACACGATCAGATTTATAATGTTTTTTTTTTCCTCTGGATACGCTTTTATGCTTGTCGGAGAAATATTTCATAAGGGCATCCGCCATTGTTCCGATAGTTTAGAGCCAGTACTAAGTTACCATGCGTCATTATGAGGGAAGTGACGTGACAACTGTTGAAGCATATTAATTGCCTTAATCTTGTATTGTGTCAGGAAGAGTCAGACTTGAAAAAAAAAGAAAAGAAACAGTATTCATTCTTCCTCAATAGATGACATAAACTCAAAAAAGTCACATAAACTTCTCTGTAAATTCAATTTTCATTATTCAAACCACCCTGACACAGTACTGTGTTGCGGCAGTTGGTCACATATATATATATATATTTTTTTTTTCTTCCTAAAACATTTTCAACAATTTTAAATTCAATATTCAGTGGACTAGAAATTGACGTAGTCATAGTCTTTTATGTGTTTTGTTGCATTTTTCTGTTCATAACATTCAATTTTACAAATATTTTAAAAATAAAAATCTATTTCCAGCATTTTATCAAACCTCTTAAAGATGTGTTAAGTGCTTTGGATATGGACATCATATTTGCATACATCCCGGTAAGTTAATTTTAACAATAATAATAATATATACTTTATTCATCCAAAAAGTGGAAATTCGTTTACATACATGGCATGCATAAAAATGTATGAACACAAAGTTGAGAATCTATGGCTTGATTAAAAATATTTTTTCTGTATTTTTTTATTTTTTAGAAGTTTGTATCCCACATGCCTTTTTTTTTCTCTTTTAATATTATGTATTCTTGTCATTTCAGGAACTTCTTGAAGTTCACAAAGACCTGTATGACAAGCTGTTCCAGGCAGTCAACCATGGCCACCCTCGACTGGCCGACGTGTTTGTCCAAAGTAAAAGTAAAATGTTGATATACGGAGATTTTTGCTCTAACTTGCCCAAAGCTCAAGAAACCATTGACCGCGTTTGCGAGACAGAAATGGTTCGGTTGAAAATACAGGTGTGTGCATTGTATATTTAAGTCAAATTTTCAAATAGGTTATTTTTGCCCCAATTCTTCATAGGTACAAAGGGTTTTATTGTTATGTGGAGATGATTAAGGTGTGGAAAATTGAATTTATAGCCAATGATTTCAAACTTGGATGAGTATTTTAGAGTGCTCAAAACCATGATTTATTACGTTATCAGATTCTGATAATATTTGACTCTTTAGAATCCAGTTCATTGAGGCATAATCCCGTTTTGACACGACAGGTCACATTTATCCTTATTATTATTATTATTATTAATATTATTATTTATTATTATATTATTATTATTATTATTATTATTATTATTATTATTATTATTATTATTATTATGTTATTATTATTGTTATATTATTATTATTATTATTTGAATAATCCTTTTACAATATTTAACATTTTTTACTCGTTTGTAATTTTTATATTTTTTAGTACTATGAAAAACCTATTATTATTATGATTATTTTGACGATAAATAGAATTTTCTTCATCCTGTTCATTGAGGTGGGTTGCACAATAGAAAATTAAAAATATTCCCCTCACTCTCAATAAATAGAAGAAAAAAACAACATATTTATTCATTTTTCTTCAAGTTTATTCCATTAAAAAAAATAAATAATAACGTGAAGTTGAATGTAAGATTCAATTTAATTACAAAAACAGATCAAATGAACGTTTCGGGTTTCCCCTTTATGAACAAAACAGGATGATTGAAACACTGAATGAGATGATGTGGTTGTCTTAATGACTACTACATCATCTCATTCATCTGTGGTGTTTCAATCATCCTGTTTTGTTGATAAAGGGGAAACCCGAAACGTTCATTTGATCTGTTTTTGTAATTAAATTGAAGCTTACATTCAACTTCACGTTATTATTTATTTCTTCGAGCTTCGAGCAGCAACATTTACACTATCCACTAAAAAAACAACTCTTTCCCTGGTTCTAGGAGTGTGAATGTCAGGCTAACAAAGGCAAGTTTCGTCTACGTGATCTCCTCCATGTCCCCATGCAGAGGGTTTTAAAGTATCATCTCTTAATGAGGGTATGATTTGGTTTATTTTTTACCATCCTTGCTTACTCATAATAATAATATATACTTTATTCATCCAAAAAAAAAAAATGGAAATTCGTTTACAGACATGGCATGCATAAAAATGTATAAACACAAAGTTGAGAATCTATTGCGACAATGTATACATATATATTTATGCAAATGTACAAATATGTAAAAATATACAGCCAAGAACCAATAGCAACACCTTATATATTAATTTAATAAATTGAGATAGTCCATACCTCTTGCCTTTAGTCCGAACTTGTGAGTGTATATTTAAAAGATAGTATTTAATTTAAATCACAGTTGGGCGTTCCCTATTTGATCTAATTCTCCTTTGTCTTACTTTTTCTTGGGTGCTTTAATCGTAATTCTAGAATTTAATACTATCCCTTTTTCTACTTTTTTTTACTGGCGCTGATATGACCTTAATGTGTTGCAAGCGCCGTAAAACCCTTAAAAACAAACAAACAAACATCGGCAATGCTTGTAAAACTATTCTGTGATATAAATTTCCATATCCTTTAAAAAAAAATTCTCTTTGATGGATATAATTGTTCGTATTTTCCTACCTTCAACTCTAAACAGGAGTTGATAAAAAACACAGATAAAGCCAGTGCAGAGAGAGATGGTTTAACGAGAGCATTGGAAGCAATGCAGGTAAGAATGACTAGATGTAACTCTTCTTTAGTCTTATTGAAAGTGTGTCCAGACCAGTGAGAGGGCATGCATATCAAATTATGAAATTAAGGAGCAGGCACCCAGTGTAAGATAAAGTACTGAACAAAAGTGTGTATGGAAGGTGCCAGACAAAGTAAGAAAGAAAAATACCAAAAGAAATAGCATCCTGAAAGTAAAAAGGAAAAAAAAAGAAGAAAGAAAACAGCCCCAAAAACAAACATTCCCTACTTACAGAAATAAAAATACCTTTTAAGGTTTGAGGATTTTATCTGATAATAACCTGCTTTATTAATTTATTCATGGTTTATGATTCTTTGAAATACAATTTAAAAATATAAAATTTAAAAAAACAATTTCTTCCACCCCATGTCCAGGACTTATCTCTGTATGTAAATGAAGTGAAAAGAGACCATGAAGGCCTTCAAGTCATCATTGAGATTCAAAACAGGTAATTATATGAGTTGTGTAGTGATTAATACGTTGCTAGAAGCTGTGGATTGTAAAAATAGATAGATATGTACAAAAATTAATAATATAACAGTGCTGATGGTTTTCCTTGGATCCGCGGAAATCCGCGATTTTGGAGTCCTGAGGAGGAATTTCCTCCTTTTTAAAATTACATTTTCTCGAAACGATGTGCTTGCAATGAGAGAAAGTTGTGTCGTGATTAATACGTTGCTAGAAGCTGTGGACTGTAAAAATAGATATGCACAAAAATTAATAATATAACACAGTGCTGATGGTTTTCCCCGGATCTGCGGAAATCTGTGATTTTGGAGTCCTGAGGAGGAATTTTTTCCTTTTACAAATTACATTTACTCGAAACAATGTGCTAGCAACGAGAGAGTTGATGTGTGGTGGAACACACAGGTGCAGTTTCCGACTCTCCAGAGGTTAGCTAGAGTATCAATGATAGTCTATCATCTCAATTGCTCTAAAAGTGGGGGTTTAGTGCAGTAAAAATGGGGCTGTTCAACATTTTCCTACTTTTTCTTTTTTTTGTCACCATCAGCACTGATAACAGATTAAAAAGAAGCAAAATACCAATCTGGGAACATATTGGGCTCAAAACCTTTCTTCAGCCAATTAATTATAAAAACACTTAAATCGTCACTAAGGTTTTGAACCGGAATTATTCCATTTCAGAATTTTATTCTTTTTTTTTTTTTTTAAGCTGACATATTCATTTTTGTGAACCATTAAAAGGATAAGGAATGAGTAATTATTTGACTGGATAATAGGCTGGCATAGTGCATACCAGCCTACTTTTACGGATCGTCCGTAATTCTTACGGAAATTAGGTAACAATTTCTGACATACGGAAATGGAAGAGAAATATTACGGATTTTGATTTCACAGCAATTTGGTCGTAGTGTTGGAGAGAAACTTTTTTTTTTTTTCTTTTAAGTTCCCACAGTTATCAAAAGAGAGAGAAAAAAATGTTCCCTTTAAAGTTATAAAGGCTACTGCTCAGTTCACGCCCATGATAGCTTAGAAGTCGATTGCCAGCTCGTAATGGTGGAGGTCAACAACATTTATTTTACGTATAGAAGGTTGTAGATAATAAAATTGAGCTTTATATGGCGCAATATCCACTAAATGTGCTCAAAGCGCTTTACAAGGGGTCCATGACCAACAGCAACATTTAACATGTAGGACGGGACAACGCCTGTTAGTCAATAATACAATTTTTTCGGACAGAGACAATGCTGTTTACAGCCAGGTACTCATTTATACCTGAGTACGGTGAGAGAATGTGAGTAAAGAGACTTCTCCAAGGACTCAACTATGCGCCGAGCGAGGCTCAAACCCAGGACCTTCAGATCCGAAAGCGAGTGTCATACCACTAGACCACATAACCACATACGCAGTATTTTAAAAAAAATTTGTTGTTGTTGTTGTTGTTGCTGTTTTTGTTGTTAATTGGTGGAGTGTTACTACAATTGTACCATTTATTACTGATGAATTTTGTGTTGGCTACTGATTTTGAAATGTTCAAGTAGACAGGTATGCCCATAGTGTTCAGACACTTGTCAATGAGTAGATTGGAAGGAACAAGGAAGTGAATCTAACATAAGATTTAATAGCTGCTATTGGAGGCTTTAGTTATAATAAGAAGGAGAGAGAAAGAGAGAGAGAGAGAGAGAGAGAGAGAGAGAGAGAGAGAGAGAGAGAGAGAGAGAGAGAGAGAGAGAGAGAGAGAGAGAGAGAGAGAGAGAGAGAGAGAGAGTGAGAGAGAGAGAGAGAGAGAGAGAGGCACAAGGAAGTGAATCTAAAGTAAGATTTAATAGCTGCTATTGGAGGCTTCAGTTATAGTAAGAGAGAGAGAGAGAGAGAGAGAGAGAGAGAGAGGGGGGGGACACGGAAGTGAATTTAAAATAAGATTTAATAGCTGCTATTGGAGGCTTTAGTTGTAATAAAAGAGTGAGAGAGAGAGAGAGAGAGAGAGAGAGAGAGAGAGAGAGAGAGAGAGAGGGGGGGGGGGGAACACGGAAGTGAATCTAAAATAAGATTTAATACCTGCTATTGGAGGCTTTATAATAAGAGAGAGAGAGAGAGAGAGAGAGATAGAGAGAAGGGGGGGGGGGTGGAGGGAGAGAGAGAGAGAGTCTTATCAATAATTAGTGTGCAAATTACTTGGATATACATCCATCCATCCAAATGATTATCATCACTTCTGTTGTGTCGTGACATCATCCTCTAATCTTTAAAACATTTTGTCCCTTTTCAGTATTAACGATCTTCGTATGGTAAGTATAAATCAAATATTCTTATTCTTATCTTAGAAAATGAATTACACAGTTTCTTTTCATTTCTTTCCTTTAGAAAACCTTTGTTACGATTAGTAATGTATATTTTAGTCAACAATTCCCCTCTAGAATTAAAGATGGAAAACCCCAAGCAATTATTATTATATTGCTTCCCATTATATCTGAAGTGAATCGAGTGATAAGGTACATCAAGTACAACAACAAGCCATTTTGACGGTTTTCTAAAAACTACTCTTTATTTCCTGTTTATGTAAGGGACGTAACTAAGATAATGATTATTTCCCTTTAATCTATTACAATATCCATTTTTGAGATGTCTATTCCTGACCTCCCAAAGTTGGCAGGGATTCATGCACTTACTGTGTCTTCCATCCCTCTATATCTGTTTTACAACATGCTTTCGTCTATCCTGTTGCGATTATCCGGAGTGAACTGGACTTGGTTTTATCCTGGCCCTGGCCAGATCCTGACTGGGAGGGAACAGTCAAATGTATAGTTAGAGTTTTTGGAGGTTATATTTTTTTCCTTGTAAATCATCTCTGTTTTATGTACTGTATTATTTGTGTTTTATGTATGTATGATTTGTAAACATTTGAGTGTGTTCCTCTTAGTGGGGACCTGTGGTTTTGTGAGGATGAGACATTTAGGTGATCTCAAACTAAGTACATTGATGGTGTGCTCTTGGAATCTACCCCCGTTTCCTATTTGAACCAATTCCCCTTTGTCCTACCTTTTCTTGGGTGCTCAAACTATGTACATTGATGGTGTGCTCTTGGAATCTACCTCCATTTCCTATTTGAACCAATTCCTCTTTTTCTTGGGTGCTTTAATTGTAATTCTAGATCTTTTTACTAGCCCTGTTTTCTTCCTTTTTACTGGCGCTGACATGACCTAAACGTGTCACAAGCGCTATAAAACCCTAAAAGACAACACGAAACCCACCCCTAAACATTTGGGATGGCTATGTGTTTAAAAACCTTTCATCCGACAACAAGAGAAGATAGAATAAGAGAATGAAAATTAAAGAATATAGATTGTAGTTATTTATTTACTCCTTCACTCATTCATTTCCAAGACTAGGTGACTTTGTTTTTGTTTTTTGTTTGTTTTTTTTCTTTTCTTTTATTGGGAATGTATGAAATGGACAAGAATCAGTCTTTCATCATACTGGCCCATCCAAGTTTTTAAAGTTTTTTTTTATCAAACAGCTGATTCATTGGTAGTTTTGCCCATTCTTTGATGTTATCAATCTACATCTTCTTTGGCCAACCTCACTTTCTATTTTTGCAGGATAGTAAACTCTCTAATTATGGTCTTGCTCACCACTCCTAATCCACAAACATTTCTGTCTGTTTACATTTGATAGAAGAGGCTCTTGTTGACCTGTTACTTTAAATGCCTACTGGGAAAATCATTCATCAGTTTTTTAATGATGGATGTATAAAGAAAATTGTCAGAAGGAAAAATAAAATAAAATTTCTATTGTTTATTCGAAAATTTCGTGATTACATGTTTCATTTTTCTTAACTCTGATTGATTGTACTGTTTCATCATTATTATCGCTGTCATTATCACCTTTCACTGCCACCAATGCATCATCATCATCATCATCATCATCATCATCATAATCATCTTCAAAAAAAAAAAATTGAGCTTTTATTTAGCGCAATATCCACTTAACGTGCTCAAAGCGCTTTACAAGGGGTCCCTGGTCAACAGCAACATTTAACATGTAGGACGAGACATGACGCCTGTTAGGCGATATTACTTCTTCTTCTTCTTCGTTCCTGTCACGTCACATGGTCAGTCCGGTCTGGTGAATGAAGCCCACAGTGGTCCTGAGGTCGTCCTCACTGCCGTACAGCTTCTTTGAGTATGGGGTTGGGTCAGGCCAGAAGTTCCTTCTCAACTGGTTGTACCTTGGACATTCCATTAGGACATGATGTCCATTTTCATTTTCAAGTCCGCAGTCACATTGTCCAGGGGCGATATTACACTTTTTGGGACAAAGACAACGTTGTTAACGACCAGGTACTCATTTTACACCTGAGTACGGTGAGAGAATATGAGTAAAGAGTCTTTTCCAAGGACTCAACTATGCGTCGAGCGAGGCTCGAACCCAGGACCTTCCAATCCAAAAGCGAGTGTCATACCACTAGACCACATAGCCGCACATCATCATCATCATCGTTATCCCTATTATTATCCATCACTACCACCAATGTTTTCATCATCATCGTCGTCGTCGTCATTATTTCAGCCCCCTGACACGTCCTTGAAAGATTATGGAAGATTCCAGAAAGATGGAGAGCTCAAAGTGCTGAGTCATTCAGACAATAGACATAGAAACAGGTTGGTAGAGATTTTTGCCATATATCAATATTCTGCTTTTCCTCTTAGCTCTTTGTTTTACTCCTTTTCTGTGTTGTGATTTTGACATTCATATCATATCTGTAGTATATGTAATAATAATAATAATAATAATAATAATAATAATAATAATAATAATAATAATAAGCATATTTATATAGCGCCTTTCGTCGAAACCTCAAAGCACTTTTAAAAAAAAAAACCCAAAAAAAAACAAATTAAAAAAAAATTCAAATACAATTCAACCAAAGTATCAAAACAATTAAGAGCACAAAAGGGCATCAATACATCATCAATATAAATGTCACATACAATACATTTAAAATTCAATTAAGTAAATATTTCCTGAAAAGATATGTTTTCAGGGCTTTTTTGAAAATGTCTATTGAGCTCGAGAGTCTCACAGATTGAGGGAGATCATTCCAAATCGTGGGTCCGAATTTCATAAGAGACCTATCACCAAAATATCAAGGATGTCTAACCATGTAAGTGTGAGAGAGATGATTTTGAGAAAAACACTTGTACAATGACCTATCCTCAAAATAACTGGTCATGCGTGTTAAGATCCCATGACTATTCCCATCTAATAATAGTCTATGTTGGTCACACGGAAGGCGAGGAGTTAGACTTTAAAATAAGCTAGAAGATTTTTTAAACCCACATGCTGACACCCTTGATATATGTATATATATTATTTTTCTTGTCGTAGAGTAGATCTGTAACTTCTATAAAAGAATTCTTTAATAGAAATCTTTTTCTTTATTTCAGACATTTTATCATATACTTTTTTTCTTTCTTAGAATTAGAATTCTATCATTTTTAATTATTTTTGTTTTCATTTGATTCGCTTTTTAAAATTTTTTGCTTCTAATTTTTTTTTGTGGGCTTTTTAAAAAATCTAATGGTTTGCCGACAATATTATATTTTACGTTTAATTTGATTTTGTTGAATTACATACTTAACAATCATTTCCACTAGATTACAGACCTGTAAAATGTCCAACAATCTCTCTCTCTCTTCTCTCTCCTCTCTCTCTCTCTCTCTCTCTCTCTCTCTCTCTCTCTCTCTCTCTCTCTCTCCCTCTCTCTCTCCCTCTCTCTCTCCTCTCTCTCTCTTCTCTTCTCTTTCTCTCTCTTTCTCTCTCTTTCTCTCTCTCTCTCTCTCTCTCTCTCTCTCTCTCTCTCGCACTCACACATACACAAACACACTCTTTGACCAATGTTGTTTTCCTTTGTTTTCAATTATATATTTACGTCTGTAGCCATTCCTCACTCGCTTTGTAGAATTTATTGTAAGTTTGTAAAATCATCATCACCATCAACACCATCATCGTCATTGTCATCATTATAAATCAATCAATATATTAATCACCAGTCTCCCATTTGTATTTATCAAATAAATATAACCCATAGCAGTAGTTTAGTAGTGCATGTCTGTTTTTATTATTGTTGTTGTTGTTGTTATTGTTATTATATTGTTATTATATTATTATTATTATTATTATTATTATTATATTATTATTATATTATTATTAACTATATTATTATTATTATTATTATTATTATTTTTATTATTATTTTTTCTTCTTCTTCTTCTTTTCTCTTCTTCTTCTTCTTCTTCCTTCTTCTCTTCTTCTTCTTCTTCTTCTTCTTCTTCTTCTTCTTCTTCTTCTTCTTCTTCTTATTATTATTATTATTATTATTATTATTGTTATTAGTATTTACAGATTTATAGAATCCTTTGAAACATATTTATTTATTTATTTCATTTCAGTTATTCACTTATATTTATTTTTGGTTATTGAATATCAAAAATAGTCTTGATATTGAATACAAATGAATGGTACTTCACAATTTCAGAAATGACAGTCGGGGCTCAGAGAAGAGGTGAAAAAGAATTGACTAGACTAACCAATAAACTTTGAACAAACTCATGAGTTATATATACTTAAAATTTAACCAGTTCATTAGAGTTTCCAATTGAACAAATACGTTATTCCTGTGTATAATGAATTCTCGCTTTCTGTTCTACGAGCTTTCTTTCTTTTTAAATCTGTCTTTTAAAATTTGTACTGTTTGTCCTGAAATATTGAGTAAGTGCAGAATAACATGCCTCAAATAAAGCTCTTTGTTTCTTTTTTTTCACCTTAACATCTAATTGAGAGAATTTCCTTCCAATATATATTTCTAGTAATGCTAATTTTAAAGGAAATTTAATGAAAGGTTTCAAATGTTTAAGAGTCTTTGAACGTTCTTTATGACACTCTCCAAATATGAAATTGTTATGATATTTCAAAATGTTTCTTTTCATCCCTCTAACAACTTATCATTGTTTTTTTTTTTTGGTGGAAATAATTCTATTTATTTGGCAGCTATGGCAGTCTGTTTCTAAGATTAATCCTCCATAGTTTTAAGGCCAATAGTTAAATCTGGTTTTCCGTTGTGCTTTTTGAAAACCAAAGATAGAAGTCTACCCTCTGGAAATGCCAATAGTCTACTGCAAAGTACCCCCCCCCCCCCCCCCCCCCCCCCTTGCTAGATATTTAACAGAGCAGGCTACCTGTCCACTGCTAGGTGAATTGATACAGGATTAGTTGCTTTGTGAGTCGAGGACTTCTAAATTAGGCCTATACAACTTTTATTATCATCTTGATTTTATAAGAATTAATAGTGTTCACATCAGTAGATGGGAGTCCCGATAGCTCAGTGGGTAGAGCACTCGCTTCGCAAGCAATGGGACCGAGATCTATCCCGGGTGCAGTCGAGATTTTTTCTTATCCCCCCTGTTCACCCAGCAGTGATTGGTTGGCTGGGTCTGTTAGATCTGGCCAGAAAGTGCTTTGCGATAGACTAGCATCCTATACAAAGGGTAGAAAGCTATTGCTATTGTCCGTTTCAAACTACAGACACTGGGATATACTCCGGCTCCATGGGCCTGGTAGCTCGGAAGGACTATGTCAACCGGTGGCATTGAATAGAAACTGTCAAGGCTTTGCGATAGACTAGCATCCTGTCCAAAGGGTAGAAAGCAATTGCTATTGTCCATTTCACACTACATAAACCGGGATATACTCCGGCTCCATGGGCCTGGTGGCTCGGAAGGTGGCATTGAATCGAAACCGTCAGTAGCCATGAACGGTACGGGTGTCATATTATGATATATAATATAAGCAAAATACAATGAGGAAGAAACGGAATAGGAATGTGAGATGAGTGTTCTTTTGATAAAGGGGAAACTGAAAACGTCAGCGTCATTTGTTGTCTATTGTAAACAAACAACTGTTTTAAATAAAGGTTTTTTTTTCTAATGATCTAAGTAAGGTATGCTGTATATGCTCTTGTTTAAAGAAGCTTTTTTGCAACCTGCTCATAATATAATTACAGCATTCACGATGACTGGAACCAAGAAGAAAATTTGAAAATGCACTTTGAACTTTTGCTATATATATATATATATATATATATATATATAAAGTGCATTTTCAAATTTTCTTCTTGTTTGATGTAATTCACTGTGCTACAATGACAATGAATAACAATGTGAAATTGAAAGCTTCATTTTAATATACGAAAACAGATAAAATGGACGTTTCGGGTTTCCCCTTTATCAACAAAACAGGATGAATGAAACACTATACAGACGAATGAAATAATGTGGTGGTGGCGTTGAGACCCCATGGCCTGTAGCATAATTTGGCTTTGGCTGCAGCCTGTAAATAACGATTATTGCATGAATCATCATTTATAGGGAATGAGATTATCGGAAGGGTAGCGTCCCTTGATTGGAAGTCACGAGCGGAAAAGTTATTAGAGAGAGAACATCATGTTGGTTGTGCGGCATGAGACACTTCACCGAAAGCGAGGACGAGAGAGAGACGCATGCGCAAAACCATTTTTACGTTCTCTCTGTACGATGACGTCCAATCAAGGGACGCTACTCTTCCGCTAATCTCATTCCCTATAGAGTTGTCTGTTTATGGAGGCTGTGTCAGAATATTGCCTTTGTAGCACTCTGAGAAAAAAACAACAGACCTGCCTAGTATTGCGAAAAATTCATAATGCTACGAAATTTAGGCTCCAATTCATACGTCTGTAAATGAATTTCCATTGTTTGGGATGAATAAAGTATATCTTATCTTATCTTATCTTATACCTGCCAACCCTTCTACTTTTGGCGGAATCATTCCTATTTTTACTCTTCCATTTTGTACTATTCCGCCATTGTCTCTAAACATCCGATTTACAAAAGTGATGATAATAATAAAAAAGAGGGAGAGGGGGGGGGGGGGGGGGGGGGGGGGGGGGGTGAAAGAGGTGAAATTCCTATTTTGGTCTCAAATTCCTATTTTTAGGCGTTCTGATTCCACTTTTGGAATGTGAAGGGTTGGCAGTTCTGTCCAATTTCTGAACTTCATGAGCTTCTATCTCTATGTTATTAAAACTTATTGAAAATGAAATTTAATGCCAGACTATATAATTTTAAGGATTTTGAAGCATTATTTTGTAATCTATAGACACTGACAAAAGCAAAATTGTTTCTGTACTTGTTTGAGTTACTCAATATTGATGATGTCTTCTTGTGTTGAAACGACATGAAATATATATATATTTTTTGGGTCTCAGCTCTTTTAGATCCACACCGCCTTAGATGAATGAATGTATACAAATCCTGTATCCTCACCACCACAATAATAATTATAGACACAATTGTAACTCTTTGTCACTTCATGTATTGTGTTGCATTTGATGAAGGGTTTTATACCCCAGTTTATTCTTTCACACTACTTAGACATGATTGCTTTTCTTTGTGTCGTGCATTTCCTTGGCCTCGCTATGCCCAATGTAAAAAAAAAAAACGATATTCCTTTAGAGCCATGAATGAGGCCCCTGGAGCTGGAGTTTATTCCCGGTTTCTATAGCCTGAAATAGGTAATAGAAATTGCTTGTTATCCTTTGGACAGGGCACTAGTCTATCACAGAGTACTTTCCACCAGGTCTAACAGACCCAGCTACCTAATCATTGCTGAGTGAACAGGGGGGGGGGGGGGGGGGGGGGGGGGGTCAGAAAAAATTCTTGACTGCACCCTGGATCGATCTTGGTCCCTTTGCATGCGAAGCGAGTGCTCTACCAAATTAGCTATCCTGTGTACTTGACAAAATTTCATTTAGTCCCTGTAACGGGGGCATTTGGAAATAAGTTGGAAATCGACTATTAGGATTTTATTTTTTTTCTGGTTTTGTATTAACAGTTTTACAACAATCTCACTGCTCAAAGTCGGGTTTTATTCACACTTGAGTCAAATATGATAATGTCTCTAAAGTCATTACCCGAGGAAACAATGCTAGGTTTTTCGACTGTTCCATCTTACTTGGCTTCCAAGACATACCTGCCTACTTTTACGGACCATCCGTAATTGTTATGGAAATTTGATGACAATTACGGACTTAGTGAAATGGAGGAAATGTTACAGATTTTGATTTCACAGCAATTTTGTGTTGAATGCACAGAAATACTGTCGTGGACAAATCAAGTTTCACAAACATTATACTGTAATCACATCTATTTACAATGCTTTTCCTGTTCACTCCTTCTATACCTTGATTGTATTTCCTGTTTTTTTCTCTATGTGGCTGAAAATTTAATAATAATAACCTATTTCAAACATTATCCTTTTTTTTTCATCTTTCAAGAGGTATATAATATACTTTAATAAGTAAATAAACTATATACAATCATTTATGAATAGTTGGTAAGACAGATAAGACAAAGAGATATGAAAAGTGTCCAGTGTATGCCTCACTATTAAAATAAAAACAGAATTCTGACAATACAAGAATAGGGAAATGTGCCAAGAAGGATAAACAACCATGTTATCTTCCTGTATCATTTAAAATTTAAAAAAATAAAAAAATAGAGCATTTATATAGAGCAATATCCACTAAACGTGCTCAAAGTGCTTTACAAGGGGTCCCTGGCCAACAGCAACACTTAACATGTAGGACGGGACATGACGCCTGTGAGGCGATATTACAATTTTTTTCCGACAGAGAGACAACTCTGTTAACGGTCAGGTACTCACTTTACACCTGAGTACGGTGAGAGAAAGTGAGTAAAGAGCCTTTTCCAAGGGCTCAACTATGTGCTGAGCGAGGCTCGAACCCAGGACCTTCTGGTCCAAAGTCGAGTGTCATACCACAAGACCACATAGCCGCATTTTATAGACAATTTCAATAGTAACATTTTAAGCACCTTAGCCTAAGAGCACTTGACCAGATGTTTTTTCTTTTCCTTTCTAAGTTCATTATTATGATTATGGTTATAATTATCGTAAATTTTGTTTTTTCCCTTCTAAATTCATTTTTATGATTATGGTTCTAATTATCGTAATTTTTTTTTCTTTTTCGCAGACACATCTTTCTCTTCGATAAAGTCATGTTGATGTGTAAAGCAAAGGTGAGTTGGTCATTCATATTGAGTTGAGTTTATCATTGATGATAGTGATGATAATTGTTATAATTAGTCATTCTTGTAGAGCACCAGCTGTGTGGATACCTTCTTTCTATGCGCCTTACATCAGCCTACACATGCCTACACATGCCTTACACCAGCATACACGTTTCCATGCTCAGATAAAATGATTCATGCACACCCACAGAGATGGGCACGGAAAATGTAAAAAAAACAAACACACCATGTGACAATGTTATTATGTAGATAGAGCTTATTGAAACATTATTTTGTCTCAGTCCCTGTTCCCCCCCCCCCCCCCCCCCCCCCCCCCCCCACCTCCTCTCTCTCTCTCTCTCTCTCACTCACACACACACACACTCTCTCTCTCTCTCTCTTTTTTTTTTTTTTTTTTTTTCTTCTACTTCCCCCTCTCCCCCACTCTTCTTTTTTTTTCCTGACATTCACACTTTTTTCCCTGATAAAATTTGAATTGATCCTTAATTTAAGTGATATTAGTTTTTAAAACAAATTGTCAATCACAAATAGAGCTTTTTCACGTTCTATTCAAGGAAATAACATGGAACTGAATAAAGATTCTTCTTTCTAAGTTTTTTGTCTAACTTTACGTTGTCTTCAATGGAAATCTAATTTGAAGTTAGCTGTCGTTGATGCCTGTTGTATTCTTTGTTTTTTTTTTCTTTTCTTTTCATCGTTTTCTGTCGTATTTTCACAATAGCAAACTGCTGTAGTTTTCACCACTTGTAAATTTATTAGTTTTGAACTTGAAATTTTCAATTATTTTTTTCCTTCTTTACTTGCACAGTAGTTTCTGCCAAAATGCACAGCTTGCTAGTCATTTGAAGAGATAAAAAATCATTAATTTGGAACCACATATATCAAAGTGACAAATAAGTTTAGAAGGCTCTGCTGTAGGATAGAAATCTGAACAGGGGTGTAAGAAAACTAATAAATAGAGGTGCCTAAATGAGTCAATAAAATGGAGATAAAGATAAAGGGAGTAAATCTGACTCATGAATGAACAACACAAAACAAACGACGTTTCGGCCCTTGGCCTTTATCAAGTAAACACAGAATACATATATATTTATATTAGATTGTCATAATACTATAGACGAAAATTTGTAAATGTGTGTGTGCGTGTGTGTGTGTGTTTGTGTGTGCAATGGAAGAGAGAGAAAGAGAGATGAAAAACGATATACGTGTAAGAAAGAGTACCGGGCACAGCAGAAAGAAAAAATACAATGTGATTTTTTTTTTGGAGAAGAATTTTTCTTGTATTTTTTTTCTTTTCTGTTTTGTCTGGCGCTGTTCAGATTTCTCTCAATTTGGACCCATGCGAAGATCATTGTAGTAAAGGACCATGCCTTGTTCTTTTAAACTTATTCTTATTGTTTTTTTTTTTTTCTCGGCTTGTAGGATATGCTGTCTGTAACAATATCCAAACAAAAAATAAAAATGAGAGAGAGAGAGAGAGAGAGAGAGAGAGAGAGAGAGAGAGAGAGAGAGAGAGAGAGAGAGAGAGAGAGAGAGAGAGAGAGAGAGAGAGAGAGAGAGAGAGAGAGAGAGAGAGAGAGAATGTTAAATGTCGCTGTTGACCAGGGACCCCTTGTAAAGCGCTTTGAGCACGTTTAGTGGATATTGCTCTATATAAAGATCAATTTAAGTTTGTGAAAATCCCTCCAAATATTTGCAGCTGGAGACCATTAAGGAGTAGTAGGTGAATAAACACATTTGAATTGGGGGATCCCGCCGACAGTTCATTTGCTATAACACTTTCCTCATAAGCAAAGGACCTATAATATCCATCCCTGTTTCCCCTTCCTGACCTCACCAACAGTTGATTGGTAGCTTTAATTGTACAATACTGATCGTTTTCCTCGGATCCGTGGAAATCTGCGATTTTTGAGTCAGAGGAGGAATTTCCTCTTTTTTTAAAAAACCAAACGTACTGGCAGTGAGAAATTTGCTGTGTGGTGGAACAAATAGAGTATCAAGAGAGCGTGTGTGTGTGTGGGGGGGGGGGGATGCTGTAAAAATAATGGGGCTTAAAGGCAATCATTAAAAATTTTCCTCCCTTTTCAGTTTTTGGCACCATCAGCACTGATTGTATGTTTTCTGCTTGTGTATGGTCTGCTAGTTAAATTCGATCTATCCTTAGTTTGTTCTTGGGGTACCAGTTGTTGGGGTAGTGTGACACACAGGAGTATGGTTTTTTGCTTTGAACCCAAAAGTTACCAGTCCTGCTGTGCCATGTGGCTTTGAGAGAGTCTTTTTGCAGCGCTGCACTGCGTAGATGCCTGGTTTATTTCGAGTCTTCCCTTGGAAAAGACTCTTAAAACAAATTAAGGAATGAATAAATTTATTGTTATTATTTTTATGGACTTTAACTAATGTCTTATATATTTCTCCCTCCGGAATAAGTACAGTTTTTTTTGTCACTGGTGTCAGATAGAAATACTAATAAATAGAGCAGGTGTCTAAATGAGTCAATACAATGGAGATAAAGATAAAGGGAGTAAATCTGACATGAATGAACAACACAAAACAACCGACGTTTTGGCCTTTGGCCTTTTTCAAGTAAACACAAAATACATAAATATTTATATATTTTTCAAGTAAACACAAAATACATATATATTTATATATATATATATATATATATATATATATATATATATATATATATATATATATATATATATATATATATAAATGTTTATGTATTTTGTGTTTACTTAAAAAGGCCAAAGGCCGAAACGTCGTTTGTTTTGTGTTGTTCATTCATGAGTCAGATTTACTCCCTTTATCTTTATCTCTATGTTAGATAGAAATTTGAAAAGGTGTGTATAAAACAGTGCCAAACAATGCAGAGAGAAAAATGCCAGATAAAAATCAGTCCAACCTCATTGAGTCCCACTTGAGGCAGGCTTCATTTTTGTGATGATTTTTTTTAGGGTATGTTTCTCTCTGCTTTGTCCGGCACCGTTCTATACACGACACCTTTTCAGATTTGTGGGGCAGTGTGTAATTTGGTGGAAACTATTTCAGTTACAAAATTATTTTTTATTGTCGTTGTTGTCTCATTGTCAAGTTTTAAACAAAGTCTGCATCTTCCACGAAGTGTAAATAATTTTCACCGGCATAATTTTGTTGCATATCTAGATCCAGTCTTTTATTTTTTCTTCTTTGATATCTATTCTGTCTCTCTCCCTCTCTCTCTCTCCATCTCCCTCTCTCTCTCTCTCTCTCTCTCTCTCTCTCTCTCTCTCTCTCTCTCTCTCTCTCTCCCTCTCTCTCCCTCTCTCTCCCCCTCTCTCTCTCCACACCTCTGCCTTAATATTTTGTCTCAGTGGCTGAACGGTTAAAGGAATGGAGAATTGAATTGTTAAAAATAACGAAAATAAAAACAAGCTCGTGAAGTGCAGAGTCCAGAAGTAGTAGAAGTAGTAGTAGTCATCAGCTCTCAAGCAAGCTCTTATTCTTATCCCTGCTTTTTTGTTGAATTGGTCAACTTTTTTGAGGTACATATTTTTGTATGGCCAGTTGTTTTGTTTTTTTTTCCTGTTCTTTCAACAAGGTTGCCAAATTTCCGTATATTTACGGAATTCAGTATTTTATAAACCCTCAGCGAAGTGGCCGAGTGGTTAAGGCATTGCACTGTGATCCGGAGGACCCGGGTTCGAGCCCCACTTCGGCACTTTCGTGTTTTTTTTCCTTGAGCAAGATTATTAATCCCCAATTTGCTCACTTGGACAACATGGGTGATTCCTGTTGACATCAGACATCTTGTTTGATGAGTTATCTATATTCCTTTTTTAATAAACCCCCAGTATATTCTCCAATCACCTGCTGAATGGAATAAAAAAGTTAACTACACAATGTCTTTTGACTGGAGTTCTGCACTCAGAAATGGGTCGATAAAAAACCCCCCCTTGTCTCAATGATGTATTGCAGTTCAACATATTTAAATTGATTGTACAGAGTTAGAACAAATAAGGTCACAACATTATGAAAACAGGGACTTGAAGTCTCTGTTCCACTCAGTCGATCCGCTTACAATTTAAAAGTATCTGCAGGAATGTGAACTCCTGCAGAAATTGTAAATAAATAATTTTAAAACAACAAACATGTAACGATTATGATTTTATAAAAATTTTATTACAACAGTACACGATTGAGCAGCTATGGCCCCTCAAGGCCGATAAAAATTGATAAAAGACAGAAATGGGCGCTTAAATGACCTAAATAGTGTCGAAAGCGCCGTTAAACACCTAAAAACAAACAAACAAACAAGATCTATGTTTTTGCTTATAAAAATTCAGTAATTTTTTTGCTTCCTGACTTGGCAACCCTGTTTTTAAAAAAATGGTGTTGAAATATTGGGAGAGAAAAAAATAAAGGGAGAAGATGTGACTCATATATAAGGGAACAACACAAAACAAACAACATTGTTTCCACATTTGACGAAATGTGATATTTTGTAAATTTACATATTTGTGTTTGTTTTCTGTCTCCTGACGAAGGCCAAGGGCCGAAACGTTGTTTGTTTTGTGTTGTTCCCTTATATATGAGTCACATCTACTCACTTTATTTTTTTCTCTCCATTTTATTGGCTCATTTAGGCACCTCTAGCTTTTGTTGAAATATTTGAATTGTATCGTCTGGTTATTATTTAGGAACAATAAGAGATTGGTGCAATAAGATTGGTGCATCTTGGTGGTTGGAAATGTACTGTAAATGATTGTATTGTATTCCTGGACTTGTTACTATTACATTACTAAACTGATGTTTTCTCTTGTGACTAGGGGTAAACTGGTGATTGGTGATGTACGATCGGATATATATATCTCTCTTTGTTTTTTTTGTTTTTTTTTAGTTAGATTTTTTGGGGATCTGTTTTGTATTTTCTCTCTTACAACTAGTTTTACTATTTTTTTTGTTTTTCTGTTCCTCTCCACATCCTCCTCCTCTCTGTCTCTCTCTCTCCCTCTCTCTGTCCATCTTCCCCTCCCCATCTTTGAGTCTTTCTACCTTCCCCATCTCTTTCTCTCTCTGTGGTATAGTTTTCTGAAAAGTCTGACTTTGATGACAAACAAAAAAAAAAAAAAGAAGAAAAGAATAAGCATATTGGAAATGTGTTTTTTTTAATTTTTAAATTTTTTTTTATACACCTCATAGTGCTCCTCCAAAATGTAAGCAAACGACATGGGTCTCTGTCCTCACTGTCTTAAATTTCTGGGCGTAGGACCTTTGAAAGTTTCTCTATCTTTATTGTATCATTTTTTGCCTTTCATATTGATGTATAGGGTAAAATGCTATGCTATGATATTGCGCAATGTCAGGAATTTTCTTTCCTTCTTTCTTTTTTTTTTCATGTCATAAAATAAAATATAGGGTAAGAAAAAAAATAGGATGATGATGATGATGATATATCTTAATCAGCTGTGAGTGTTTTTACTGTCAGTTTAAGCCATCATTTAGTATATTGTACAGTGCTGATGGTTTTCCTCGGATCCGCGGAAATCCGCGATTTTGGAGTCCAGAGGAGGAATTTCCTCCCATTGCTAGCAATGAGAGAGTTGATGTGTGGTGGAACACACAGGTGCAGTTTCCCACTCTCCAGAAGTTAGCTAGAGTATCAATGATAGTCTATCATCTTAATTGCTCTAAAAGTGGGGTTTAGTGCAGTAGAAATGGGGCTTAAAGGCAATCATTCAACATTTTCCTACTTTTTCACTTTTTGTCACCATCAGTACTGATTGTTTTTTATGAAACTGCTTTCTTTACTAAAGTGTCCATTGAAGAAAGAAAATAATGATACTTGTAGTCAGCTCTGAGTGTTTATATCTTATTTTGTGAAGGCTTTTTTTTACCAAAGTGTCTTCGGAAGAGAGAAAAAAAAATGAAAGATACATTTTGTAATCAGTTGTAAATGTTTTTACAGTAATTCATCATTTAGTATGTATCGTGTTTTATGAAACAGCTTTCTTTACCATAGTGTCTGTCTCTGGCATAATAATAATAATAATAATAATAATAATAATAATAATAATAATAATAATAATAATAATAATAATAATAATAATAATAATAATAATAATAATAATAATAATACAGTTGCTTCATTGGAACAATATAACCCATTACAATAATTATAGACTGGGTTTTTTGGGGGTTTTTTTTGTTTGCGACAAATGATTTCCTCTTTTTCGATTTTTGTCACCCTTATCTCTGATATATTTTTTTATTATGCCTTTTGCGCCACGATATCATAAGATATCGTCGCCTAGGCATTCCACGAAGGAATATAGATAACTCATCAAACAAGATGTCTGATGTCAACAGGAATCACCCATGTTGTCCAAGTGAGCAAATTGGGGTTAATAATCTTGCTCAAGGAAAAATACGAAAGTGCCTGAAGCGGGGCTCGAACCCAGGTCATCCGGATCACAGTGCAATGCCTTAACCACTCGGCCCTCCTATCTCTGATTTAAGTATTTTAAAAAGTATGTATGAAACTGTGCCAGAGGAGGCAGAGAGAAAAATACTAGCAAAAAAAAAAAATTCAAAAATCACAAAACATCAGCCTGCCTTGACTAGGTGATTGAACCTCAGACCTCATGATTATTTGTCAGACGTGTTACCATGACTCGATAGTTGGGCAATTTAATGCCTGAAGTCTTCACAAGGGTATGATGCATATCTGCTTGGTGATATATAAATGGCATGACAGGATAATCCATTTAAAATCTCTCAGAAGTAGAAGACCTGAGGTTAGAAGAGTGTTCAGAACAGACCTTGGGTTTGAAAAACCAAGTTGGGTGCATTCCAATAGTTTCGATTTACAATTGGATAAAGCAATTGTGTCATTGTTGTTCCAATTAAGCAACTTTTCCCATTGAATTGCTGTTATAATTAGGTGCTTGCATTGAAGTATAAATCCAGAAATCTTTCAGCAGAGTTTGAATACTTTAAAAGTAGTTCTGGCCTATTTTTACTATCTATTTCATCTTCTCTGGAATTTTTATACCATTGTATAGTCTCTTTTCTCATGTACTACCCATCTATATGTTTCTATATTATATAGACTGTAAACATCTGTATTTGTTCCCTTGTGTGTATTCCCCCATTTCCTCCTTCACTACCTAGATGGTGGAAAAATTGCTTTGGGTAAGATGATGCAGAGAATGCTACCGCTGTCACTTCTGCTGCTGCTCTCGCTGCTGCTGCTATTGCTGACATTGCTCAGATCCTGTGCTTATTTATTCTTCTTTTCGCAATGCAATATATAACAACTCTGATGTTAACTCTCTCATGTTCGTGGACAAATTGATGCCTCTCTTTCTCCTCAATTTGATATTATGTCGGGCTGAACCAGATGATGAAAAGTGAATTTAAATAAGCTAAAATGGCCAGTCGAATGAAATTTTACTTGATAATTGCTTAAAATATTTTTTGCTTTCTTCTTTATGAAACAAAAATGTTGTTGGCAACATCTCATATTTCTGGCTATTTTTACAATCTGAATCGACATTTTACTGTTTTGCGGCAATGGTTCACAATTTACTTGAATTTTATTTTTATCTTGAACACTAGAGAGTTAATCTATTTGATTTGAATCATTATATTCAACTGTCAGACATCTATATCGAGGGTGATCCATTGTTAACTGTAACTAGTGCAATGTGCGATGAAATTTATTGTTTTAAACTTATATATTAATGTTAAAGCCCATTCTCTCCCCTTATCCTTATGAAGTCACCAACCAACAGAGACTAACCACAATCCCATTATATAGCAGGACTAGTCATGTGATCTCAACACACATAACCAATTAGTTTGAAGCGAGGCCATTCTAACTGCGTTTTCCCCAAAATCATCTCTCGTCACTTACACGGTTAGAGTGAGACACCCCCAATATAGGTTTTTGTTTTTTCTTCCATTACATAATATCAGCTCATAATTTTTCCTTTTTTTTTTTTTCTTCTTTTTAAAAAAAAAAAAAAAAAAAAAAAAAATGTGTTTACCACCAACTTATATTGGATGCTACAGCAAATCTCTGAAACTCGGATAACTTTATAAATAGATAATTTTAACATGTCAT
>NC_088368.1:19366328-19383828 GCF_034508935.2 Berghia stephanieae | reverse complement strand
AGTGGTTTTGGGATAAATCATGATTTTAGCACATGTGATGGAATGTAAAATCCATCATTTCAGCACATGTGATGGTATGTAAAATCCATCATTTCTATGCACTGCGTCGTCAATACTTTTTTTTTGATGTGCTACTATGTCAAATTGTTGCTTAATAAGATAATTCATGAAATCGAAGACGATATAATGATTATGATTATTACCTCTGTCAAGTTTGATAAGAATGAACATTTTTTATAACAAATTTATTCCATTGCAAATATTGAGTAAGTATAAACACATTTTCAAATGTGCGCACAAGAGAGTTAATCATCTCAGTTTTTCAGGTCGTGAGGCATCAAATGATTTATGACCCACTATCTCAAAAAATCTCAAAGCTTAATTGTGTCAAGGTGATTTAGATGCTAAAAATTGAGTGTGTTATGTATTTATGAAACTTGGGCCAACTGGTTTGTTATGAGGAGATAAAAATAGAACATAACTTTAAAAAAAAAGAGAGTGAAATGCTAAACTGTCATATTTCCAATTATTTGTGATCTCCAGTCTCAAAATGGTTTTTTGTACTTGAGTGAAAATAGAATTCATTGTCAATAAAATGAAAATTAGGATAGAATTTTTTGTTTTTGTTTTGGGGATAATTTTTTTTTTCTTTTTTTTCTTTCTTTAAAAAAAATAATTTGTATCAAGGAGAATGAATATTGTTTCATAAATTGCTGAATCTGAAATTGTCGTATTTTTGTTTGTTGTCGGCTTCACCCTGACACAATACCAGTTTGGCATAGTGGGTCACGTATTAACTCTCTCTCTCTCTCTCTTGAGTTCAACATGTTTGAAAACCAAACAATTTGTTCAATTGCTCATTCATATGAATTAGAGAGTTAACCCATTATTTTATTTTAATTTTGAACATCTGTTCATCTAGACGTAATACCAGGTAATTGAAAGGGTGTGTCTCGTTTTTCATTGTTAACGCAAACTTTATTATTTTATAATGTATTCAAACTTGATGTACAATTCACTCAGGGATATCCACCCATTATGTTTGATACTCCACATGAAATACGATCCATCTAGTTTTTAAATTTATATTTTGGTTATTTAGTCGGTTGTGCCATACAATTTGAGAAAAGAGACGCCTACTGAAAAATCTTTATATTTGATGGTGATTAAAAAAAATATTAAAAAACAATTTAAAGTAGGTGAGATGTTTCAATTTGATTCACAATCATTAAAGGTTGAGATGTTTCAGATTTCCCCTTTGTCAAAATATTAGACTAAAGACGAATATGAGGTGAGATGTTTGTGACATATCCAAAATATCTAATCTTCCTCTTCTGCAAAGATTAAAAACTTCCTCAAGATTTTTTGGAATCATTTTCAATACATATTTGTTGATTACTTATTCTGTCTACGTCATTCTTAGGGGCCTTCGGAATATGAATCTTTTGAGCGCATTCCATCACTATATTATGTTTATTTTCCTTAACAACACCATCCTATCACCTCACACTTTTGTCTCCAGGGGTCTTATTCATGGTCTGTTCTGTTGCCAAAGGGGAAACATTTTTTTTGGTGTGATTTAAATTGAAGCCTTTTACCCCTTACTTTTTAATTGTTTGTCTTTAATACTTTTTCACTTTAAGCAGCATCATTTGTGTACTTGATTAAATTTGTAATGTTTTTTTTTTGGGGGGGGGGGGGGGGGGGGATTTTAATCGATTCAGTGCCAGATATGATTCCACTCTACCAGGACAAAACACTTAAAAAGTACTTTAAGACAGAAGACTTTTTCCACTTTATGTTTTATGCTGTCTCAATATCGTACCATGTCGAAGTGTAACAGATGCCGAAAAATTGACTTTTGTCTAAATCATTAAATTTGATTTGAACTGATATGGCTGTTTTTGAGAGATGTGGTGTAGTTTTCGTAACTACTGAACTCTCAAAATCAAAAAATGTTGTAATTTTAACAGATTTTACTTACAAATTCTATTTTTGGTACTTGGTTTACCCTGTAAAAAAAAAAACAAACCCAAAAATAGAAATCAGTGGACCATATATGATCCACAGTCTTAAAACTTTATTATGTCTGGATGAATTGAACCCAGAAAATTGAATTTAAAATTAAGATGATAATAAATATGAACTTTGAGATTTTATATATTCCCAGCATAACGAAGATAAATTAACCTAAGGTTTCATATTTGTGTCAGTAAATTCCATTTCCAGCCTCTAGTTCGTCCAGATATAAATACTGTTTTGAGACCTTGGGTCACAAAAATTGATAAGATTCAGATGAAATCTTGTCAAAAAGTTCTTGGGGACAAAAGAAACAGACTTTTCTCCGTTACCGACAGTTTTGCCATTTCAATTGTGTTTGTGGCTTTGTTTCGGGTCAGAGTCAAATGAAATCTTTTCAGCTGCATTGAAAACATTTCCGCTTTGTTATACAAAACAACAGATATCACTTATTGGTGATCGCTTCTAATTACTTGCATGAATATGTCATTTTTTGATGGAGCAGAATGTCAGTGGGGGTTAAAAATAAAATATGTGGAAAAAGTGTATTCTTTATAAAGTAAATATTTGAGAACTTTGTTAAAATTGTCTCATTGGCATTAAAAACATTACAACGGAAAAATGTTTAGCCAAAACTATTAATTTATAGACAATTAGTGAAATCATTAAAAAAAAAAAAACAACAAACAAAAACAAAAACCTTTCCCCCCCCCCCCCCCCCCCCCCCCCCCCCCCCCCCCCCCCCCCCCCCCCCCCCCCCCTCCCTCTGAAAGGCTTGACAAAAGTCATCAATGAAATTTACTTACCTTATTCAGTTTTCTGATTGACTTCACCCCTGTGTGTATGATGACATTTTCCTCCTGCATTGAAATATTCACCTAAAGGATGTGTGATCATTGACTATGTGTTTCGATTTTTTGTTGGAATGTACTGTTCATATTATGAATGACAAACCATCATCCCTTTTTCAGCTGTCTTTTTTTCATTCCTTTTTTAAAAAATTGTTTATTTAGTTGAATGAATATTATTAGGATTTTTGAGTTGAATTTTGGTAGCAGTTTTTGCATGTCTCGTTACTGTGTATATCCAACATGTTTTTAACCCTAGAGTTCATTGCTCTTGATTGGTTTGTTTGTATATTGTTCGAATGATGAGGTCATGCCAAAAGATGGTTTTTGTGATGGTTGACACTAAATGGTATCAATACAAAGTTATTTTGAAAACCTGTGGAAGGATTTTGCATTAATCTAATAATAATAATAATAATAATAATGATATACTTTATTCATCCAAAAAATTGAAATTCGTTTACAGAAGTGGCATGGATAAAATGTATAAACACAAAGTTGAGAATCTATGGCGACAATGTATACATATATATATATATATATATGCAAATGAACTAAAATGTAAAAATATACAACCAAGAACCAATAGCAACACTTAATATATTAATTTGATAAATTGAGATCGGCCATACCTCTGGCCTTTAGTCTATTTCATTTATTTTTCTAGGTCAAGTAATAAACGATGAATAAAAAAAGATCTAAAAATTTCCAACCAAATTTAAAGCAGTAACAGGTTTTTAAACGGTGCAGTGTTGGAAAAGTGTTGGGATTTTGATAGCTCAGTTGGTAGACTTCACACGATAAAGGACTGGGATTGATCTCGGGGTCAAGTAGGGGATTTCATTCTTACTATCCTGTCCACCATTTAGTGATTAGGTTTAGCTGGGGTTTTTTTTAGATCTGGTGGAAAGTACTTTGCATTAGACTAGCATCCTATCCAAAGGGTAACCAGCAATTACTATTGTTCGTTTAATGCTGTATTAACAGGGGGATGAATTCCGACTCCATGGGCTTTATGGCTCTGGAAGACCACTAGTGCAAAAAAGTATAGACAAAGTTGATACTTCATCCACATTTTTTCAGTGCTTCCTTTTCGGTACTACACTGTCAATATTTGTAGTACTTTTCTTTTATACTTTTTTTTTTTAAAACAGGAAAAAAAACAGCTGAAGACTTTATGTTTCCACAGCTTTTTCAAAATGATTTAATATCAATGACTTTTTTTTTTTGGTGTCAAATGTTACAAAAATGATCCTTGAATGCTTGTTTTGATTACGTCATAACAATTGTCAGTATTGAATACAGAAGGATTACAGTGGCAAGTGTTTTAAGGCGATGATGAAAGTCACACAACTCATTGTAGTCAGTCGATTATCTTTGGTAGGCACAGGGAATACTAAGCTGTTAGATGCTGTTTACTTTTAAAAGTATTGAAACAAAAATGACTATTAACTGCTACAAAAAAAAGGGGAAAGGTCTACAAATTGTTCATCAGCCAACGGCAAAAACAAAAAAAATAATGTGTGCGTCCCTGAGATAATCAGTTGCATGGTGAAAATTTTTGTTTTGCGTTTTTTCCCCTCATCTTTTGAAAGCCCAATGTCTCCTGAGCAGTTTAATCATTATTTGAAGCAAATCGGGTAATTTTTCTGAAATTATGATCATATGCATGGCCTAGGGTGTGTGAAACTCTAATTTTGAGAAAATCGCTTCCAAAGTTGACAAGAGTTGATATTAAGTATAAAAATTACCTTCATAAAAAAAACATTTTTTTTTAGGAGTAGAATTCAATTAAAATATTTCATCAATATGTAGAAAAATGTTTGATTTAACGATTTCTGATAACTCATTTTCCATAAAAATGACCTCTTGACTAAAATTGTCAATATCTCCGTTCATAGCGTTTCGCCATGCGACTGATTTTCTTAGGGACGCCCAAAAAATCAGTAATACTCTACTGAAACTCCATTGACTTTGTAAAAAATTTTTACTGTTTTAATTAGTTTTGTATAGACCGAAGGGCTTGAACTCAGCTGGTCGCTGGCTCAGATAAGTAAGTTATTATTAGTTTTGGTGTTGGTTGAAGAAAGGTTTTGAGCCTGAAACATTCCGTGTTAAGTATTTTATTCTTTAGTGAAAAGGTGACACTATTTTTTTCTTTTATATTTAATACTTTATTATACTTTATATCGTGCACAAATAAGGCATTCTGCTCACACGTCATAAAACATATTATATACATTTCAACACTATCGCATTATTATATTCTGATATTTACTCTAAGAAAAAAGAAAGGATTTAGATGTTTATTTTGTAATCTGCTATTCAAAATAACTCACCATGCTCTTTTGACAACACTAAGACTTTAAAGTGCTTGAAATGAAATGAAATGAGAGAGAAAAGTTCTTGATCATTGAGGACATATTTCTTTTAAAATGTTAGAATTGAACTTTGATTATTTAATGGTATTTTATATTTAAAAGCACAGTTTATAAATGAGACTTAAGACAATTTTTTGTGTGTTATTTGTTAATCTTTGGAATCCCTGTAGCTCAATGGTTAGAACAGCACTTGCCTCACACAAACAGGAACTGGTATCGAACTTCGGACCTTCCTGTATATTCAATTCTGTAGTAGCTGGGGTGTTAGATCTTGTACATGTGCCCTGAGATAGACAAAGAGTCCTATCCAAAGGGTGGCAAGCAAGCGATTGGCACTTTCTGTATATTGGTGGTACAGAAACCTAGATAAAGCCTGGTTTGATAGGATTATCACTATTATGTTGATCTTATTGATGACACAAAAATAATATAATTTAAACAATAACAGGCACTGCTTTATAAATCTGTCATTATCATATTTCCATCACAGACGTATTAGATTGATTAATTGGTAACACAGTAGAATCTGTTTAAACCGAAATTCTGGGGTTTAAAATAAGTTAAAAGACAAAGAGGAAGCTCGCACAATTTATCAATGTCTTTTTGGTTTAGCCAATTTTTCGGTTTAACGGCTTTCGGTTTAAACGGATTCTACTGTATTTTAAACTCAGAAAAAAAATTATAGATGGAAGAGGCTCATAAATCAAATCATGATTGGAATGGAGAAAGGTAGAGAGGTTTTAAAAACCCTAGAGAAAGTTAATTAGTGGTGAAAAGGATATGACTTGGGCATGCCTTAGGGATTAGCAAAAACCAGTACCCTCTCTCAATTTAAGCCCGACCTCTTCAGGTCAAAAAATCATGTCAGAGACAGAAGAGAAGAAGATGGAAGAAGTTGACCCAAGAAAGGATATCCCATAATTCTTCAAAACTGATTTGTTTTACATTTCCCTTCTTGTTATGAAAACGTCCAAGTCAAGTTTGGTTCAGCACACATTGTTGGTGTTTCATGTTAATTCTTATATATTTTGATAAAAAATGAAGGATTTTAAAATGTAAAGGGTTTGATATGTTTTTAAAATGTTGTCTAAGTAACATTGTCAGTACTTTTTTATAACGTGGATAGCTCTCATGCCCATGTAAGTGACTGATCGTGTTAAAATGGTATTATGTTGGGATGAACTTTATCCTAAAAAGTTGAATTAAAAGTAGAATGATTAAACAATGAAATCTTGGTTTTTAGCACTCTAAAATACTATATTCATCCTCCACAATAAAATAAAACGTATTAATTCAACCCAAGACTGGTACTTTTGGCTATATAAATTCATTTTTCCACATCATCATTTCATCATCTTGACATAATACCCTTTTGAGGCAACAGGTCACATAAGTTATATATTTTCATCGTTTGTATTGACTGTTGCATAGGATTTGTATCTGAAGAAAAAAAACTCTTCTTGTGTTGTTGTAGTACCTTTCTGGATAGTGAATGCTCTCCATTATGCTAAATTGAATATGATAAGCTACTTTTATCGTTAACAGTCCCTTCCATCTTTTGTGACAATTGATCCAAAATCTTCCTTTTATTTTTCTTCTGAATTTTCTATCAATTTCATCGCCTGATTACTATTTTATTTCCCCGTTTGTGTTTGTTTTTGCAGGGGGATACTTACAGTTATAAAGATGCTATTGTACTCGGAGATTACCACATAGACGAAAGTCAGCCGGTCGACAACAAGAAGGCAGAGAAGGTAAAATTTGAAGCAAAAAAAACAAAAGACACAACAGAAAAAAAAAAGCAAAAAAAAAGGCAAATACAAAGAAATAAAAAAAAAATGAGAAAAAATACAATAAAAAGAAAACAAAGATAAAATGTACGGCTATGTGGTCTAGTGGTAGTATGACACTCACTTTCGGATCGGAAGGTCCTGGGTTCGAGCTTCGCGCTCGGCGCATAGTTGAGTCCTTGGCTCTTTACTCACATTCTCTCACCTTACTCAGGTGTAAAATGAGTACCTGACCGTTAACAGCGTTTGTCTTTGTCTGAAAAAATTGTAATATCGCCTAACAGGCGTCATGTCCCGTCCTACATGTTAAATGTTGATGTTGACCAGGGACCCCCTTGTAAAGCGCTTTGAGTACATTTAGTGGATATTGTGCTATATAAAGCTCAATTTAATTTAAAATGTTGTTGGAGAATGTCAAATAGTTATGATAATATTGCTGTGAATGCTGTAGAACCTGGATTTGGGCTCCACCTTTGTTGTTAAAAGCAAGAAATGTAATCCTATACTGCTTGCTTTGGAATGCTGCATTTTGGCTGCTGTCGGAGTTATTTAATTTTTAGAAGAAAACAAAAGAAGTAAAATTAAATTCCCTTGCTTGGGACGAAAAGAGGATTTTTAAAAGTTTGTTCTCTTAAAAAATTTTATTTGTTCAAAATTAATTATATTCCATCAAATTATCTTGTTAAGAAAATGTCCTCTTTGGTTTCTATTCTGTGAATAGATTCACTAATTCCACTGATTTCCACTAATTCGACAATGCAGTTCCAACCCATTACATGTACTAAATTTTTTCTACAAGTTAAAGTAAAAAAAAATAATTAAAAGAGAGAGAGAGAGAGAGAGAGAGAGAGAGAGAGAGAGAGAGAGAGAGAGAGAGAGAGAGAGAGAGAGAGAGAGAGAGAGAGAGAGGAGAGAGAGAGAGAGAGAGAGAGAGAGAGAGAGAGAGAGAGAGGAGAGGAGAGAGAGAGAGAGAAGAGAGAGAGAAGAAGAGGAGAGAGAGAGAGAGAGAGAGGAGGAGAGAGGAGAGAGAGAGAGAGAGAGAGAGAGAGAGAGAGAAAAGAGAGAGAGAGAGAAGAGAGAGAGAGAGAGAGAGAGAGAGAGAGAGAGAGAGAGAGAGAGATGAGAGAGAGAGAGAGAGAGAGAGAGAGAGGAAGAGAGAGAGAGAGAGAGAGGAGGAGAGAGAGAGGAGAGGAGAGAGAGAGAGTGAGAGAGAGAGAGAGAGAGAGAGAGAGAGAGAGAGAGAGAGAGAGAGAGAGAGAGAGAGAGGGAGAGAGAGAGAGAGTATTTGATATTATATGGAAACTTTATAGAAATATAGGGTTAGCTCTTTATCTAGTTTACTTCATTACTTATTAAATTCATGTTTGCAGTGGTGGAGTGGTGCCGTTTTAACCAAAGCTGATTCGATTTTCAGGGTTTTGTCATTTAAAAAAAATATGTGTGGAATTGCCTTATTTCTGTGTCTCCGTTCTAACATACAATTCACACTTTTATAATATTTCTGAATCTGCTGTTCTCATTAATAATTTCTTCATGTCTAGCTTTTTGTATTAATAATTTTGTGTACCTTAATTAAGTTTTTGTATGTTGCATAGTGGCTGATAAAACCGGGACTGTCCCGATGTGGCATCTAAAGGAAAAGTAAAAATGATAATAATGTATAATATAATACAGTCCACTCCGGATAATCGCAACTCTGTTAATCGCAACATTTCCTAAGAAACTGAATTAATTCTATATAAAAGTCACTGGTTAATTGCAACAAACTTCGGTTAATCGCAACAAATTTTCGCCCTCAAAAAGTGGTAAATTCAGAAAATCAATCAAATAAAATATCATGATTAAATTTCATCATGGAAGAAATTGTGACAGGTTGAAAAATCGAGAGTGAGCGGGATCTAATGCTAATGTAGTGTATCACCATTCTATTTGAGACAAAAGAGGGCGTGGCTTTGTACTATTGGTTTGTGGCCATTAAATAGGAGGCGAGGGGGCTGTGCATAGATTTTACAACATGTAGACAATGACAGTTGTAAAGAGAGACTGAGCGTTATCCTGTGTATTGTGACAAACGAGTTTGGTAAAGGCTTATTGTCTCTCTTCACGGCTAATCTCTTTGACTCTTACAAATTTTGAGAACAAAAGAGTGAATGTGAATCAAATCTGAATAAGATGTCGGCTTGCACCAAAGCTTCTTTTGCTTGTGAAAATGAATACAGGGATGCCATATGGCTTTTGTTTCAATCATATTGCTATGTCTGTGGTGGACTAAGAACTTTGTTTACAACTATTTGTTTGAGTTTAGCATATATATGTGTAAAATGTTGCAATCGCGGACAGGAAACTCAGCTTTGGTTAATTGCAACTTCGGTTAATCGCAACATTTCCGCTGATCCCAAGGTGTTGCGATTATCCAGAGTGGACTGTAATAATTTTGTGTACCTTAACTAAGTTTTTGTATGTTGCATAATGGCTGATAAAATCGGGACTGTCCCGATGTTGCAATCTAAAGGAAAAGTAAGAATGATACTAATATATAATATAATATGTAATACTTAAACTTAAACTGTAACAGTTTGGCTTGTGTCAAAACATTTACCAACACACAAATGTCTGGGTGGGGTTCTGACCTCCCATAGTGGGCAGGTTGGGAGGCACTTACTGTGTCTTCTATCCCCTTATATCTGTTTTCCAACATGCTTTCTGTCTTTGTCTTGGGATGAGATTACTTGGTTTTGTCCTGGCCCTGGTCGGATACCCTAGCTGGGAAGGAAACAGTCAAATGTATTGTTAGAGTTTTGAGAGATGATATTTTTTCTCTTATAAATCATCTCTCGGTTATGTACTGTATTATGTTTTCTTTACATATTATATATAATTTGTAAACATTTCATAGTGGGGACCTATGCTTGTGTCTGGATGAGACTTTTAGGTGATCTCAAACTATGTACTTTGATAGTGTGCTCTTGGAATCTACATCTGTTTCCTATTTGAACTAATTTCCCCTTTGGTCTTCCTTTTTCTTCGGTACTTAATTGTAATTCTGGAACTTTTTACTATAATAATGATAATAATAATAAATAATTAATAATAATAATAATAATAATAATATAATAATAATAATAATAATAATAATAATAATAATAATATTAATAATAATATAATATAATAATAATAATAAAATAATAATAATAATAATAATAATATATAATAATAATAATGATAATAATAATAATATTAATAATAATAATGCTGAAAACTTAGATAGCGCTATAACTCTGAGACACCATTTTCTTCCTTATTACTGACACTGATATGACCTGAATGTGTTGCAAGCTCCATAAAACCCTTAAAAACAAAAACAATACTTATACTGTAACAGTACTGGAAATTGTGCTGTCTCTGTCGAACATTTTTTTGTAATTCTGCCTGACAACCATGATGATGTCTCATCGTCCAAATTAAGTCTTTCAAGCTTTGAAATACCACAAATCCGTAGAAGGCAGAAATGCGGATAGCATTGGAATGTTATTTGTTCAAATCCTTTCTTAAAAATAAATGTAATAGTATAGGAATCAAAATAATGTGATGTCTATTTTTGATCAATTTTAGAGGAGCTCACATGATCTAAAAGTAAAAGTGTCACAAGCCCATTATATCATAAAAACGGTCAAAACAATTTTTTGTCAGAATGTTTATAATGAATTTTATGATAACTCCTTTTGAAAGTCATTAATTTTTTTTTTTTTTTTTCATTGTAATCTTTAAGATAATATAAGATTAGAATAACGAATTTAATTTGGAATTATGCACTCTATATGTCACCTGCTGTTGGTTTATATTGGACATGTAACAGGCATGCATTCTCTCTAAATAGAGTCATTTTTATAGATTTTTTGCCATTTCTTAAATTTAAGGGTTCTGGAGGGGGAGAGAGAGAGATAGAGAAAAAAAAAGAAGAAATTTATGGTAAAAGTCCATCAATAGAAAATTCTGAAAAGTCATAAGAGGTCCAAAATAATAATCTAAATTTGAAAATATTCATTCAGTTTTCTGTTGGGGTTTTTTTTTTTTGGTGTTCTCTATTAAAGAGAGAATGCATTGCCCTTTTGGTTTAACTTACTTGGTTTGACTCTGTTTCCCCCCTCCCCTGTCTTTCCTTTCCCAATCCCTTTTCTACATCGACAGAGCATGCAAAGAGGGGTAAGCACGAAAACCCTTGTCCTTACTTTCACCCTGTTTCCCTATTCATTTAAATTCTTTTTCATTTTTCCTGCTCCCTCCTTTTAACAATGATCTTTTTGATTTTCCTTAATCTGCACTTGATAACTTATTAATCCCACAAAGGCCTGGTGTAAGACACGAAGGATAAAATGAAAGGGAAACTGATATCTGCATTAAGGCAATTATAGACAATATAGATAGTATGCGCTTGGCTAAGAAGCTCATAACATTGCCATCCGGAAGTATAACGGACCAACACACAAAACTGTGTGTATCCATGAACGTTTATAGTCAGGTTGCGGGTGGTTGGATGGGAGCATCACCCTTGAATCATATACCTATGATGTTCGCATGGGTGTACGATCCGATAGTGATGTCGTTTCTTCTTCTCTTTACTAGCCTATCCTGCATTCTTTGGTTTGTGATTGTATTTTTGACAGGGGATATTTTTTTCCTGTAAATCCTCTGCCCGTTTGTTCTTGGTTATTTATAATTTAGCTTATGATATCTTTAGGTTAGATTTTGATTGACATTTGTACTATTTTGTTAGATTGCTTGTTTTTTTGTTTCAGCGGTCTCTCATATAACCTCAATTGTGTTGGAAGAGACCTAAAGCAACAAACAAAAAAAAAAAAAAAAAAAAAAAAAAAATAGTCAGGTTAATACAGTTTAGTGAGCATTACTCATAAACTTGGATGGCAAAAAAACAATAACAAAGTGACGTCATCTTCGAACTATCTATAGTCACATAGAGTCATTAACAGAATATCAACAAAATTAAAAAAAATATATATATAAAAAGATGAGAATTGCCTGCTATCCTTAGGGCCGGAGTTTATCTCGTTATCTGTATTATTATACAGAAATAATTGCTTGCTACCCTTTGGATAATACTGCAGTCTGAATCTGATACAAAAGACTTCCTGGTTGACAAGAAGGGGTCAACAGATTTCAATCTGGTTAGTTCAATGGGTGGTTTTAGTGCCCCATTCTATTCTGAGAGTAACCTCTGCTGCCCTAACACAACTCCAATTGGGAATATTTTATATTGACCTGTCATCAAGCAGAAGAAAATACAACTTGCTTGTAGGCTCAAAGACAGATTTCAGTAAGCCCAAAATTCTTCTCATTATTTGTCATCAGTTTCTGACAATTGTAATTTGCATAGCTGCCAGATTGATGTCCGCTGACTGGTGGATTTCCGCTATTTTGATTTCACACACATTAGTTTCCGCAATACTGATATTTCAATAAGTAGTCCTTCAGAGCCATTGGCCATGGAGCTGGAATTTATTCCAGTTTCTATAGCGTGAAACGGACAATAGCAATTACTTGCTATCCTTTGGATAGGACGCTAGTCAATCGCGGAGTACTTTTCACCAAATCTAACTGAGCCAGCCACCCAATCACTGCTGGGTGGACAGGGGGGGAGTCAGAAAAAAATCTCAACCGCACCAGGGATCGATCTCAGTCCCTTTGTTTATGAAGTGAGTGCTCTACGAATTGAGCTATTGGGACCCCCCCCCCCCCCCCCCCCCCCCCCCCCCCCCCCCCGATATTTTAATAAGGTGGTTCCTTTTCTTTTGGATATTGATGGCAGTTTCTGCCAGCATGCACGCAACGTCTCTAAAAAATACACTATGTACATATTTTCCATTGCATAGCTGACAGATTTGTTTTCTGATATTTTTACAGACTTTAACCCTCTCCTTACCAACAATAGGAAAATCGTCACATTCGTTACGATAAAACCAACATTTTTCCTTATTCAAATTTCTCTTGTACATCATACAATTTTAAGAAAATGAACAGTGTGTTGTAGAGCATGCTTTGCCAAAGAAATTATGTATGGCAAGAACTTACTGTTATTGTGTTTGAGTGATAAAAAAATCTATGTTTGTGTTAGTTGGGTGTAAAGTTTTGGGGGAAAAAAATTCCTGAAAATGGCTGGTAAGGAGGGAGTTAATGGTTCTGCTGATCGATATTTTTCATTTTGAATCGAGGTTGATGTGTCGTTCAATATTCTTGAAATTTCCTCTTTTTAATTTAAAAAAAAAAAGTTCCCACTGGCAGCTATGACTTTGAGTGCATGTCTACAAATTCCCAAAGCACGCCCTCCTTGCCTTTCTTTTCCTTTCTCTTTCTCTCATTCCCTTTTATTATCGAAACAGGAAGTCAATAGTAGTAGGCAATATTCAAACTCATCCCATCTACCAGTTCCTCGTCTCGTAAAAAAATGCAAATGTATAACAGGGTGCTCAAAGAAGTGACAGTCAAGGAAATAAGTACAAGAGAGACTTCAATTTAGTTTACAAAGACAATAAATGATGTCAACTTTTCTGGTTTTGCCAAACTCAACAAAATTGATGATGGATTCGACACTGAAATCGAGCGCGAGATTGTCACTTTTGTATTTGATGTCTTATTTATCACTTACTTTGTTGATATAGGGGAAACCTGAAGCGTTTACATTCGTATAATTTGTTTAATTCCACATTCGTCTCTTAAGTGTCTTGTTCACCATCTACTTTGTTGATAAAGGGGAAACCAGAAACATTCACATTATTTGTTTTTGTAAATCAAAATATGATTCAACAGTTGTGACATCACTTCCCTCGTCATGACGCATAGTAACTTGGTAAAACTGGTTCTAAACTATCGGAACAATTGCAGACGTCCTAATGAAATACTTCTCCGACGGGCATAAAAGTGTATCTGGAGGGGAAAAACATTATAAATCTGATCATGTTTTGACTTTTATGCATTCTGATCCAATGACTTGTGAAAAAGTCTCTCACCAGCATGAAGAATAAAAAAGTACCGATTTTCTTTGTTTAGAACCAAGCTGCTGGTTGCTGGGTGGACGTGATATCAGACTATTGAATCCTATTGAAGCTTCTATTCTACTTTCATTGGTTTTTTTGGGGTTTTCTCTCTCTCTCTCTCTCTCTCTCTCTCTCTCTCTCTCTCTCTCTCTCTCTCTCTCTCTCTCTCTCACTCTCTCTAGAGAGAGAGAGAGAGAGAGAGACATCATGTAAAACCATATTACGTTACCAATATTTCATCAGAGAGGTGGGTGTTAGTATTAGATAACAAATGGTTTCGTAGCAACAACTGTGGTTAATGATCATAGGACAGGACTGTCAAAATGCTTTTCGGAAGAATGATACAATACTGGCTTTGCTAATAATAATAATAATAATAATAATAATAATAATAATAATAATAATAATAATAATAATAATAATAATAATAATAATAATAATAATAATAACAACACTTGTCATAATACTAACAACAGTAAAAAGCTTCACACTACATACACGAATGGTTTTTCCTAACATATTCAATATATTGTTCTCCATAGAGTGAAATGCTGTGTTCCTGATAAATTTTATTTGAAAACTTGGTGATACCCAGCCAGTAAAACTTTTTATTTTTTAAATCCTGTACAATTATGATTGTATTAATTTTTAAAAACTTATTTTGATCCCATTCTCTGTCTCTTTATATATATATATATCTCTCTCTCTCTCCATGACTTAGTGGAACTACCCATTTATCATGGTCCGCCAAGACAGATCCACTGCCTTCACGTTCTTCGCCAAAACAGCTGATCAGAGAGACAAGTGGAGGGAGGCCATCACGCTGGCTCTGTAAATAACCTTTTGACAATAATAATAATGATAATAATAATAATAATAATAAATAATAATAATAATATATAATAATAATAATAATATAATAATAATAATAATAATAATAATAATATAATAATAATAGTAATAATAATATATATTAATAATAATAATATAATAATAATATAATAATAATAATAATAATAATAATAATAATAATAATAAATAATAATAATAATAATAATATAATAATAATAATAATAATAATAATAATATAATCATAATAATAATAATAATAATATAATAATAATAAATAATAATAATAATAATAATAATAATAATAATAATAATAATAATAATAATAATAATAATAATAATAATAATAATAGGTACAGAAAACTGATTTTTCAAACCCAACAATGCTCAATTTAGTCACTTTTGCTTAAAAGAGTTTGCAATTCTGAGCATTTTGATACCAATATCATACATGTATCTCAATTTTTAAGGAAGATATTGTCATTTGAAAATTTGACAATTTCGTCGTCGCGACACCCTGCTTCAGCACCCAACTTCGGGACTTCGTATAAAAAAAAGTATCGGGCTCACAATGACAAAATTTCAACTGCTTAGAGTCTCATAGAAATTAAACAACTCCAATTTTTTTCAGAACTCTAGCTCTTTATTTAATTACATTTTAAGCGCCACGAAAACGCAAAAAATGCATATTTCCCATAAATCGCCAAGGGAGACAAAAAATGTGTCCGTCGAGGCAGCCTCTGGTCGGCACGCCATTTTGCTCTCACTGACTGGGCTGTGCAACTCGTGTTTATTTACCAAAGTTAAATGCTGGGCGAATGCGGGCGATACTTATAATCGGTACGGCATTTCCATATTTTAAGAGAAAATGGATGAGCTTTCCAGTAATGTAAAAATAGTCTGCTGAAATTTTGTGGAAATGAGTTTAATCTTCCTTTTTTTGAGAAATTTTAAAAATATAATCGCTTCCCCTAAATAAACCAACAGTTATTTGGTATCGATCAAAACGTCAAGATCTTGTGCACATTTTAAACCAATTACTGATCCGATACCACCCATGGCCCGAATTCGCCAAGCTCTTCAAGATGACCGATCGCGAAAAGTTCGTTTTTTTCCATCAGCGGGCGAGCCGATTAGTGACTTGTTTCGAAACCCACTTAAATTATCTTCAAAAAAAGCAGATAAATCATTTAGACACCATTTTAAAGGGATTTGAATAAGCTTTCGATTGATATAAATTTTATCCTTGTCATTTTGATATTTAATGGAATACAACGAAGTAAAATTTATGTAAAACACATCGAAAATTGTCCGCCAGAGCGCATTAGCGGCAGTTTGCCGTACCTAATAATAATAATAATAATAGTAATAATAATAATAATAATAATAATAATAATAATAATAATAATAATAATAATAATAATAATAATAATAATAATATTATTTATATCAAATGAAAATTGGGATTTGTCACTTCTCTTGGGGTCTCTTTAATCATAATTAATTAAAACACATTTTATGGCTATGTGATTTTGTGGTATGACACTCGTTTTCGGATCCGAAGGTCCTGGGTTCGAGCCTCGCTCAGCGCATATTTGAGTCCTTGGAAAAGGCTCTTTACTCACATTCTCTCACCATACTCAGGTGTAAAATGAGTATCTGGCCTTTAACAGTGTTGTCTGTAAAATTGCCTAACAGGCGTCATGTCTCGTCCTACATGTTAAGTGTTGCTGTTGGCCAGGGACCCCTTGTAAAGTGCCCTGAGCATGTTTAGTGGATATTGCGCTATATAAAATTTCAATTTTTTCTAATTAAAAAAAAACAAACGGTCTAAGCCTACAGCTATGAGGCTTTGTCAGGGAGGAAAACAGGATTTGTTCTGCAGTAAGATAGACAATGCCGGTACCTGCCAGTTACTAATTTTACATCTGAGTATGGTGAGACACTTTGTGTAAAGAGCTTTTTCCAAGCACTTGCGCAGCCCACATGAAGACTTGAACCCCGGACCTAGAGGTGACAAGCCAAGTGTCCTACCAGAGGACCACAAAACCGCAAACCTAAATCATAACCAGGATTTTAAAGTAAAAATTCCAGAATAATAATAATAATAATAATAATAATAATAATAATAATAATAATAATAATAATAATAATAATAATAATAATAATAATAATAATAATAATAATATTATTGTTATTATTATTATTATTATTATTATTATTATTATTATTATTATTATTATTATTATTATTATTATTATTATTATTATTATTATTATTATTATTATTCTGGAATTTTTACTTTAAAATCCTGGTTATGATTTAGGTTTGCGGTTTTGTGGTCCTCTGGTAGGGCACTTGGCTTGTCACCTCTAGGTCCGGGGTTCAAGTCTTCATGTGGGCTGCGCAAGTGCTTGGAAAAAGCTCTTTACACAAAATTTCTCACCATACTCAGTTGTAAAATTAGTAACTGGCAGGTACCGGCATGTCTATCTTACTGCAGAACAAATCCTGTTTTCCTCCCTGACAAAGCCTCATAGCTGTAGGCTTAGACCGTTTGTTTT
>NC_088368.1:19358828-19361328 GCF_034508935.2 Berghia stephanieae | reverse complement strand
GCAAAGCAATATTATTATACCCCTTTTATTAAAGGGAAAACCCGCTTTTACTAAAGCATAATAGCAAAAAATAAATTGTGAGGCTTCCCTATTGTCCTTTATTTTTAAAAAAACGTAGCAGTTCTTCTTTGCACACATGCCAAATCTTACGAATTTTTCGTAATTTTACAAATTTTAGACAAATTTCATGGCCTAATACAAACTTTTATGGAAAATTACGAATTTTTAATTCTTAGTAATACTTAAATGATAATAATAATGATAAGAAGAAGAAGAACAACAACTACTATTACTACTACTGTACTACTACTATTACTACTACTATAATAATGATGATAATAATAATAATAATAATATTGTGGTTGCTCATACACAATTTCAGAAATTACGAATTTCCTTGTCAAATTACTAAAAATTGACATTAGAATGACTAAATTTGGTTTTCAAGTTGGCAAGTCTGTCTTTGACAAATTTCCTGTGACCAATACATTTCATTTTCTTTTTTGTCCACCAGTGATATTAAAGGCAGAGGCTATAGAGGCTTACAGGGGTGCCCCAGCACCGCCAGCCCCTTACCGACCTGTTCTGTCCTTCAACAAAGAAGATGTGATAGAAGTTATAGGAAAACCCTCAGACAGTTGGTGGAAGGTGAGTTTGTCCAGAGTTGTATCAATTCTTCACTGATGGCATTGCCAAAATGAATATGTATGAAGCTGATATGAATATAATTGATGTAGTAGAATTAAGAATGAAGAAGTATGGAAAAGAACACAGCAGAAACCAGTGGAAAGGGAAATAGGAAGAAGACGATGGAGGTGGATTGGACACATCCTTAGAAAGAATGACTCCACTATAACAAAGAAAGTATTGGACTGGAACCCTCAGGGCAGAAGATCAAGGGGAAGGCCACAGGGAGAAGAATTAAAGAAGCTGATATACAGAGAAGTGATAAGACATGGAACGAGTTAAAAAAGTTAGCTAAGGATAGAGAAGGATGGAAACTGTTATGTAAACTGTTATGTCTGTGGCCTATACCCTGACCCAGGTTGAAAAAGGCAATAATGATGATGATGATGAATATAATAGCTTCAAATAAGAACAAAATACCAGAAGTTTAAAGTTTCGGGCCCATCCCTTCATCAGACTTTACTGTACTTAACGTGGTGTATTTACGTTTTTTATTGATTTTCTTTTTGGCTGAAGAAGGGGCTTGAGTCCAAATTTTCTGTGTTTGGAGTTTTACTTTTTGAAGCTGCTACATATTCATTTACAACAAGAAATTAAGTGAGTAGAAAAGTGCCAGAAGACAATAGAGAATAAAAATTTTTCGCAGCGGTGATGGGGGTTTGAACCCGCAACCTTCCACCTTACTGGTACGACAACTCCGTCTGGCCGGTGAGAGCGTGACTCTACCGTATGAGCTATCCAGGAGGGAGGGAGGGAGGGAGAGAGAGAGAGAGAGAGATAGAAAGAGAGAGAGAGAGAGAGAGAGAGAGAGAGAGAGAGAGAGAGAGAGAGAGAGAGAGAGAGAGAGAGAGAGAGAGAGAGAGAGAGAGAAGAGAGAGAAGAGAGAGAGAGAAGAGAGAGAGTTTTATAATGTATAATCAAATCTATCAATCTATCTCCACCCAGGGCCGATATAGGGGAGAAGAGGGATACTTTCCTCCCAGATTTGTGCTGGAGAAGCGTGTGGTAAGTGTTTATCTTTTTCATTCTTAGAAAGCCTTCTTAGGTTCCTGGTTGAAGTTCCGGTTTTGGTGGTGCAAAATCAAAGTCCTAGGAAAAGGATTTACTCACATTCTCTCACAGCACTCACACGTTGAATGAGTACCTTTCCGTTTAAAGCGTTGTTTGTTTTGAAAAAAAGAAAAAATTGAATTGTAATATTGGCCTTAAGGCATCATGTCTCGTCTTTCTCATCTTTAATGTTACTGTTGGCTTTTGACCCTGCAGTTTGAGCAGGTTTAGCGGATAATGCTCAATAAAATCTCAATCTATTTTTTTTTTAAATAATTTTTTTAATTAACTTGTTTTTGCAGTCATTTTTCATTTTTTGTATCCAATAAAATCATGATAATCTTTAATATTTTATAAATGAATGCTCTATATAATTTAAAACAAAAATGTTTATATCATCACCATCATGCCTTTTGTCTTTTATCATTTACTATGTCTTTATCATCATCATCATGTTGCAATACTATTATCATATGTTGTTGTTGTTAAATTGAATTCGTATCACGTTTCCATCAAACTTGTCTTACAGTAATATGTTTTGTTTTATATCACTGTAAAGCGCTTAGAGCCTGTGACAACGGGGTAAAGTGCTATATAAATGCCATTTACTATTATTATTATTATTATTATCATCATCATCGTCATCATCATCATCATCATCATCACATTATTTTGATAATCGAATTCCACTCCCTCCCCCTCCCCCCCTCCATCCATTTTCCTTTTCTTAACATGATAAACTTTTCCATATATCAAAACTTTC
>NC_088368.1:19338564-19358728 GCF_034508935.2 Berghia stephanieae | reverse complement strand
TTTATCCTTTTTTTTTTTTCGTCTTTCAGAGGTATATAATATACTTTAATAAAACAAAGGGGTGTTAAAAAAAAAAAATAAATATATAAAACTTAAAGACAATCATTTATGAATAGTTGGTAAGACAGATAAGACAAAGAGTATGAAAAGTGTCCTGTGTATGCTCACTATTAAATAAAAACAGAATTACTGACAGATACATGAATAGGGGAAATGTGCCAATGAAGGATAAACAACCATGTTATCTTCCTGTATCATTAAAATTTAAAAAAATAAAAAAATAGAGCATTTATATAGAGCAATCAACCACTAAACGTGCTCAAAGTGCTGTACAAGGGGTCCATGGCAACAGCACACTTTACATGTAAGGACGGGGACATGACGCCTGTGTGGCGATTTACAATTTTTTTCGCGGACAGTGAGACAGAACTTTTGTTAACGGTCTCAGGTACTCACTTTTCACGGGTACGGTGAGAGTTAAGTCCAGAAAGTGAGTAAGAGACTTTCCAAGGCTCATCTATGGGCTCGGGCGTGGCTCGACCAGGACCTCTGGTCAAAGTCGAGTGTCATACCACAAGGACCACATAAGCGCATTTTATAGACCAATTTTCAATTTTAGTTTTTTTTAAACATTTTATTGAACCTTAGCCTATTGAGCACTTGACACAGATGTTCTTTTTCTTTTCATTTCTAAGTTCATTATTATGATTATGGTGATATTTTATCGTAAATTTTTTTTTTTCCCTTCTAAATTCATTTTTATGATTATGGTTATAATTATCGTAATTTTTTTTTCTTTTTCGCAGACACATCTTTCTCTTCGATAAGGTCATGTTGATGTGTAAAGCAAAGGTGAGTTGGTCATTCATATTGAGTTGAGTTTATCATTGATGATAGTGATGATAATTGTTATAATTAGTCATTCTTGTAGAGCACCAGCTGTGTGGATACCTTCTTTCTATGCGCCTTACATCGGCCTACACACGCCTTACACCAGCATACACGTTTCCATGCTCAGATAAAATGATTCATGCACACCCACAGAGATGGGCACGGAAAATGTAAAAAAAAAAAACCAAACACACCATGTGACAATGTTATCATGTAGATAGAGCTTATTGAAACATTATTTTGTCTCAGTCCCTGTTCACCCCCCCCCCCCCCCCCCCCACCATCTCTCTCTCTCTCTCTCTCACTCACTCTCTCTCTCTCTCTCTCTCTCTCTCTCTCTCTCTCTCTCTCTCTCTCTCTCTCTCTCTCTCTCTCTCTTTTTTTTTTTCTTCTACTTCCCCCTCTCCCCCACTCTTCTTTTTTTTCCTGACATTCACACTTTTTTCTCTGATAAAATTTGAATTGATCCTTAATTTAAGTGATATTAGTTTTTAAAACAAATTGTCAATCACAAATAGAGCTTTTTCACGTTCTATTCAAGGAAATAACACGGAACTGAATAAAGATTCTTCTTTCTAAGTTTTTTGTCTAACTTTACGTTGTCTTCAATGGAAATCTAATTTGAAGTTAGCTGTCGTTGATGCCTGTTTTATTCTTTGTTTTTTTTTTTCTTTTCTTTTCATCGTTTTCTGTCGTATTTTCACAATAGCAAACTGCTGTAGTTTTCACCACTTGTAATTTTATTAGTTTTGAACTTGAAATTTTCAATTATTTTTTTCCCTTCTTTACGTGCACAGTAGTTTCTGCCAAAATGCACAGCTTGCTAGTCATTTGAAGAGATAAAAAATCATTAATTTGGAACCACATATATCAAAGTGACAAATAAGTTTAGAAGGCTCTGCTGTAGGATAGAAATCTGAACAGGGGTGTAAGAAAACTAATAAATAGAGGTGCCTAAATGAGTCAATAAAATGGAGATAAAGATAAAGGGAGTAAATCTGACTCATGAATGAACAACACAAAACAAACGACGTTTCGGCCTTGGCCTTTATCAAGTAAACACAGAATACATATATATTTATATTAGATTGTCATAATACTATAGAAGAAAAATTGTAAATGTGTGTGTGTGCGTGTGTGTGTGTGTGTTTGTGTGTGCAATGGAAGAGAGAGAAAGAGAGATGAAAAACGATATACCTGTAAGAAAGAGTACCGGGCACAGCAGAAAGGAAAAATACAATGTGATTTTTTTTTTTTGGAGAAGAATTTTTCTTGTATTTTTTTTCTTTTCTGTTTTGTCTGGCGCTGTTCAGATTTCTCTCAATTTGGACCCATGCGAAGATCATTGTAGTAAAGGACCATGCCTTGTTCTTTTAAACTTATTCTTATTGGTTTTTTTTTTTTTCTCGGCTTGTAGGATATGCTGTCTGTAACAATTTCCAAGCAAAAAATAAAAATGAGAGAGAGAGAGAGAGAGAGAGAGAGAGAGAGAGAGAGAGAGAGAGAGAGAGAGAGAGTGTTAAATGTCGCTGTTGACCAGGGACCGCTTGTAAAGCGCTTTGAGCATGTTTAGTGGATATTGCGCTATTTAAAGATCAATTTAAGTTTGTGAAAATCCCTCCAAATATTTGCAGCTGGAGACCATGTAAGGAGTAGTAGGTGAATAAACACATTTGAATTGGGGGATCTTGCCGACAGTTCATTTGCTATAACACTTTCCTCATAAGCAAAGGACCTATAATATCCATCCCTGTTTCCCCTTCCTGACCTCACAACAGTTGATGGGTAGCTGTAATTGTACAATGCTGATCGTTTTCCTCGGATCCGTGGAAATCTGCGATTTTTGAGTCAGAGGAGGAATTTCCTTTTTTTTTTAAAACCAAATGTACTGGCAGTGAGAAATTTGCTGTGTGGTGGAACAAATAGAGTATCAAGAGAGCGTGTGTGTGTGTGTGGGGGGGGGGGATGCTGTAAAAATAATGGGGCTAACAGGCAATCATTAAAAATTTTCCTCCCTTTTCAGTTTTTGGCACCATCAGCACTGATTGTATGTTTTCTGCTTGTGTATGGTCTGCTAGCTAAATTCGATCTAGCCTTAGTTTGTTCTCGGGGTATACCAGTTGGGGAAGCGTGACACAGCAGTATGGTTTTTGCTTTGAACCCAAAAGTTACCAGTCCTGCTGTGCCATGTGGCTTTGAGAGAGTCTTTTTGCAACGCTGCACTGCGTAGATGCTTGGTTTATTTCGAGTCTTCCCTTGGAAAAGACTTCAAACAAATTAAGGAATGAATAAATTTGTTATTATTTTTATGGACTTAAACTAATGTCTTATATATTTCTCCTTCCGGAATTAGTACCGTTTTTTTTGTCACTGGTGTAGGATAGAAATACTAATAAATAGAGCAGGTGTCTAAATGAGTCAATAAAATGGAGATTAAGATAAAGGGAGTAAAATCTGACTCATGAATGAACAACACAAAACAAACGACGTTTTGGCCTTTGGCCTTTTTCAAGTAAACACAAAATACATAAATATTTATATATTTTTCAAGTAAACACAAAATACATAAATATATATATATATATATATATATATATATTATATATATATATATATATATATATATATAAATATAAATATTTATGTATTTTGTGTTTTCTTAAAAAAAGGCCAAAGGCCGAAACGTCATTTGTTTTGCGTTGGTCATTCATGAGTCAGATTTACTCCCTTTATCTTTATCTCTATGTTAGATAGAAATTTGAAAAGGTGTGATTGAAACAGGGTCAAACAATGCAGAGAGAAAAATGCTAGAAAAAAATCAGTCCAACCTCATTGAGTCCCACTTGAGGCAGGCTTCATTTTTGTGATGATTTTTTTTAGGGTATGTTTCTCTCTGCTTTGTCCGGCACCGTTCTATACACGACACCTTTTCAGATTTGTGGGGCAGTGTGTAATTTGGTGGAAACTATTTCAGTTACAAAAAATTATTTTTTATTGTCGTTGTTGTCTCATTGTCAAGTTTTAAACAAAGTCTGCATCTTCCACGAAGTGTAAATAATTTTCACCGGCATAATTTTGTTGCATATCTAGATCCAGTCTTTTATCTTTTCTTCTTTGATATCCATTCTGTCTCTCTCTCCCTCTCTCTCTCTCTCTCTCTCTCTCTCTCTCTCTCTCTCTCTCTCTCTCTCTCTCTCTCTCTCTCTCTCTCTCTCTCTCTCTCTCCACACCTCTGCCTTAATATTTTGTCTCTGAGTGGCTGAACGGTTAAAGGAATGGAGAATTGAATTGTTTAAAATAACGAAAATAAAAAGCTCATGAAGTGCAGAGTCCAGATGTAGTAGTAGTAGTAGTAGTCATCAGCTCTCAAGCAAGCTCTTATTCTTATCCCTGCTTTTTTGTTGAATTGGTCAACTATTTTGAGGTGCATATTTTTGTATGGCCAGTTGTTTTGTTTTTTTTCCTGTTCTTTCAACAAGGTTGCCAAATTTCCGTATGTTTACAGAATTCAGTATTTTATAAACCCTCAGCGAAGTGGCCGAGTGGTTAAGGCATTGCACTGTGATCCGGAGGACCCGGGTTCGAGCCCCGCTTCGGCACTTTCGTGTTTTTTTTTTCCTTGAGCAAGATTATTAATCCCCAATTTGCTCACTTGGACAACATGAGTGATTCCTGTTGACATCAGACATCTTGTTTGATGAGTTATCTATATTCCTTTTTTAATAAACCCCCAGTATATTCTCCAATCACCTGCTGAATGGAATAAAAAAGTTAACTACACAATGTCTTTTGACTGGAGTTCTGCACTCAGAAATGGTTCGATAAAAAAAACCCCCTTATCTCAATGATGTATTGCAGTTCAACATATTTAAATTGATTGTACAGAGTTAGAACAATTAAGGTCACAACATTATGAAAACAAGGAGTTCAAGTCTCTGTTCCAGTCGGTCGATCCGCTTACAATTTTAAAGTATCTGGAGGAATGTGAACTCCTGCAGAAATTGTAAATAAATAATTTTAAAACAACAAACATGTGACGATTATGATTTTATAAAAATTTTATTACAACAGTACACGATTGAGCAGCTATGGCCCCTCCAGGCCGATAAAAATTGATAAAAGACAGAAACCGGTGCTTAAATGACCTAAATAGTGTCGAAAGCGCCGTTAAACACCTAAAAACAAACAAACAAACAAACAATATCTATGTTTTTGCTTATAAAAATTCAGTAAATTTTGTGCTTCCTGACTTGGCAACCCCGTTTTTTAAAAAATGGTGTTGAAATATTGGGAGAGAAAAAAATAAAGTGAGAAGATGTGACTCGTATATAAGGGAACAACACAAAACAAACAACATTGTTTCCACATTTGACGAAATGTGATATTTTGTAAATTTACATATTTGTGTTGGTGTTTTCTGTCTCCTGACGAAGGCCAAGGGCCGAAACGTTGTGTGTTTTGTGTTGTTCCCTTATATATGAGTCACATCTACTCACTTTATTTTTTTCTCTCCATTTTACTGGCTCATTTAGGCACCTCTAGCTTTTGTTGAAATATTTGAATTGTATCGTCTGGTTATTATTTAGGAACAATAAGAGATTGGTGCATCTTGGTGGTTGGAAATGTACTGTAAATGATTGTATTGTATTCCTGGACTTGTTACTATTACATTACTAAACTGATGTTTTCTCTTGTGACTAGGGGTAAACTGGTGATTGGTGATGTACGATTGGATATATATATCTCTCTTTGTTTTTGTTTTTTCTTTTTAGTTAGATTTTTTGGGGATCTGTTTTGTATTTTCTCTCTTACAACTAGTTTTACTATTTTTTTTTGTTTTTCTGTTCCTCTCCACATCCTCCTCCTCTCTGTCTCTCTCTCTCTCTCTCTCTCTGTCCATCTTCCCCTCCCCATCTTTGGCTCTTTCTACCTTCCCCATCTCTTTCTCTCTCTGTGGTATATTTTTCTGAAAAGTCTGACTTTGATGACAAACAAAAAAAAAAAAAGAAGAAAAGAATAAGCATATTGGAAATGTGTTTTTTTTTAATTTTTAATTTTTTTTTTATACACCTCATAGTGCTCCTCCAAAATGTAAGCAAACGACATGGGTCTCTGTCCTCACTGTCTTAAATTTCTGGGCGTAGGACCTTTGAAAGTTTCTCTATCTTTATTGTTGTATCATTTTTTGCCTTTCATATTGATGTATAGGGTAAAATGCTATGCTATGATATTGCGCAATGTCAGGAATTTTCTTTCCTTCTTTCTTTTTTTTTTTTTCATGTCATAAAATAAAATATAGGGTAAGAAAAAAAAATAGGATGATGATGATGATGATATATCTTAATCAGCTGTGAGTGTTTTTACTGTCAGTTTAAGCCATCATTTAGTATATTGTACAGTGCTGATGGTTTTCCTCGGATCCGCGGAAATCCGCGATTTTGGAGTCCAGAGGAGGAATTTCCTCCTTTTAAAAATTACATTTACTTGAAACAATGTGTTAGCAATGAGAGAGTTGATGTGTGGTGGAACACACAGGTGCAGTTTCCCACTCTCCAGAAGTTAGCTAGAGTATCAATGATAGTCTATCATCTTAATTGTTCTAAAAGTGGGGTTTAGTGCAGTAGAAATGGGGCTTAAAGGCAATCATTCAACATTCTCCTACTTTTTCACTTTTTGTCACCATCAGTACTGATTGTTTTTTATGAAACTGCTTTCTTTACTAAAGTGTCCATTGAAGGAAGAAAATAATGATACTTGTAGTCAGCTCTGAGTGTTTATATCTTGTTTTGTGAATGCTTTTTTTACCAAAGTGTCTTCGGAAGAGAGAAAAAAAAATGAAAGATACATTTTGTAATCAGTTGTAAATGTTTTTACAGTAATTCATCATTTAGTATGTATCGTGTTTTATGAAGCAGCTTTCTTTACCATAGTGTCTGTCTCTGGCATAATAATAATAATAATACAGTTGCTTCATTGGAACAATATAGCCCATTACAATAATTATAGAATGGGTTTTTTGGGGATTTTTTTTGTTTGCGACAAATGATTTCCTCTTTTTCGATTTTTGTCACCCTTCATCATCATCATTGCCTTTTTCACCCTGGGTCAGGGTATAGGCCACAGACAAACAGTTTCCATCCTTCTCTATCCTGAGCCAACTTTTTTATCTCATTCCAGGTCTTACCACTTCTCTGTATATCAGCTTCTTTAATTCTTCTCCATGTTCCTCGTGGCCTTCCCCTTGATCTTCTGCCCTGAGGGTTCCAGTCCAATACTTTCTTTGTTATAGTTGAGTCATTCTTTCTAAGCGTGTGTCCAATCCACCTCCATCGTCTTCTTCCTATTTCCTCTCCCACTGGTTTCTGTTGTGTTCTTTTCCATACTTCTTCATTTTTTATTCTATCCATCCATTTTATTCTGAGTAGCTTACGCATGCACCTGTTTACGAAAATCTGTACCCTCCTTATACATGCCTGTGATGCGTTCCAAGTTTCACATCCATACAGTAGGACAGACTTCACGTTTGAGTTGAAAAGTCTTAGCTTTAGTCGAAGGGAAATATCTTTAGTTCTCCAAACTCTGTTCAAAGATGTGAATGCAGCCTGTGCCTTTCCTATTCGTGCTTTCACCTCTGCTTCCGTGCCTCCATCCTTGTCAATTATACTTCCGAGATAGCAGAAAGTGTCTATATCTTCGAGTTCCTGATCTTTTACTTTGATCTGCTCCCTTTGACGCGTACCTATCCTCAAGACCTTTGACTTTGCAGGGTGAATTCTTAGACCAATTGATTCCGAGAGGCTGTTTATAATTGTGGTTTTTGCTTGCATCTGGTCCTGGGTGTGGGACAAAAGAGCCAGATCATCTGCAAAATCCAGATCATCCAACTGTGTCCAGGGGGTCCACTGTATCCCATTTCTTCTCCCTTTGGAGGTTTCCTTCATTAGCCAATCAATGGCAAGAATGAACAGGAATGGAGAGAGCAAGCATCCCTGCTTGACACCAGTCTTAATTTCAAAGCTGTCAGTAAGCTGATCTTCATGTACAACCTGCAACTTGATCCTTCATACATTTCCTTAATGAGGTTTACTATCTTTTCAGGGAGTCCATAATGTGCCAGAATTTTCCACAATGTTTCTCTGTCAATACTGTCGAAAGCCTTCTCGTAATCCAGGAAGTTGACAATAAGAGGAGAGTTCCATTCTATAGACTGTTCCACTATGACTCGCAGAGAGGCAATCTGGTCGGTGGTTGAACGGTTTTTCCGAAAACCTGCCTGTTCGTCCCGCAGTTTAGCATCTGTTGCATTCTTAATTCTCTCTAAAATAATTCGATTGAAAACCTTTCCTGGGATAGAAAGAAGAGTGATGCCTCGATAATTATTACAATTACTGAGGTCCCCTTTCTTTGGAAGCTTGATAAGATGTCCTTCCTTCCAATCCTTTGGGAATATCCCGTCATTCCAGATTCTCTCAAATAGTGGGTGCAGGGCCTCAGCATTTCTTTCCGCATCAACTTTTAGAGCCTCCGGTGGAATCTGGTCTGGTCCAGCAGCTTTCCCCCTTTTCATCTTATTAATGGCACCCACAATCTCTGCTATCGATGGTGGATCACAGCTAATTGGTAGCTCAATCCTTGCAGGCAAAATTTCTGGCTGGTTCTCTGGTGGTGGTCTGTTCAGAAGGCAGTTGAAATGTTCCCTCCATCGTTCAGACTGAGCCTCTTTTCCAAAAATAGTTTTCCCATCTTTGTCTTTGACTGGTATCTCTGGTTTCCCATATTTTCCAGCAAGTGTCTTGGTAGTTTGATAAAGGATCCTCATGTGTCCTCCAGTCGCTGCTGCTTCTGCTTTCTCTGCAAGTCTGTTCATGAATGCTTCCTTGTCTTTCTTCACAGATCTTTTGACTTCCTTAGCTATGGCTCGATACTGCTCTTGTGCATCCAGTCTTGAAGCCCTTGTTCGGCTTGCATTCACTTGTTCCTTCCTTGTTCTCCTCTTTTCAATAAGGTCCAAGGTGGTTGGACTTATCCATTCTTTATGTTCCGATTTCTTTACCCCCAATACCTCGTGGCAAGTTGTTATGTAGACTTCCTTGATCTTTGCCCAATGTGACTCTACATCTATGTCCTCCTCGAGCTCAGTAAGAGGTTGAAATCTATTACTCAATTGTAGTTTGAATTCCTCATTCTTTTCCCCATCAAGTCCATTCACCTCGAATTTTTTTCTTGTATGTGATCTGGCCCCATGTTTTCTGAGTCGGAGCTTAAGCTTTGCCAATAGCAGGTGGTGGTCTGATCCAACATCTGCCCCTCTCCGTACTGTCACATCTTCCAATGAACGTCTGAATCTACGAGAGATACAAAAATGATCAATCTGATTCTCTGTCACACCATCTGGTGAGACCCAAGTTGCTTTGTGGATCCTCTTATGGGGGAACACTGATCCTCCAATCACCAAACTGTTGAATGCACAGAAATTTGCAAATCTCTCACCATTATCGTTCATTTCTCCCATGCCATGACGTCCCATGATACCTTCATAACCTACGTTATCCTGTCCCACTTTTGCATTAGCATCTCCCATCAATATGTTGACGTCTTTCCTTGGCAACTTGTCAATGACTTGTTGTAGCAGACTATAAAATGTATCTTTGTCCTCATCTGTTGCATCGTTTGTTGGGGCATAGATCTGTACAATGTTCATGCTGATCTTCTTACTCCGTGTTGTAAAGGATGCCATGATGATCCTTTCTCCGTGTTGTTCCCATCCTCTCAGTGACTTCTGGGCAAACTTGCTTAGAATTATTCCTACTCCCTGTGTATGAATCCCGTCCCCTCTCCCTGAATATAAAATCTTCTCCCCAGACTTGAGGTGTTTCTGTCCGGATTGTATCCAGTGGGTTTCGCTTACTCCAAGTATATGCAGCCTGTATCTTCTCATCTCAGTCACAACTTGAGAGCTTTTTCCTGCTTCATACATGGTGCGAACGTTCCACGACGCAATTCGAAGCTGCTTGTTTGGCGAAGACGTCATCGGGTCAGCAGAGTCCTTTCGGCTTTGTCTGTTGTCCTTCATAAATTCTGTAATTCCAGAAACTCTTCGGTCGCCCAAGCTTAAAAAAGGATTTGGTTTGTCTGCGTTTCTGTAACGATTTGAGTTTAACGGAAAGGGGTGTTAACCCTTTGCCAACCCCCAACCTGGAGGACCAGGTGACTCGAAGATGGGAGAATCACACACCATTAGTCGCCTTTTACGACACGCTGGCTTGGCGTTGGGCTATTCTTGACCCTCTCAGTTGAGGGACCCCGGACACCACACGGGAGTTTGTCACCCTTATCTCTGATATATTTTTTTTATTATGCCTTTTGCGCCACGATATCATAAGATATCGTCGCCTAAGCATTCCACGAAGGAATATAGATAACTCATCAAACAAGATGTCTGATGTCAACAGGAATCACCCATGTTGTCCAAGTGAGCAAATTGGGGGTTAATAATCTTGCTCAAGGAAAAATACGAAAGTGCCTGAAGCGGGGCTCGAACCCAGGTCATCCGGATCACAGTGCAATGCCTTAACCGCTCGGCCCTCCTATCTCTGATTTAAGTATTTTAAAAAGTATGTATGAAACTGCCAGAGGAGGCAGAGAGAAAAATACTAGCAAAGAAAAAACAAACATCACAAAACATCAGCCTGCCTTGACTAGGTGATTGAACCTCAGACCTCATGGTTATCTGTCAGACGTGTTACCATGACTCGATAGTTGGGCAATTTAATGCCTGTCGTCTTCACAAGGGTATGCGTATCTGCTTGGTGATATATAAATGGCATGACAGGGTAATCCATTTAAAATCTCTCAGAAGTAGATGGCCTGAGGTTAGAAGAGTGTTCAGAACAGACCTTGGGTTTGAAAAACCAAGTTGGGTGCATTCCAATAGTTTTGGTTTACAATTTGATAAAGAAATTGTGTTTGTATTGTTGTTCCAATTAAGCAACTTTCCCATTGAATTGCTGTTATAATTAGGTGCTTGCATTGAATTATAAATCCAGAAATCTTTCAGCAGAGTTTGATTACTTTAAACGTAGTTCTGGCCTATTTTTACTATCTATTTCATCTTCTTTGGAATTTTTATACCATTGTATAGTCTCTTTTCTCATGTACTACCCATCTATATGTTTCTATATTATATAGAATGTAAACATCTGTATTTGTTCCCTTGTGTGTATTCCCCCATTTCCTCCTTCACTACCTAGATGGTGGAAAAATTGCTTTGGGTAAGATGATGCAGAGAATGCTACCGCTGTCACTTCTGCTGCTGCTCTCGCTGCTGCTGCTATTGCTGACATTGCTCAGATCCTGTGCTTATTTATTCTTCTTTTCGCAATGCAATATATAACAACTCTGATATTAACTCTCTCATGTTCGTGGACAAATTGATGCCTCTCTTTCTCCTCAATCTGATATTATGTCGAGTTGAATCAGATGATGAAAAGTGAATTTAAATAAGCTGAAATTGGCCAGTGGAATGACATTTTACTTGATAATTGCTTAAATTTTTTTTTGCTTTTTTCTTTATGAAACAAAAATGTTGTTGGCAACATCTCATATTTCTGGCTATTTTTACAATCTGAATCGTCTCGACATTTTACTGTTTTGCGGCAATGGTTCACAATTTACTTGAATTTTATTTTCATCTTGAACACTAGAGAGTTAATCAATTTGATTTGAATCATTATATTCAACTGTCAGACATCTATATCGAGGGTGATCCATTGTTAACTGTAACTAGTGCAATGTGCGATGAAATTTATTGTTTTAAACTTATATATTAATGTTAAAGCCCATTCTCTCCCCTTATCCTTATGAAGTCACCAACCAACATAGACTAACCACAATCCCATTATATAGCAGGACTAGTCATGTGATCTCAACACACATAACCAATTAGTTTGAAGCGAGGCCATTCTAACTGTGTTTTTCCCAAAATCATCTCATGTCACTTACACGGTTAGAGTGAGACACCCTCAATATAGGTTTTTGTTTTTTCTTCCATTACATAATATCAGCTCATTATTTTTCCTTTTTTTTTTCTTCTTTTTTTTTAAAATGTGTTTACCACCAACTTATATTGGATGCTACAGCAAATCTCTGAAACTCGGATAACTTTATAAATAGATAATTTTAACATGTCATAGTTGATAAATTCCATGTGGGTGAACGTTTCCGTTCTATTCGTTGATTTTTATTTTTTAAATTTTTTACTTTGAAGTTGAATGTCTTTTATGTGCTTTGGATGTTAGCTTTTAACAATAATAATATACTTATGTACAGATTTTTATAACCTTATCCCATAATGTTTTGAGTTATTCGAGATTTAGAATTGTCTCATTTCATTTGATATGTTTACTCACCCTGTCTCACTAAGGTTATTGTTATTGGTCATGTGACTTTTTCTTATTATCCAATGCATCGATGTTGTAAATTTTGTACTTATTATTATTGTCATCGTCATGGTTTTTTTGACTTTCATTTTCCTTCATTGAATTACAATACAACTGTGGTAAAGATTTAGGCATGCTGCTAGGGAACTATTTTTAGCAGAAGTGGAACGAGGTAGGGATTATGGAAATACAAATCAATAGCTTTAGTAGGAATATAAAAAATGAATGTTTTAGATAAATATTTTCCTCTTACTCCTCCTCATTCATATTCATCATCTTTTTTTTTTCTACTTCTTTTTCTTTATGTTTTCTTTGTTTTCTTCTTCTTCTTCTTCTTCTTCTTCTTCTTCTTCTTCTTCTTCTTCTTCTTCTTCTTCTTCTTCTCCTTCTCCTTCTTCTTCTTCTTCTTCTTCTTCTTCTTCTTCTTCTTCTTCTTCTTCTTCTTCTTCTTCTTCTTCTTCTTCTTCTTCTTCTTCTTCTCCCTTTTCCTCCCTTTTCCTCTTCTTCCTCCTCCTCTTCCTCCTTCTTCTCCAGTGAAACCCAGTATTGCTGTTGATGCATAAGATTTCTAAATTGTTTTTAAATTGTTTTTCACCACCATAGACACATCATTTTACTCTTCCGTTCCAATGCAGATTGGCAAGGTTATCTGCCAAACCGTTGACAGAGATTTGTTAATTCTAATTTTCTAGTTTTTTTTTAAGCTCTGCTAATGCAGATATATTCAGCCATAATATGATGACTGCAACTAATCTCTATTCATGCCTTTCATTGCATTACTCTGCATCACTGTGCATACAATACATCTGCTTGTGAAATCCGCGGCGGGTACAATGAGATAATGCATTTTTGATAAAGCAAATGGACTCATTTTGTTGTCATTGATCTTAGGTACTATCATAACTATGACATTTGGTCACTTTAATGATATATATATGTGTTATACATTTTATGTTTTAAAAAAATTATCTATAAATAATCAGTGGTTTTGGGATAAATCATGATTTTAGCACATGTGATGGAATGTAAAATCCATCATTTCAGCACATATGATGGTATGTAAAATCCATCATTTCTATGCACTGCGTCGTCAATACTTTTTTTTTGATGTGCTACTATGTCAAATTGTTGCTTAATAAGATAATTCATGAAATCGAAGACGATATAATGATTATGATTATTACCTCTGTCAAGTTTGATAAGAATGAACATTTTTTATAACAAATTTATTCCATTGCAAATATTGAGTAAGTATAAACACATTTTCAAATGTGCGCCCAAGAGAGTTAATCATCTCAGTTTTTCAGGTCGTGAGGCATCAAATGATTTATGACCCACTATCTCAAAAAATCTCAAAGCTTAATTGTGTCAAGGTGATTTAGATGCTAAAAATTGAGTGTGTTATGTATTTATGAAACTTGGGCCAACTGGTTTGTTATGAGGAGATAAAAATAGAACATAACTTTAAAAAAAAAGAGAGTGAAATGCTAAACTGTCATATTTCCAATTATTTGTGATCTCCAGTCTCAAAATGTTTTTTTGTACTTGAGTGAAAATAGAATTCATTGTCAATAAAATGAAAATTAGGATAGAATTTTTTGTTTTTGTTTTGGGGATAATTTTTTTTTTCTTTTTTTTCTTTCTTTAAAAAAAATAATTTGTATCAAGGAGAATGAATATTGTTTCATAAATTGCTGAATCTGAAATTGTCGTATTTTTGTTTGTTGTCGGCTTCACCCTGACACAATACCAGTTTGGCATAGTGGGTCACGTATTAACTCTCTCTCTCTCTCTCTTGAGTTCAACATGTTTGAAAACCAAACAATTTGTTCAATTGCTCATTCATATGAATTAGAGAGTTAACCCATTATTTTATTTTAATTTTGAACATCTGTTCATCTAGACGTAATACCAGGTAATTGAAAGGGTGTGTCTCGTTTTTCATTGTTAACGCAAACTTTTATTATTTTGTAATGTATTCAAACTTGATGTACAATTCACTCAGGGATATCCACCCATTATGTTTGATACTCCACATGAAATACGATCCATCTAGTTTTTAAATTTATATTTTGGTTATTTAGTCGGTTGTGCCATACAATTAAAAAATCAAGAATTTGAGAAAAGAGACGCCTACTGAAAAATCTTTATATTTGATGGTGATTAAAAAAAATATTAAAAAACAATTTAAAGTAGGTGAGATGTTTCAATTTGATTCACAATCATTAAAGGTTGAGATGTTTCAGATTTCCCCTTTGTCAAAATATTAGACTAAAGACGAATATGAGGTGAGATGTTTGTGACATATCCAAAATATCTAATCTTCCTCTTCTGCAAAGATTAAAAACTTCCTCAAGATTTTTTGGAATCATTTTCAATACATATTTGTTGATTACTTATTCTGTCTACGTCATTCTTAGGGGCCTTCGGAATATGAATCTTTTGAGCGCATTCCATCACTATATTATGTTTATTTTCCTTAACAACACCATCCTATCACCTCACACTTTTGTCTCCAGGGGTCTTATTCATGGTCTGTTCTGTTGACAAAGGGGAAACATTTTTTTTTGGTGTGATTTAAATTGAAGCCTTTTACCCCTTACTTTTTAATTGTTTGTCTTTAATACTTTTTCACTTTAAGCAGCATCATTTGTGTACTTGATTAAATTTGTAATGTTTTTTTTTTTTTGGGGGGGGGGGGGGGGGGGGGGGGGATTTTAATCGATTCAGTGCCAGATATGATTCCACTCTACCAGGACAAAACACTTAAAAAGTACTTTTAGACAGAAGACTTTTTCCACTTTATGTTTTATGCTGTCTCAATATCGTACCATGTCGAAGTGTAACAGATGCCGAAAAAATTGACTTTTGTCTAAATCATTAAATTTGATTTGAACTGATATGGCTGTTTTTGAGAGATGTGGTGTAGTTTTCGTAACTACTGAACTCTCAAAATCAAAAAATGTTGTAATTTTAACAGATTTTACTTACAAATTCTATTTTTGGTACTTGGTTTACCCTGTAAAAAAAAAAAACAAACCCAAAAAAATGAATAGAATCAGTGGACCATATATGATCCACAGTCTTAAAACTTTATTATGTCTGGATGAATTGAACCCAGAAAATTGAATTTAAAATTAAGATGATAATAAATATGAACTTTGAGATTTTATATATTCTCCAGCATAACGAAGATAAATTAACCTAAGGTTTCAATTTGTGTCAGTAAATTCCATTTCCAGCCTCTAGTTCGTCCAGATATAAATACTGTTTTGAGACCTTGGGTCACAAAAATTGATAAGATTCAGATGAAATCTTGTCAAAAAGTTCTTGGGGACAAAAGAAACAGACTTTTCTCCGTTACCGACAGTTTTGCCATTTCAATTGTGTTTGTGGCTTTGTTTCGGGTCAGAGTCAAATGAAATCTTTTCAGCTGCATTGAAAACATTTCCGCTTTGTTATACAAAACAACAGATATCACTTATTGGTGATCGCTTCTAATTACTTGCATGAATATGTCATTTTTTGATGGAGCAGAATGTCAGTGGGGGTTAAAAATAAAATATGTGGAAAAAGTGTATTCTTTATAAAGTAAATATTTGAGAACTTTGTTAAAATTGTCTCATTGGCATTAAAAACATTACAACGGAAAAATGTTTAGCCAAAACTATTAATTTATAGACAATTAGTGAAATCATTAACAAAAAAACAACAACAAACAAAAACAAAAACCTTTCCACTCCCCCCCCCCTTGAAAGGCTTGACAAAAGTCATCAATGAAATTTACTTACCTTATTCAGTTTTCTGATTGACTTTACCCCTGTGTGTATGACGACATTTTCCTCCTGCATTGAAATATTCACCTAAAGGATGTGTGATCATTGACTATGTGTTTCGATTTTTTGTTGGAATGTACTGTTCATATTATGAATGACAAACCATCATCCCTTTTTCAGCTGTCTTTTTTTTATTCCTTTTTTAAAAAATTGTTTATTTAGTTGAATGAATATTATTAGGATTTTTGAGTTGAATTTTGGTAGCAGTTTTTGCATGTCTCGTTACTGTGTATATCCAGCATGTTTTTAACCCTAGAGTTCATTGCTCTTGATTGGTTTGTTTGTATATTGTTCGAATGATGAGGTCATGCCAAAAGATGGTTTTTGTGATGGTTGACACTAAATGGTATCAATACAAAGTTATTTTGAAAACCTGTGGAAGGATTTTGCATTAATCTAATAATAATAATAATAATAATGATATACTTTATTCATCCAAAAAATTGAAATTCGTTTACAGAAGTGGCATGGATAAAATGTATAAACACAAAGTTGAGAATCTATGGCGACAATGTATACATATATATATATTTATGCAAATGAACTAAAATGTAAAAATATACAACCAAGAACCAATAGCAACACTTAATATATTAATTTGATAAATTGAGATCGGCCATACCTCTGGCCTTTAGTCTATTTCATTTATTTTTCTAGGTCAAGTAATAAACGATGAATAAAAAAAGATCTAAAAATTTCCAACCAAATTTAAAGCAGTAACAGGTTTTTAAACGGTGCAGTGTTGGAAAAGTGTTGGGATTTTGATAGCTCAGTTGGTAGACTTCACACGATAAAGGACTGGGATTGATCTCGGGTTCAAGTAGGGGATTTCATTCTTACTATCCTGTCCACCATTTAGTGATTGGGTTTAGCTGGGGTTTTTTTTAGATCTGGTGGAAAGTACTTTGCATTAGACTAGCATCCTATCCAAAGGGTAACCAGCAATTACTATTGTTCGTTTAATGCTGTATTAACAGGGGGATGAATTCCGACTCCATGGGCTTTATGGCTCTGGAAGACCACTAGTGCAAAAAAGTATAGACAAAGTTGATACTTCATCCACATTTTTTCAGTGCTTCCTTTTCGGTACTACACTGTCAATATTTGTAGTACTTTTCTTTTATACTTTTTTTTTTTAAAACAGGAAAAAAACAGCTGAAGACTTTATGTTTCCACAGCTTTTTCAAAATGATTTAATATCAATGACTTTTTTTTTTGGTGTCAAATGTTACAAAAATGATCCTTGAATGCTTGTTTTGATTACGTCATAACAATTGTCAGTATTGAATACAGAAGGATTACAGTGGCAAGTGTTTTAAGGCGATGATGAAAGTCACACAACTCATTGTCGTAGTCAGTCGATTATCTTTGGTAGGCACAGGGAATACTAAGCTGTTAGATGCTGTTTACTTTTAAAAGTATTGGAACAAAAATGACTTTTAACTGCTACAAAAAAACAAAAAGAAAAAAGGGAGAGGTCTACAAATTGTTTATCAGCCAACGGCAAAAAAAAAAAAAAAAAGTGTGTCCCTGAGATAATCAGTCGCAAAGTGAAAATTTTTGTTTTGCGTTGTTTCTCATCTTTTGAAAGCCCAATGTCTCCTGAGCATTTTAATCATTATTTGAAGCAAATCGGGTAATTTTTCTGAAATTATGATCATATGCATGGCCTAGGGTGTGTGAAACTCTAATTTTGAGAAAATCGCTTCCAAAGTTGACAAGAGTTGATATTAAGTATAAAAATTACCTTCATAAAAAAAAACATTTTTTTTAGGAGTAGAATTCAATTAAAATATTTCATCAATATGTAGAAAAATGTTTGATTTAACGATTTCTGATGACAACTCATTATCCATAAAAATGACCTCTTGACTAAAATTGTCAATATCTCCGTTCAAAGTGTTTCACCATGCGACTGATTATCTTGGGGATGCCCAAAAAATTAGTAATACTCTACTGAAACTCCATTGACTTTGTGTAAAGTTTTACTGTTTTAATTAGTTTTGTATAGACTTAAGGGCTTGAACTCAGCTGGTCGCTGGCTCAGATAAGTAAGTTATTATTAGTTTTGGTGTTGGTTGAAGAAGGGTTTTGAGCCTGAATCATTCCGTGTTAAGTATTTTATTCTTTAGTGAAAATGTGACACTATTTTTTTCTTTTATATTTAATACTTTATTATACTTTATATCGTGCACAAATAGGCATTCTGCTCACACGTCATAAAACATATTATATACATTTCAACACTATCGCATTATTATATTCTGATATTTACTCTAAGAAAAAAAAAAGGATTTAGATGTTTATTTTGTAATCTGCTATTCAAAATAACTCACCATGCTCTTTTGACAACACTAAGACTTTAAAGTGCTTGAAATGAAATGAAATGAGAGAGAAAAGTTCTTGATCATTGAGGACATATTTCTTTTAAAATATTAGATTTGAACTTTAATTATTTAATGGTATTTTATATTTAAAAGCACAGTTTATAAATGAGACTTAAGACAATTTTTTTTGTGTTATTTGTTAATCTTTGGAATCCCTGTTGCTCAATGGTTAGAATAGCACTTGCCTCACACAAACAGGAACTGGTATTGAACTTCGGACCTTCCTGTATATTCAATTCATAGTAGCTGGGGTGTTAGATCTTGTACATGTGCCCTGAGATAGACAAAGAGTCCTATCCAAAGGGTGGCAAGCAAGCGATTGGCACTTTCTGTATATTGGTGGTACAGAAACCTAGATAAAGCCTGGTTTGATAGGATTATCACTATTATGTTGATCTTATTGATGACACAAAAATAATATAATTTAAACAATAACAGGCACTGCTTTATAAATCTGTCATCATATTTCCATCACAGACGTATTAGATTGATTAATTGGTAACACAGTAGAATCTGTTTAAACCGAAATTCTGGGGTTTAAAATAAGTTAAAAGACAAAGAGGAAACTCGCACAATTTATCAATGTCTTTTTGGTTTAGCCGGTTTTTCGGTTTAACGGCTTTCGGTTTAAACGGATTCTACTGTATTTTAAACTCAGAAAAAAAATTATAGATGGAAGAGGCTCATAAATCAAATCATGATTGGAATGGAGAAAGGTAGAGAGGTTTGAAAAACCCTAGAGAAAGTTAATTAGTGGTGAAAAGGATATGACTTGGGCATGCCTTAGGGATTAGCAAAAACCAGAACCCTCTCTCAATTTACGCCCGACCTCTTCAGGTCAAAAAATCATGTCAGAGACAGAAAGAGAAGAAGATGGAAGAAGTTGACCCAAGAAAGGATATCCCATAATTCTTCAAAACTGATTTGTTTTACATTTCCCTTCTTGTTATGAAAACGTCCAAGTCAAGTTTGGTTTAGCACACATTGTTGGTGTTTCATGTTAATTCTTATATATTTTGATAAAAAATGAAGGATTTTAAAATGTAAAAGGTTTTATATGTTTTTAAAATGTTGTCTTAGTAACATTGTCAGTACCTTTTTATAACGTGGATAGCTCTCATGCCCATGTAAGTGACTGATCGTGTCAAAATGGTATTATGTTGGGATGAACTCGATGCTAAAAAGTTGAACTAAAAGTAGAATGATTAAAAAATGAACTTTTGGTTTTTAGCACTCTAAAATACTATATTCATCCTCCACAATAAAATAAAACGTATTAATTCAACCCAAGACTGGTACTTTTGGCTATATAAATTCATTTTTCCACATCATCATTTCATCATCTTGACATAATACCCTTTTGAGGCAACAGGTCACATAGGTTATATATTTTCATCGTTTGTATTGACTGTTGCATAGGATTTGTATCTGAAGAAAAAAAAAACTCTTTTCTTGTGTTGTTGTATTACCTTTCTGGATAGTGAATGCTCTCCATTATGCTAAATTGAATATGATAAACTACTTTTATCGTTAACAATCCTTTCCATCTTTTGTGACAATTGATCCAAAATCTTCCTTTTATTTTTCTTCTGAATTTTCTATCAATTTCATC
>NC_088368.1:19332350-19337350 GCF_034508935.2 Berghia stephanieae | reverse complement strand
AGGCTTCGGATACTGCATGAATTATCTCTCTCCCCCGGGCGCGTTTACCAGGTATTTTTCCACAACTTGCCAGGTATTCATTCTTATCTTTCCTTACTATGTGTCCGAAAAAGGATAGTTGTCGATCCACTATTAAGGGCATTATTTCCTTTGTTGGTATGTTTGTTTTAGCACTTCTTCGTTCGTTTTGTGTGGGGGTATAAAATATTCTCTGCATCCTTCTCAACACCACATTTCAAAAGCTTCAATGTTCTTTTGTGTTTCTGCATTTGCAGTCCAGCTTTCGCATCCGTAGAACAAGATTGGCCACACGTAGCACTTCAAGACTCGGAATCTAATCCCGAACGACATCTGTTTGTTTTTCAAAATGTTTCCCAGGTCCATGAAGGCCTGTTTGGCTTGAGTTATTCTTGCTCGTATGTCCTCGGTTACATCTTCCATCTGTTGTCACTATTGAACCTAGGTATTTAAAACTTTCTACGTTGGTAAGCTGCTCGCCGTGAATCGTTATAATTGCAGGTGTGTTGTTTTTGGGGTTTTTCTGTATTACCCATGCATTCTGTTTTGGTGATATTCACTTCCATTCCCTTGGCTTCACTATCTACTACCACTTTGTCAACAATCTTTTGAAGTTGGATTTCTGATGTTGCAATGAGTACCGTATCGTCTGCGTATCTTATATTATTTATGTTGTGACCTCCTACTTTTATTCCCTCCATATTATTTATGCCCCTCATGATTGTTTCTTGGTATAGATTAAACAGATCTGGTGAGGCAACACACCCTTGACGGACTCCTTTCTTAATAGGAATGGAATTTCCTGTAGAGTTTCCGATTTTGATAGATGCCTGCTCGGTGTAGTATAATGTTTTGCATGAGTCTGAGGTCTTTCTCATCAGCGCCAATGGAGTGCAGTTGTTTTAGTATTTCTTCGTGGCGTACTCTATCAAAAGCTTTTTTGTAGTCGACAAAACAGAGGTATAGTGGGGTCTGAACCTGTATAGCTCTTTCACTTAAAACAACGGAGGAGGTATATTGCGTTCCTTGTCCCTCTGTCAGGTTGGAATCCATAATCGTTCTTCTGCGATTTCGGGTTAATCTTATTCCTTAGCCTGTTGATAATTATACGCAACAGTATTTTGTTGATGTGACTTATTAAACTTATAGTTCTAAAATTTTCGCATCTGACTGCACCTGCTTTCTTTGGTATTGCTATGAAAATAGAGTTACAGAGATCTTCTGGAATTTTCCCAGTATTGTATATATTGTTGAATAATATGTGAAGTTCATCAATTGCTAGATCTCCTAGGCTTTTTAATACCTCTACAGATATTTCATCAGGGCCTGTTGCTTTACCATCCTTCATTCGTTCCATGGCATGTTCAATTTCACTTTTGGTGATGTTTGGTCCCGCTTAATGGTTCTTTGAATTTCAGTGGTGGTTCATTTCTATTTGGATCATTGTACAGTTCGCCTATGTATTCTACCCATCGGCTTTCTATATGTGTTCTTCAAATAGCAGTTCCCCTTGTTTGTTTTGGATACAACTTCCTGCTGCTTTGCTTTTCCTTTTCCCTGATAGTTCTTTATTCTTTGGTGAGCTTGTTGGGGGTTGGGTTTGTATTCTCTTTCGATTTCGCAGCATTTCCAGTCTAGATAGTTCTCGTGTGCCTCGATGCATTTGGATTTAATGTGGTTGTTCAATGTTTGGTATTCTGCAGACCCTCTGTTGCATTTTCGTCTTTCTTCAAATAGGTTTAGAATTTCATTTGTCATCCATTCCTTTTTGCTGTTTGTTTGAGCTATTGGTAAAATGCTTTTCTGTAGTTGCTTTGACACACTTTTGGAATATATCAAATTGTTTTTCACATTTTTCGTTATCAGGTTCACTTTGGCTTGTATCATGAGTGCATTTTCAAATTCTTCTCTCATTTTTGTTTGTATGCCAATTGTCTTTGCATAACCTGTAATCCCTCTTTATTCTACCAGCTGTTCTCTGAATAGCTTTAACTTTATCCTTACTGTACAAACAACTGGGACATGGTCACTGTCTACATCGGCGCCTGGGTAGGTTTTGCAATTTAATATGCCATTTCTGAATCTTGATGATACTGCTATAAAGTCTATCTGGTTCCTTGCTCTGTCCCCTGGTGATTGCCATGTCCAGGTTCTTCTTGGGTGTTGTTGAAACCAGGTGTTTGAAATCATTAATTTATTTGTTCTACACCAATCTGCCCAGATGTTTCCTCGTTCATTACTGTCTCCGAGTCCATGTGGTCCGATTATGTCACCATCTCTGCCTCTGCCAATCTTAGCATTTAGGTCCCCCATTACCATAAGGACTTCTTGTGATTTACACATTCGTTTTGCTTTGTCTAGTGAATGGTAAAACTCTGTCATATCTGCATCTGTCGCCTCTTCTGTTGGTGCATAAACTTGAATAATATTGGTGTCAACTACAGGTCCTCTTAGCTTAACCAGCAAAACTCTGTCTGAGATTGCTACGTGCCCTTTGTAAAATTTGGTTGATTTTTGGTCTAAGATCATCCCTACTCCTTTTTGGAAAGAGGTTCCACCACTCCATATGATCTTATATGTCATGTTGTTTTCTTGTTTTGACATGTTCCCTGCTCTTTCCATCTCATCTCTGCCAGGCCAAGAATATTTATTTGGAGCCGTTTCATTTCTTTTAGAATGTTGTTTAGTTTTCCTTTTGGGCACAGGTCCTGACATTCCATGTCCCAATTTTGGTTTTGTCACATTTGTTAAATTTATTTCGCCTAGTAACTGGCTGACGGTTCGGTGTGACCTGACGAACATCACGCTCCCAACCGAGCGAGGCAGCAGTCTTTCCGTGAAAACATGCTCCCCTTTACGCTGTCACCGTTTAACTTTTTGGACTTATTCATGCAGTTAACTCGGCAAAGTTACAAGAATGGTTTGCCATTGCCTATTCTTGTCGCCCTCTGCAGTTGGCCAGCTTGACCTGTTACCGTTCGACACCACGAGGAGGTTGCAGTAGGGCTTGATGATGATCTATCTTTGCAGACTTGGCATCATCCATTTGTCGAACCTGCGATATATATATATATATATATATATAATATAATATATATAATATATATATATATATATATATATATAATATATATATATTCTGTTTTCATCTGGCACTGAATTCTCCACACCCTATATTTCCAATCAAGGACATCGATTTGCCCTGTACATATGCGTGTGTTGATTATTACCGTGCTCCTTCCTGGTCTGGTAGTGTGTCACTCGTATTCAGGCCGATTAGTCCCTTGTTCGAATCCCGCTCTAGGATGCTTAAAGTCGAGTCCTTGGAAAAGCCTCTTCTCTCACATTCTCTCCCCACACTCAGGTGTAAAATGAGTACATGAACTAACTATAAAACAGCGTTGTCTCTGTCGAACCCTCTCCCCCCCCCCCCCCCACCACCACCACCCAAACAAATGTAATATCACCTTACATGTAAAGTTTTGCTGTTGGCTACTGGGCATCACTAGTTGTTAATCGATTTGAGCATGTATAGTGGATATTGCGTTATATAAAAAGTCAAGTACTATTGTGTTTTCATTTTTTTAGTGATATGACATTTTATATGTATTCTGTATGTCTCTGGTTCGAGTCCCGTTGTGTAGGTGACGAAAAAATTGAGCCCTTGGAAAAGACTTCTCGACGTTTCATATTCAAATTTAAAATGGGTCATGAGCCAGTGATGGCGATTCTCTGTTCGAAAAATATAATAAAATAACGATGTAGAGAATGTTTTGTTGTTGACTTTGAACTCATTGTGAAGCGCTTTGTGCTCATTTAATGGACGATTAGCTATATAAAGGCTTTCGGTTTTAGAAGAAATAATGAATAGTTGCCGTTTTTTTTTTTTGACTTACATGTTGTAGTTTTTGTGAGACTTTTGTTTGCTGCCGGTCTCGTGACCACTGTAGCCGTAGTCCTCACATCCCATCCCTGTCAACAGGGAGGCGTCCATCGATTCCATCTTGCGGAGACCCCCGGCGAGAGACGAGGGCCTTTTGGTGACCCCACCCCCTATGCTGTTGCTGCTTCTACTGGTCGTCATCATCATCGGGGTGGTGGCGGTTGTAGGGGAGGTGGGGGAGGTGGCGGTGGTACTGGTGGTGTTGGTGGTGGATTTTGCATCGTTGGTGGTATTATCTTCATCATCTTCTTGGTCATCGAACACAGGCAAGTGATGAATGTCGCCCTCACTCGATCTCTCTTTGCGGATTTTGCTTTCCTGGATAAGAAGACACGTTAGAAATAAATAATTGGATTAGGTTTTTTAGAATTTAAGAAGATTAAAAAAAAAACAACTTAAAAACAAAAACAAAAACAAAAAAAAAAAAACAAACAAAAAAACAAACAAACAAATAACCAAAAACAAAAAAAAAACCAAACAAAAACAAACTTTTCTATGATCACTTTTTGTTTTTGTTGCAACATCCAATGTATTATAAAATATAATACACTTCTTCTTCTTCTTCTTCTTCTTCTTCTTCTTCTTCTTCTTCTTCTTCTTCTTCTTCTTCTTCTTCTTCTTCTTCTTCTTCTTCTTCTTCTTCTTCTTCTCTTCTTCTCTTCTTCTTCTTCTTCTTCTTCTTCTTCTTCTTCTTCTTCTTCTTCTTCTTCTTCTTCTTCTTCTTCTTCTTCTTCTTCTTCTTCTTCTTCTTCTTCTTCTTCTTCTTCTTTTCTTCTTCTTCTTCTTCTTCTTCTTCTTCTTCTTCTTCTTCTTCTTCTTCTTCTTCTTCTTCTTCTTCTTCTTCTTCTTCTTCTTCTTCTTCTTCTTCTTCTTCTCCTTCTTCTTCCTATAATATTACAAAATCAACTGACATCATCGAACCCTATGACGTATTCAACACTGCAATCAATACAAACACACTGCGCATGTTCACACATTGTGAGAAAGGAGTTCTGGTTATCTTTTTCTTTGTGTGTGTGTGTGTGTGTGTGTGTGTGTG
>NC_088368.1:19319850-19324850 GCF_034508935.2 Berghia stephanieae | reverse complement strand
TAGCTTTAATGAAATGAGATTTACCCGGCGACTCCTGGAACTGTGAGGCCGTGATTGGGTTGATTTTAATGGCATCAACTGTCTGTTTTGCGCTAATCCTATTTATTTATTTATTTATTTATTTATTGATTGTCAGCATCTCATTTATCGTGGGGTGGAGTCGACATGATGAGACGATTAGGATAATGATGATGTTAATAATAATAATAATAATAATAATAATGATAATAATAATAAATAATAATAATAATAATAAAATAATAATGATAATAATAATAATAATAATAATAATAATAATAATAATAATAATAATAATAATAATGATGATAATAATAATAATAATAATATAATAATAATAATAATTAATAATATTAATAACGATAATAATAAACAGTGCAAGCGAGTCTTTCACCATACAATAAACATTTCTTAAGAAACGACAACTTTCAATTACAGTTGGCATTAGGCGTGTTTTACTGTCTAATTTCAGACAAAATTAAATTTCTTAAAAATGAAATGTTCTCCTGTATTTTGGTTTTTAAAAAAATATTTTGATGACATCCTTTAAGGTAAATCACTCACCCATTTCTACTCACCAGATGAATCCCACTAACACACGTTACTATGTGTAATCTTTACCGTTTATAGAGAATTGATTGAAAGAATTAATTTAGTGAGAACTAATCACCCAACCTGCGGCTAAACATAAAGTTTAAAGCTCAATTTTTTTCTTTAATATTTCCCCCTTGGATTATGTTGGATTATTCCATAAAGTGAAATGTATTTCGTTTATTATTTAAACCTCGCCTTTACAAGGCCATGGCAAAATCCATCGAACTAAACTAACTGCCTTTTTAGCAAGTAAAATCTTAAGTTTTTAATAGGATCTATGCTATGCGTCCGCGTCTTTTGCAGTCATAATAATAATAATAATATTATTGATAGATCGCTTTTGATTCCTGTTTAAGCCGTGTGTCTGCCTCTGTGTGTTTGTGTGTATGTGTGAGTGTGGGTTTGTGAGTGTGTGTGTGTATGTATGTTGTGTATGCCTGTTTGTTGATGATGATGTTAGGAACCTACAATATAAATGTCGTGCATTTCATTTAAGAAGAAGAAGAAGAAGAAGAAGAAGAAGAAGAAGAAGAAGAAGAAGAAGAGAAGAAGAAGAAGAAGAAGAAGAAGAAGAAGACGAGGAAGAAGAAGAAGATGAATAATAATAATAATAATAATAATAATAATATAATAATATAATAATAAATAATAATAATATTAATAATAATAATAATAATAATAATAAGAAGAAGAAGAAGAAGAAGAAGAAGATTTCATCATGAATGCAATGACTCACCGATTCTTTGCCCTCATCGCTGTGTTTTCGTTGTTCCTTCAAATACAAAGAGTGGACGGGGACATCCTTGGCACAGCCAGCACTCTGGGACCGACTCAAAGGCTGGACAACATCCGTCTGAAGCGTCCTCTTCTTGCCTTCCTTGGGACGCTGCTGGTATTGCTGGAGATTGCGTCTCTGAACATCCCTTGATCGGACGATTTGCGTTCATGCTTTTTTCTTCGTCGGACGAATTACAACCTAGAGAATAACGCAATAGTGATAATAATAATATAATAATAATAATAATAATAATAATAATAATAATAATAATAATAATAATAATGATAATAATAATAATAATTAATAATAATAATAATAATAATAATAATAATAATAATAATAATAATAATAATAATAATAATAATAATAATTACTCGACTCTTCCCAGCGTAGAGCATGACTCGAATATGGAGCGTGAAGGTAAGTGTCATTCTTTAAGACCACAAGAATAAACGTTGAATTGAAAGAGCAAATTAACTTAAATTGTGAAATCCTCACCTGATATTTTAGCGGATCCAGTGGATGAAACTCTTTCTCTGTCAATTCCTCCTTCCCCTGTGGACCACTTCCTCCCCACGACAACAGACGACGTCCCCCGACTCGGTCCCCGTTGGTGCATAGGTGTAATCATGACATAAAGACTTTTGCGCAGGGGTATTTTTTGGCATTGGCGTGAGATGATCTGGCCAACTTTTATTCTTTATTAATCTCAGTCCACTCAAACCGCTCAGCAAACCGCTTCCGATTTAAGATGAAGAAGAAGTGGAGCTTGACCCGTTTCACTACTCGGGCGTGCAGCTCTGCCACCACCTATGATGCTGATGCGATCTCGCCCGTAAGGAGATGACAGATGATCATCGCCAACATCGCCTGCAAAATGGACGCTGCTGTCAGTTTCAAGACCTGCTAGTGGAGCTCTTCTCGGCATTCCTGCGGAGTTGAGATTCAAGACTGGCCTGCTGTTTGGTGCCCCTGCGGGTGTGGATGTGCCTGGGATGGGCCCGAGTTTGCTGACGGGTGTTGTGGGTTGGAAAGTTGCATAACGAACGCATCGAATCCTGATCTGTCCATTGGCTGGGGGGAGGTGGCGGGGGATTTTGGGGCTGCTGTAGAACTTCCGGGGAGTCATGTGGGCGAGTTGGACCCCACTGATGGGGCCACCCACGGACGATGTTGGTTCGGGAATTCCCTGAAAATGGACAAGGAAAGACAAATAATTGAATGAATAGAGACACATGAAACGAGTTATGCAAATATAATTCATTTTCCTTAGAACTTCGTTTTTTTTAATTTTTTTATTTATTTGTGAACGGATGGGAACGTGTGTATCATTAAATTAGTATAACTTAATAGCCTAAACAATTTGGATCTAGACGTCCCATAAGCAGTATAAGAAAACATAAAATATGTTTTCTATTCTTTAGATAGAAAACTTTTCCCAAAGCAAATAGCTTTCTACTGCACTTGATTTAGACCCGGCACCCCTTTTTTCTTGGTAGCGCCACAGTTCAAACTGTATTACTACACAATTGATTTAAAATGGCAGAGACAACTTGTGAAATAAGATTTAAAATTTTAAGCACATAAAAGACCCGGAAAAAAGCAACTTTAATAAACAATTTATGTCTCATTTATCACTCAGCTAAATCGCAAAACTTCAATTTCATAATTGTAAGTCGTCTGTCACGCGCAATTTACTTCAACATCGCCTTGAATTATAGTCATTACAGCAAACGATGGAAAACGGATTATGTTTACGAAAATCGGAAATTGACATTCCTTGTATTATTGACGCACACAATTAAAAAAAAGCTTATCATTCTTCCATCCCCACCTGTGATTAACTCTTCACAATTAAATTTAATTATCGGATTAGAACCCTTATTACTTTTATCCGTATCAATTAATCTACTTCCATTCCCAAAAACGAGAATAAGAATTATACAATTTTTGAGTCAATTCTGCTATTCAAAAACTGGATAATCACTTTTTTTGTCATAAAAATGTCAGATTAACAAATTCCGGGTTCGTGACTTTAAAAGTATTTGAGGCTGTCGGTGTCAAAAAGGTCGTTTTCGTGACCTTTGCCACAAAAATGCTTCACATTGATAACTTTTTGAGGGAAAAAACTAAGGAAAAATGGTTTGCGTGAGTTACTATTAGTGCAATTAATAGCGTAGCGTGGCTCAGTGGTAAGGTCTTTGCTTCGTACCGAGTTCGACTACTCGCCTCGGGGTCCCTGGTCAACAGCAACATTTAACATGTAGGACGGGACATGACGCCTCTTAGGCGATATTACAACTCTTTTCGGACAGAGACAACGCTGTTAACGACCAGGTATTTCATTTACACTTGAGTACGGTGAGAAAATGTGAGTAAAGAGTCTTTTTCCAGGGGACCCAACTATGCGCCGAGGGAGGTTTGCTCGAACCCAGGACCTCCCGATCCTAAAGCGAGTGTCATACCATAAGACCACATTATAGCCGCATGGTACAGCCTCATTAAGACTTGGTGGGGGTTAGGGAGGGTGTGGTCCTTTCTTTGACGGCACGAACAAGATTCACATCCGATCTGTGAATTGATAACTAGCTATTAATTCCACAAAAAGAACTCTTTAATCCTTGGTTCGTTGACGTAGATAATGATAATAATTGCGAAATTGTTTTTTAAAACCCGAAAGGACTTTTAATAAGCAGATCGTATTTCCTTCGCATTGAAGGAAGTCCACCGACAAATGACTTGTTGTGAAATCTGTAAACGTGGCGGTTTAGTAACCAGGACGGTCTGATTGATTGCAATCCTCTTATCAATTTTTGAGTTCTCCAACGATGACGTAATGATGACGTGGTGATGACGTGATGCGTTGATGTCAATGAAAATAAAAAATTGTGAAAATCGTTATGTAAGTATTAAAATGCCGCTGCCCATCCTTTAATGAACAAACAAATGCGTTTTACGTATGACGGTTATTCAACTTTTCACTTATTGATTCGAGCATTCAATAAATGATTTATTTGTTCCTTCCGTCGGACCATTAATTAATTAATTAATTAATTCATTCATTCATTCAATCATTCATTAAATCACCCATTTAATCATTCGTTTATTCATACTTTCAGTAATTCATTTAACCATTTATTAATTCATTCATGCAGTCAAAAGAAAATCCATTCGTTCCTTAATTTGTTACATCCATCCATCCATCCATCCATATATCCACTTCTCATGCATCAATCAATCCATCTAACTATCCATCCATCCATTAATCCATCCATCCATTTATTCATTCATTGATTCATTCACTTATTTAATCATTCATTTATTCATATATTCAGTAAACAATTTTTTAAAAATCCCTATATAATTTGTCAAGAAATCAACAGGAATAGCTCAAAATAAAAGCAACGTTTGACTCGCCAAAATATACACAATTGAAATCAATCAAATTATCACGTGATCTACGCAATTGAATTTGTTTAGAAATCGGTGCCAAGTTGTTGGTATAACGAGTTTCTGTGTACTGATGCCAACTTTTATTTTAAAACGGGGAGCAGTGCAGTGCATGCTCACTCCTTTTCAAAATTTAAGACGACATTTCTATAGCAATTTC
>NC_088368.1:19311640-19319750 GCF_034508935.2 Berghia stephanieae | reverse complement strand
CCTTCCCCATTCGTCCCGGTTTGGCCCTTTTCCAGAAAGCTATTGAGTTTTCAGGTTGTCACTCTTTGATGTTGTTTTGCCAAAATTTTTTTTTTTCTTTTTGTTTCTTTCTCCTCTTCCTTCTAAGATATATGCCTTGCTAAGGCTCTAACATTGCCACCCGGAATAAAAGGGGCCCAACACACAAAACTATTTTAACCTTGAATTTTATTTTGGATTACGTCAGGAAATTACTCAAAAACGCGGGGGCAAAAAAAAAAAAAAAAAAAAAAAAATAAAAAAAGACCCGATGACGTCTTTTTTTCTTCTATCTTTAGTGCCCTGCATGTTTTCCCCGATTTTCATGGCGGCGGGTTTTCAAACCCATGAATTTTAAAAAAAATTAAAATTAACCCCATTGTTTCATAGCAATGTAACCCATCCCCTTAAGACGTTTAAGGGGGTTAATTAAAGTATCAAAGGGAAATTTTTATGGGTAACAAATTAGACTTGGGGGATTTTATGGTTTATTGGGGATAATAAAAATTATATTTTAAAATTAAAATTACCCCCTTCCGCCCCTTTTCATAAGAATCGCCCCTTGGGCATTTCATGAAGGAAAATAGGGATAATCATCAAATAAGAGTCTTGTCAACACAGAATCACCCTTTTCCAAGTGAAAAGGGGTTTTTTAATTAGGAAAAAAAAAATAAACAAAACAAAAGGGGGGATAAAAACCCGGCCCTCCGGTCAACGCAATGCCTTAACCATTGGGGCCATCGCCCGAAATTTTTAAAAGGGGAGCGCAAAAATCCAAGCCTTTAGTCGGCAGTTGCGGAGCCAATCCGGGAAGGACAACCCAAATGTGATGATGAAAAGATATTTAGGGCATCGGATATAATTTTATTTTTTATAAAATTGTGAAATGTAATTTGGGACTGACAAATTTTTTAAAGCCTCAACAGTCAAAATCCGTCCAGAAAAAGGCTGTTGTAGAAAATGGCCATTCGAATAAAAAAAAATTTTTCCCAGTTAAACTTGTATGGTTTTGTGCATCGGAACTCAAATATGGGGTAACAAATTGGGTGTAGGCAAATGACGAGAGCACTCTGCGGATGCATAATAAAATTTTACTTTTTGGGAAATTTAAAATCTCTTACCCTTTTTGGAATTGGGCAAAACCATGGAACAATAGGGAAGAGCTTAGGGAAAGGTGCCTCCTTGAGGGACGTCACCCATGTCTTGACTCCTGCGGAAAAGTTATTGAGAGAAACGTATTTTGGGTTTGGCAGGCGTCCTCGTCCTCACTTCCAAAAGCGCCCAAACCAACATGCGATCTCTCTCTAATAATTTTTTCCGCCGGGACGTCAAGATATGGTGGCCCAATAAAGGGACGCTACTTTTTCTCTTCCGCAAATTTCCACCCCCTATACCATTATTTCAGCAGTGTATCCACACACCCCCTTTTGCCCCAAATAGCAGTGACCTCGGCCTCGTCACTTGAAATTTCGGTCAGTCCCCTCCTTCCTTCAAACTCTCTTCCCCTCCATCTTCCAAGCCCCGTGAGCAAATATATATAAATAAAAAAAACCCCTTAGTTTATGTGTTGTAATAGAAAAAATTGACAAAATTTTTTGTCTAAGTCGGCCTCAGAAACTGTCACTGACAAACCCGGGTTCGACGTTTTATTATTTTCTTTTCACGGGAAATTTTTTCCCCCAACAGACAAAAGGGGTTTCTTTCAAAAAGTGGCCAAAAATTAATAGATAATCAAAGTAACCCCAAAAATTTTCCCAAAAAAAATTTAAACAAAAAAAAATTTAACGAAATTTTTGTTTTAAGAAAAGTTGACAAGTCGGACGTGTTTTAATCGATTGGTAACAATGAATTTGTTATATAAATTAATTTTTGAAAATTAAAAAAAAAAAATTTTCTGCCCTAAAAAGAAAAAGCCTGGTCCCGAGTTCCAAAATGTAGTGGGTTTTTCCAATCCTGGGCTGGCATTTAGCTGGTGAATAGATTGCACATTAAATTGCGTGAAAGTATTGATTTTTTTTAAAAAAAAAAAAAAAAAACAAAAAAAACCAAAAAAAAAAAAAAAAAACAAAAAAAAAAAAAAAAAAAAAACAAAAACAAAAAACAACAACAAAAAAAAAAAAAAAAACCCCCAAAAACCAAAAAAACGCCGTTTTATTGTTTTGTGAGTTTGTTTAAAGATTTTTTTTTTTCTTCAACAAACCTCGCCTCTTTTTTTTGTAGGCTACTTGTTCTTGTTTTTCTTGTTTTTGTTGTTCTTGTTGTTCTTTTTTTTCTTGTTCTTGTTCTTCTTTTTCTTTTTTCTTGTTCTTTTTGTTGTTGGTTGTTGTTCTTCTTTTCTTGTTCTTGTTTTTTTGTTTTTTCTTTTCTTCTTCTTCTTTTTCTTTTCTTCTTTTTTTCTTCTTCTTTTCTTTCTTTTCTTCTTTTTCTTCTTCTTCTTCTTCTTCTTTTCTTTTTCTTCTTCTTCTTCTTCTTCTTCTTTTCTTCTTCTTCTTCAAGGTTTCATTGTAAACATCAAGATTTTGCCCAAAAATAACACATTAAAAAATTTCCAATTTTTTTTCAAAATTTTTCAAAATTTCACGAGTTATTGCTTTCGATTGTAAAAAATCCAAATTATGGTCGAAACATTTCATAACACCCTAAAATCATATATATTTTTCCCACATAATAGCTTCAACACCATGACGTCACTTCTCTGTTTTCCACGTAACTTAGAAACGGCCTAAAACTACGGAAAAAAGGCGACGCCCTTATGAAATATTTCCCCCGAAGCATAAAACGTATCCAGAGAAGAAAAAACTTAAAATTATGCATGTTTTGTTTTATACATTCTGATTACATGACTGGAAAATTCTAGCCAGCACGAAGAAAAAACATACGTTTTTTTGTTTGAATCCGATGGCCCCCGTTGTGGGCACCGACACAGCCATAGATTTTCGAAGATGACGTCCTCGCCTTTTTATTTTTTGCCACCGGTGTGAGTTTTCCTAAACTTTTAAACCCAGACTTAAAATTTCATGGTTAACAGAGTTTTGTGTTTTGGCCCGTTTATTCCGGTGGAAATTTTGTGAACCCCTTGGGCCCAAGCGCATTCTTTCTATAGATAGCAAAGAGCGTTACTCGCCTTTTTTATTTTTTTTTTGAATCCGCGTTTATAAGAAATGCTCACTGAAACTGTTTCCCCCGTCTTAAACGTTCATGGATAACCAGTTTGGTGGGCCGTATATTTCCGGATGGCTGTTAAGCTTCTTCCCAAAGCGTATCATTATTGAATCCATTACCCGTTTTTAAAATTTTTTGAATATTTCCCGTTTGAGACATAGGCCCCCCCCCCCCCCCACTCAGTGAAAAAACCCACATGGAACGTGCCGTGGTCAGATTATGTAACCCCCGGAAGGACCTGTTCGAGATAATGTATTAACATGGTTTGCAAGGGCCCTGACCCAATTCTCCGGGCAAAATTATGTCCCCAAAATCAATTTTAAAATGGGAAATCCCTATTGCAAACTCTCTATTATATATTTTTTTATGATAAATGAAAATTTTTAAGTTGTCGTCACTCCTTTTTGCATTCTAACCCCCCCCCCCCCCCTCTTCCCCTTTTTTTTTGGGTTTTCCTTCTCACTTAATTCACTCAATAGATGCTATGCTTTGGTAAAAAAATCACAACATCCCCCAGCCAAATTAAACACCCAGCACAAAAAAAAAAAAAACCCCTCTGCTGTTTCTTTTCCGTTATGATAGAACGATTTGACGTACCCCGGATCTTGTTTTTGCTTTTTTGCTATCCTGTTTATGAGTAATTTCACTGAACGTTTTAAAACGAGACTATACACCTTAAAGGTTACAAAAATTTTTGGGGTTTTGGTCCGTTATTTTCCGATTGCAGTTTGGAGTTTCTTATCCAAGCGCAAGATCTATAGATCGTGCGTTTGGGGCAAAAAAAACACATTTAAGTGAGAATTACTCTTAAACATGGAGGGCGAAAAAAAACCCCCAAACAATTACAAAGCCTGAGGAGTCAACTTCATTATAAAAATAGTTACATTAAGCTTGTATTTTGATGCTTTTTGAAGTAAGTGACATGCAGTGAATTTGTCATTAATTTTAGAATAGGCTACAGACGCGTATAAATTGGTTGCCCCCCTTTTTCGTGCTCGAAATGACAAAGCTATTTCGTCTTAAAAATGAGCAGCGATTTTATTATATAGATTACCATCTGTGAGGGGGGCCACCGTGGAGGCTTCTTGTTTTTGACTGTACCCAGAATTACTGATGCTGTGTTTTTTACCCAAGAAGCTCACAAAATCCGCCAGCAAGATAAGTAGTTCGAAGATGACGTCCTCAGGTCTATGTTTTTGTTTTTTGCCCCCGCGTTTTGGTAATGCTCACTGCTGTATTAACCAAAACTATGATAGTATGCAGATGACGTCACTCGGCCTTTGTTATTGTTTTTGCCATCCGCGTTTGTGAGTTGTTTCACTAAACTGTATTAACCGACTATAAACGTTTATGGTTTCACAGGGTTTTTGTGTTGGGGTTATATTCGGATGCAAAGTTTTGAACTCCTTGGGCCCCCCTTTATCTATAACGTTCATGGACACACACGTTTTTGTGTTGGTCCGTTATACTTCCCGGGTGGCAATTTATGACTTTTGCCAGCGCTCTTCTATAAAAGAACCAAACACAAAAAAATATGTGTCCCCTTTAAGTTTTAGGGGTTGATAGAAATTTAAATGAGAATGCTCATAAAAAAGGCTGACTGAAGCAAAACAATCCTGAGTGACTCACTTTGTTCATCAATTGATTAAACCCCCCCCCCCCTCCTCCCCCACCTTTTTTTGGGTGGCTAAAGTTTAGCTTGTCATTTCACAAGCCAATAGTAGAATGGTTGGCCCCGGAGTTTTACAACCCTTGCCCTCCGGGGTATAAGGGGCCAAACCAAACTCTGTGTAAACCTGAAGTTTTTGGGTTAATACAGTTTTAGTGAGAACAATATAAAGCGGATGCAAAACAAAAAACAAAAAACCCGGTGACGTCATCTGCAATATCTTTGATAACATGGGCAAAGATAAGATCGTTCGATACGATAACATAAGATATTCTTTATTCATCCTTGTTTGGAATTATTATTAAAGCAACATATAGCGCTTTCCCCTAACGTGCACAAACGGTTTACAAGGGGGCTAAGACGAAAGCAACACTAAAAATGTGGGCGAAAAATACCCCCGTAAGGAGCATACATTTTTTTTATTTTTGGAAGGAAACCTGTTTTAAAAGACAGGTACCTTTTAATTGATTACGAGGGAGTGAGTAAAGAGTTATTCCAAGGGGCTCACTAGCGCCCCTTAAAGGGAACTCGCCTTGGTCCTTCGGTACGAAAGCGGCGTATGCTCAGATCACTAAACTGCACAAAATTTTATTGGGACAAATTTTTTGACAACATGATGTGCTCTTTCCCCCCGCCATCCTGAGATGCAGTCGCTGGAAATTTTAGAAGGAATTATACGCTTATCCATCACACAAACGTTATGCCGGAATACCGGTCAAGAGAGAAAATTTGGGGGTTAAACCCAGCCATGGTTTAACTAAGCCTGACCTGACCACAAAGACGTCGAAATGAGTTTTTGCCCCAAAAGAAAAAAAAACGTGAGTTGTATTCAAAAGTTCACCCCAAAGAATAATTGTTTCCCTGGCACTACTAAACGACAACCACTGGCGGGGCAAAAACCAAAAAAATGACGCAAAATCCCCGTCTTTTTTGGGTTTTTATCAGGGGACAATTTAAGATGATAGGGGTTAAACTCTCTCCCTTACCCCCCTTTTCAGAGTTTCCCATAAAAAGCACACCCCCCCCAAACAAAAAAAAGAATTTTCTTTTCAAACAGAAAGCAACAATTTTTTTTCTTTTACACATATGTTAAACCCAAAAAAAGCTCTAAAATAAAGTGAACGTTTTTTTAACTAGATAAACAAAAAAAAAAAAAAAAAGGAGTGCAAAAGAAATCCGAAAGATTAAAATTATTGTTGTACGTAACGATTATGACATTTTCCATGGTTTGGGAAAGGGGAGGGTTAAAAATCTTGCTGAAAAAAAATAAAACGGGAAAAGCCCGAGCAGGGATCGAAGCGGGACTAAAGAGGCACTTCGAAAAATCCCAGGTGTGGGGGTTTTCCCAAAAAGGGGAATCTTTTAAAAACGGTAAATAAATTTGGGGACGAGTTTCGGCCAAATTTTGAAAATTACGTATTTTCTGATCGGCGTTGACGGGTTTAAACCCCTCTCCTTCCCAATATGGGAAAATCGTCCTTTCGTTACGTACAACCAAACCTTTATTTTTATTCAAATTTCCTTTTACCTTAAAATCCAAAAAAAATAGAAATGGTTTTTGACTGTTTTTTTTAAAGAAAAAAGTATCGCAAGAACTTTTGCTATCGTGTTTTTGTGATAAAAAACTATTTTTTGTAAGTTTTGTGGAAGTTTTGGGGAAATCCCGAAAAAAGGTTTGGGAAGGGAGGGTTTAAACAACGACCTGCGGTTCGAGGCGACACAAACCCCCGGACCAAAACCCACCCTTTTTCTTGAATAATGATTCGTTTAAATTTTGTGCAAATCATATGACAAAAACGATGAATCTAATGTGGTAACCCCGAGTTCTCGTGCATTCCCCCCCTCAAATGTCAAAACCCCATTAAACGGAGTTGAACCCCCTAAACCCATTTTGAAAACCCGGTCCAAATTTGGGTTCGAGTAATTTCTGAATGTACAGAGAAAAGCGGTGAACAGAAAATTCCAAGCAAGAGACTCAACTAATGGGAAAAATTTGGGTGGGTCGTTAACCTTTTCCCGGAGCTTATGTATAAAGTATAATTAGTCAATTTACAAATTGTAGATTTCCCTGATGAGAGCGAATGGGGGGGGGGGAAAAAAAAAAAACATATTTAAAAATTATCATATTATACTTTAAAATATTTTATAAATATTTTAAAATAAAATTAAAATTTTTTTATTCTATATTTATTTATATTATATATTATATTTATATTTATAAAAAAAACAAAATAAAATTTTTTTTTTAAGGTAAAAGGAACTTTTTTTGGGATTTTAAACTTTTTTAAATTTAAAATTATGAAAAACTTTTAAAATATAGTTTGAGCATTCGCTTCTCGGGAAGTCTACAATATTGGAATTTGATCATAATTTTTTTTATACAAATAGTCACAGGGTAAAGGTTAACGACCCACCCCAAAAATTTTTCCCATTATTGATCTTTGCTTAAGGATTCGTGCTCACGTTTCTCTACTACGTACGTAATATCGAACGCCAATTTAGTGCCCTGGTTTTCCAAAAAACGGTTTAGAGGGTTTAACGTCCGTTTAAGAGGGGGTTGACATTTGATGGGGGAAGCAGAGATACTCGTGGTTACCACAAATTAGATTTATTCGTTTTGTCATATGACTTCAGTCACATGACATTTCCCAAAAGAATCATTTTCAAGTAAAGTGTGGTTTTATGGTCATGGTTTTTATGCCGCCGAACCCGGGAGGGGCGTTTGTTTAACCCCCTTTCCTTTCCAACCATTTTTTGATTTTCCCAAAAAAATTCAACACAATTACACAAAAAGATTTTTACACGAAAACACGATAGCAGAAAGTTCTTGCATACATAATTTTTTAGAAAAACTGCTTCAAAAACTGTTCTAATTTTGGTTTTTTAAAATTAAAGAGAAATTTGAATATAAATAAGGGGGTTTTATCGAACGAAAATGACGATTTTCCCATAGTTGGAAAAGGGAGGTTAACCATCAAAGCCGTACTTAAAAATACTATATTTAACAAATTTTTGGCCCAAAAAATGTCCTTTAAATTATATGCGTTTAAAGTCCTTTTTGGCAAAATTCTCACACCCGGGATTTTTCGAAGTGCCTCTTTATCCGCGTTCGATCCCCGCTTCGGCTCTTCCGGGTTTTTTTTTCTTTTGCAGATTTTAACCCCTTTCCCTTTCCAAAAAATAGGAAAAACGTCATATCGTTCGATACAATCAATAATTTTATCCTCGGATTTCTTTTTCCCCCACAAAAATTTTTTTTTT
>NC_088368.1:19270998-19311540 GCF_034508935.2 Berghia stephanieae | reverse complement strand
CTCTCTTCTCTCTCTACTCTCTCTCTCTCTCTCTCTCTCTCTCTCTCTCTCTCTCTCTCTCTCATGAATGAATTAATGAATGAAATGGTTTACGTATAACACCAGACAGGAATATACCTAATACTTTGTTGTTTGATTTAGGGTTATCATTTTCTTGTCTTTTTCTTTGTTTCTCCTCAGGGGGGTGTTTTTATCAGGGTTATTTATGTACTGGTAAGTTTTAATTTTTTATCCATGCGGCTATGTGATCTTTTGGTATGACACTCGCTTTCGGATCGGAAGGTCCTGAGTTCGAGCCTCGTGCTCGGTGCATAATTGAGTCCTTGGAAAAGGCTCTTTACTCACTTTCTCTCACCGTACTAAGGTGTTAAAATGAGTACCTGGCCGTTTATCAGCGTTGCCTTTGTCAGAAAAATTGTAATATCGTCTAACAGGCGGCATGTCCCGTCCTACATGTTAAATGTTGCTGTTGACCAGGGACCCCTTGTAAAGCACTTTGAGCACATTTAGTGGACATTGCGCTATATAAAGCTCAATTTTAATTTTTAATTTTAATCGTTTGAAATGTTGACAAATCGGATTGTTATGCAGTTTAAATATGTTTTATGATCTGCATATGAGAGGGCTCTATTGCAAACATTGGTGGGAAATCTAGGCTATTTTTTAAAACAGCAACAAAAACATAAGCTTATATATATAGTGTAATGGTCACTAAATATGTTTAACCTCTCCTTACCACCTATTGGAAAATCGTCACATTTGTTAAGAGTTTTTCTCATCCAGATTTCATTTCTTTTTGCTATAGCTACAAAAACTTGACATTTTGTAATGAGCTCGTATTGTCGAACAATATTATGTATCGAATGTGCTTGTTGCTTTTCTGTTTGAGTAAAAAATGTCTGTTTTTGTGTTGGGTGGGTGTGAAGTTTTGGGGAAAAATTCTGAAAATGGCTGGTAAGGAGAGGGTTTTAAAGCGCTTTACAAGGGGGTCCCTTGTCAACAGCATCGAGTAACAAATAGGACAAGACATGACAGCGACAACATGATAATAGTCAGATACTCATTATACACAAGTACGATCAAAGAATATGAATAAAGAGCCTTTTCCAAGAACTCAACTATGCGCTGCTCAGAGCGGGTCTTGAACCTGGACCTTCCAATCCGAATGCCAGAGTCATACCACTAGACCACATAGCTAATTATTTTGAAAGATTTTGAGTTAATATGGAATCCAGAATAATAATGATAATTATTATTATAGATATTATATTTATACTTCTCATTGACATGCGGATTAGGTTGTTGTGGAGTTGTGTGTGTGGTTATGAAAATTTTACATTATGCTCAGGAATTAAATTTTTGCTCAGAAGAATTCTCTCATCAATTTTTAAGTTGAAAAGGTGATTTTTTTTTTTTCTTTTAATTTTTTTTTTTTTTTTTTTTTTTTTTTTGGCTTAAAGTAGGATTTTCATTTTCCAATTTTGATCAAATCCTTTTAATTGATTTAAAAAAAAAAAAAAAATTATGATGGCTCTGTTAGTATTGATAATGGCAAATACCGATTTGTTGTCATTTAGAAATATATTGACAAATCATTTTTATTTCAGACTCCAAGAAGGCTGTCCATAAGGAATGTATAGGGAACCTTTCAGTCAGGCGTAAGTTGTCATTGTGGACTCATTTGGGCACAACTAAGTTGTGGTGTGGTGGCGCTGCTAGCGGCGGATGTCTTAGGGCGGCGTGTTGACGGCTGCTGGCGTGCTGACGGAGGGCGGGGAGGGGGGGGTGGGGAGGGAGGAGGGGAGGCGTGGCGGGGTAGACTGCTGGAACAACGGGAGGACGAAGATAGGCGGAAGCGTCTTCTCACTCTCGATCCTACTCCTCTCTCCTCCTCCCTCCTTCCTCCTCCCTCCTCATCCTCCTCCTCCTCCTTCTTCTTCTTTTTTCTTCTTCTTCTTCTTCTTCTTTTTCTTCTTCTTCTTCTTCTTCTTCTTCTTTTTCTTTTCTTCTTCTTCTTCTTCTTCTTCTTCTTCTTCTTCTTCTTCTTCTTCTTCTTCTTCTTCTTCTTCTTCTTCTTCTTCTTTTCTTCTTCTTTTCTTCTTCTTCTTCTTCTTCTTCTTCTTCTTCTTCTTCTTCTTCTTCTTCTTCTTCTTCTTTCTTCTTCTTCTTCTTCTTCTTCTTCTTCTTCTTCTTTCTTCTTCTTCTTCTTCTTCTTCTTCCTTCTCCTCTTCCTCCTCCTTCCTTCTCCTCCTCCCTCCTCCTCCTCCTCTCTCCTCCTCCTCCTCCTCTCTTCTCTTCTTCTTCTTCTTCTTTTCTTCTTCTTCTTCTTCTTCTTTCTTCTTCTTCTTTCTTCTTCTTCTTCTTCTTCTTCTTCTTCTTTTCTTTTCTTCTTCTTCTTCTTCTTCTTCTTCTTCTTCTTCTTCTTCTTCTTCTTCTTCTTTTCTTCTTCTTCTTCTTCTTTTCTTTTCTTCTTCTTTTCTTCTTCTTCTTCTTCTTCCTCCTCCTTCTTCCTCCTCCTCCTTCTTCTTCTCCTTCTCCTCCTCCTCCTCCTCTTCCTCCTCCTCTTCCTCCTCCTCTTCCTCCTCCTCTTCCTCCTCCTCTTCCTCCTCCTCTTCCTCCTCCTCCTCCTCCTCTTCCTCCTCCTCCTCCTCCTCCTCCTCCTCCTTCTTCTTCTTCTTGTTCTTCTTCGTCTTCTTCTTCTTCTTCTTCTTCTTCTTCTTCTTCTTCTTCTTCTTCTTCTTCTTCTTCTTCTTCTTCTTCTTCTTCTTCTTCCTCTTCTTCTTCTGGCTAGTTTTAATCTCTATTTTCTCAATCTAACTTTAAACTGAGCATTCTAAAACAGTTTTTTTTTATTTCTTGTTCAGCCCCACCAAGGCCACCCAAATTTACAGACAAATCAAACACAGGTAATAAACATCACTCTTACTCTTCATTACTTACCTCTATTTTATTTTATTTTTAGATATGAGGGGCATCAGAAAAAAAAACCTCGACCCTTCACCGTGCTTGATCTCGGCCCCTTTTTGTGTGAAGCAAGTGCTCTATCAACTGAGCTATGGGACCCCCCACCCCGACTATCTTTATCATCTTGTAAATCATGATCGCTAAACCATATCATCATCATCAATTTTAGTTTCTTACTTTTGTTATAAATAATAATGTGTTTGTTTTTATTTGATTGATGATTTTAATCAGGAGTCAATTGTGTATGTGTGTAGTCGTGTGTGCTTGTCTTGTGTATATATTATGAAGGAGGTGAAACGAAACGAATTTGGGCAATTAAGTTATATTATTGAAGGCTTAACTCACTCAATCCTAGAGATTTTTTCTACTTTTCGAAATTAGAAATGTATTAAAAATGAGCATGTACTTAGATAGTTTCATTCAACTACCATTAACACGCAAAAATAAAAAACATTAGCTTTGATACTACGCCTATAATTTGTCTCAGAAAAATGTAATAAATAGGCAATGGGTAAAAGTAACCCGGGTAAACTACAGATATAGTCGGTGTTAGGGTTGAGTGAGTTAACATTGGCCAGTTGAGAGATCACTTCATTCTGACTTAGTCATTATTTAGTCACTTTAAGTCACTTCAGGGGGCAGCGGGGTTCAGCGGTACGGTCTTTGCTTTGTACCCGAAATGTACAGAGTTCGATCACCCGCTGCTGCGCTGTGTGGCCTTGAGCAAAGTCTCCCCGCCCTAGCTCAATTTGCGGTGCTGCACTGCGGCTGACTCCTGGGTTATTCCAGTCTTCACTTGGAATACACCCTAGAGAGAATTTCTCCTATGGGATGAATAAAGGGAATTTTATTTATTTATTTAAAAACTCATCTTGCAAAGCAATATTATTATACCCCTTTTATTAAAGGGAAAACCCGCTTTTACTAAAGCATAATAGCAAAAAATAAATTGTGAGGCTTCCCTATTGTCCTTTATTTTTAAAAAAACGTAGCAGTTCTTCTTTGCACACATGCCAAATCTTACGAATTTTTCGTAATTTTACAAATTTTAGACAAATTTCATGGCCTAATACAAACTTTTATGGAAAATTACGAATTTTTAATTCTTAGTAATACTTAAATGATAATAATAATGATAAGAAGAAGAAGAACAACAACTACTATTACTACTACTGTACTACTACTATTACTACTACTATAATAATGATGATAATAATAATAATAATAATATTGTGGTTGCTCATACACAATTTCAGAAATTACGAATTTCCTTGTCAAATTACTAAAAATTGACATTAGAATGACTAAATTTGGTTTTCAAGTTGGCAAGTCTGTCTTTGACAAATTTCCTGTGACCAATACATTTCATTTTCTTTTTTGTCCACCAGTGATATTAAAGGCAGAGGCTATAGAGGCTTACAGGGGTGCCCAGCACCGCCAGCCCCTTACCGACCTGTTCTGTCCTTCAACAAAGAAGATGTGATAGAAGTTATAGGAAAACCCTCAGACAGTTGGTGGAAGGTGAGTTTGTCCAGAGTTGTATCAATTCTTCACTGATGGCATTGCCAAAATGAATATGTATGAAGCTGATATGAATATAATTGATGTAGTAGAATTAAGAATGAAGAAGTATGGAAAAGAACACAGCAGAAACCAGTGGGAAAGGGAAATAGGAAGAAGACGATGGAGGTGGATTGGACACATCCTTAGAAAGAATGACTCCACTATAACAAAGAAAGTACTGGACTGGAACCCTCAGGGCAGAAGATCAAGGGGAAGGCCACAGGGAGAAGAATTAAAGAAGCTGATATACAGAGAAGTGATAAGACATGGAACGAGTTAAAAAAGTTAGCTAAGGATAGAGAAGGATGGAAACTGTTATGTAAACTGTTATGTCTGTGGCCTATACCCTGACCCAGGTTGAAAAAGGCAATAATGATGATGATGATGAATATAATAGCTTCAAATAAGAACAAAATACCAGAAGTTTAAAGTTTCGGGCCCATCCCTTCATCAGACTTTACTGTACTTAACGTGGTGTATTTACGTTTTTTATTGATTTTCTTTTTGGCTGAAGAAGGGGCTTGAGTCCAAAATTTTCTGTGTTTGGAGTTTTACTTTTTGAAGCTGCTATATATTCATTTACAACAAGAAATTAAGTGAGTAGAAAAGTGCCAGAAGACAATAGAGAATAAAAATTTTTCGCAGCGGTGATGGGGGTTTGAACCCGCAACCTTCCACCTTACTGGTACGACACTCGTTGCGGTGAAGTGACTCTACCGTTGGCTTCCCGGAGGGAGGGAGGGAGGGAGTAGAGAGAGATAGAGGAGGAGAGGGAGAGAGAGAGAAGGATAGAGAGAGAGGAGAGAGAGAGAGAGAGAGAGAGAGAGAGAGAGAGAGAGAGAGAGAGAGAGAGAGAGAGAGAGAGAGAGAGAGAGAGAGAGAGAGAGAGATTTATAATGTATAATCAAATCTATCAATCTATCTCCACCCAGGGCCGATATAGGGGAGAAGAGGGATACTTTCCTCCCAGATTTGTGCTGGAGAAGCGTGTGGTAAGTGTTTATCTTTTTCATTCTTAGAAAGCCTTCTTAGGTTCCTGGTTGAAGTTCCGGTTTTGGTGGTGCAAAATCAAAGTCCTAGGAAAAGGATTTACTCACATTCTCTCACAGCACTCACACGTTGAATGAGTACCTTTCCGTTTAAAGCGTTGTTTGTTTTGAAAAAAAGAAAAAATTGAATTGTAATATTGGCCTTAAGGCATCATGTCTCGTCTTTCTCATCTTTAATGTTACTGTTGGCTTTTGACCCTGCAGTTTGAGCAGGTTTAGCGGATAATGCTCAATATAAATCTCAATCTATTTTTTTTTAAATAATTTTTTTAATTAACTTGTTTTTGCAGTCATTTTTCATTTTTTGTATCCAATAAAATCATGATAATCTTTAATATTTTATAAATGAATGCTCTATATAATTTAAAACAAAAATGTTTATATCATCACCATCATGCCTTTTGTCTTTTATCATTTACTATGTCTTTATCATCATCATCATGTTGCAATACTATTATCATATGTTGTTGTTGTTAAATTGAATTCGTATCACGTTTCCATCAAACTTGTCTTACAGTAATATGTTTTGTTTTATATCACTGTAAAGCGCTTAGAGCCTGTGACAACGGGGTAAAGTGCTATATAAATGCCATTTACTATTATTATTATTATTATTATCATCATCATCGTCATCATCATCATCATCATCATCACATTATTTTGATAATCGAATTCCACTCCCTCCCCCTCCCCCCCTCCATCCATTTTCCTTTTCTTAACATGATAAACTTTTCCATATATCCAAAAAACTCTTTTCACCTTAATTTTTCCTTTCCTCTCTCTAATACATCCAAATGAAGATTCCCAGACTAGCCAGTTATGAGGATGCAAACCCTCTATACCCCAACGCTACCACCACCACCACCACCAACTCCATTGCTAACACCAACAAGAACAATCACAATCACACCTCTAGTCCTTCATCCTCCGCCAACAGCACCCCCACCACAAACCATCACAAAAAATCAAACACTATCAACCACAGCAGTAATCATAACACAAATTCTGCTGCGTCTGCTGTCGGTGGCGCTGATGGTGGCGCAGTAGCAGCCTCTGCTTACTCCACCTCACCTGCCAACTCTTTAAAACGGGGAGCGACAAGCGGGACCCCAAATCCTTCCAAAATGTGGTATGACTCGATGCCATGCTGTCAGCACCCTGCCATAATAATAGTTGTTTGTTTGTTTGTTTGTATTTATACCTCCTCAACCCCCCCTTCTGTAGTCTTCTTGTGTATAGTGGCATCCTTCTTCGTCTTAATGATGTGTCTTTAAGTGTGTGTTTGTGTTTTGGTAACGTCTAATCTAGTTCATACGCATCTTCTCACCTATTAACTATAAATGTGTATTTTAAACTTTATTCTCTAACTCACTCAAATATTTGAGATCCACTTACTCAAAACATTAACACCCCCTTCTAATTCCTTCTCCCCCCCCCCACCCCCACCCCCTAAGAATAGGATAGAGATTACCTGTCCATCTCCCCTTAGTCTACTTATCATGTGATTAATATTTCCCAAAGGTCCTCATTATCCATACATAAAGTCCTGAGTACTGTATCGTACTGATACAGCTTGAAGTGCCACAAAAACGGCCAAACTCTTCTTCCTCCACACCAACCCCTCTTCCCACCCCCTACATCAAAACACACAAGTCCGAAGACCTAAAGTGTAATAAAAAAAAAACAAAAAAAACTATTCAATAAATAGATAAGTTGATAAACTGTATTCATCCTTAAGGAAATTGAGTTTACCAATGTGGACATACTTGCAGGTCTGGCATCCAAACACAATTATTATGGGATGGATTTAACATTGTTGTATAGGGAATGAAATTAGCGGAAGAGTAGCGTCCCTTGATTGGACGTCACCTTACAGAGAGAACGTCAACATGGTTTTACGCATGCATCTCTCTCGTCCTCGCTCTCGGTGAAGTGTCCCGTGTCGCTTTCACTGAAAGCGAGGACGAGAGACGCATGCGCAAAACCAAATGACGTTCTCTCTTTAATAACTTCTCTGCCGGTGATGTCCAATCAAGGGACGCTACTCTTCCGCTAATCTCATTCCCTATTGGACAATATTTTGTGTCGGTTTGAGAGTATGTCCATGACAACAAAATGAGTCCAGAATAATTTGGGTTAACGGTGTTGCAAATAAGTATACTTTAGGTTTACAAAAACGTGAATTATAAGCATGATTGAATTAGCCGTTAGTTGACATCTTATTTACATGATTTCATACAGCAATATACCAAATACGAGTAGTCTCTTGTTCTTTTGAAATGTCAAATCAAATCAGGCTATACGTTTTCATGTAACAGTATCTATTATTATCATCCACCCTCTTTATAAACCCGTTATAGTATAACACATAATGATTTTTTTACCTTTCATAATAAAGACAAATGGATGAGGCATCCTCTAACGCACATAGATAACACACTACAATGTTTGCAAACATACAAATCCCCTCCTTTGACCACCTCTATAAATAAGGTTTTTGACACGTTATAGTATAACACATATGGATTTACTCACCTTTCATAACAAAGACAAATGGATGAGGCATCCTCTTAACACACATAGATAATACACTACAATGTTTGCAAACATACAAATCCCCTCCTTTGACCACCTCTATAAATAAGGTTTTTGACATTTTCATAATATGTTTTTTTTTTACTATCTTCAATGTGTACATGCATGCCTACTCCATGAAACAAAACATCTTGGTCTGAACACAATTGGGTTTTTTTTTGTTTATGACATTTAACGTAATTGGAACAATCAGCACCGGGTTATTCTTAAAAGGATTTCTTGGGTTTTATTTCAATGCTCCCTGCTGCAATTTTAAAAGGAAGAAAGAAAAGTGGAGTTGGAGAGGGGAATCTTTACGACTGTGCAACTTGACCTGATCCAGGTCCCTTTGTGAGTGGATCGAATGTTGCCCAGTACTACGAAAAAATTAGTAGAATTACGAATTTTTGACTCCATCTACAGAACTGCATACACGTCTTTGACTAAATAAATCTTGTTTAAAAGGAAAGGTTTGTTCCATGGAACCTATATTTAGTGCTTTGGAGAATTTTTGGGCTATTATGATGAGGGCAAATTATTATTTTGCAAAGCTATCTTTACTTATCTAAATAACCTAAGAATGGCCAAATGTGACTTAAAAAGCAACACAGATTTCATGCGCACCGCAGAGGATCGTGATTTGTGGAGACAGCTGACCGGCAACGTGCTCAAGAGTACAAGCCACGATGGATGATGATCTATAGTGGCTTTTTTGTTTGTTTTTTCCCCTTGGAAATACGAATTTTTGAAATTTGAAGTGGGCAGCTCTGGTTAGTTGTATAATAAAAACCTGTTGTGATCAGACCAAGATGGCAATTTTGGTGTGTGTGTGTCATTTCTCAATCAATCATTCCATCAATTGTGAATGTTTTTTTTTTTTTAACTTTCCCTTTATACTTTTGCTTGCTCCAGTTTTAAACCCATGTTGTGTTGTTGATTTTTCCCTCCTTATAGAATCTTCTGAATCTCTGTCATTGACCAATTTAATTTAAAAAAAAATATCAACTTTGATATTGTGATTTGGTTTTTAAAATTAGAATTTCTAAAAATCATTTAAAAAAAATAAATATCAATCCATCCATTTGCTATTAGGTACAGAGAAAAGGATCATATCTTGATATCCCTAAGAAGTTGGTAAACGGACACGTCGTTGTTGGGCTTAAAAGTAATGGCAGCGGTAGTAGTAGTGGGAGTAACTCGAACCTTTCTGCTGCAGCCAGCTCTGGTCCTCAGCTATCACCTGGCCATGCGTCTTCCGTGAGACAACACTCACCATCACGACAACCGTCTCAACAACAACAACAACAACAACAACGACTGGCGAGGTCGAACAGCGTCAGTAGTTTTAAGACTCAGCCCTGGTAGGTTGTCTCCATTTGAGTGGTTCACATAGTGACGTATCAGGATTTGTGAAAAAATAGTCCCTCAGAGCAATGAGTAGTAAGGTCCATGGAGTCGAAATTTTATCCCGGTTTCTATAGCGTTTAGTGGGCTCATGCAATTGCTTGTGAAAAAATAGTCCCTCAGAGCAATGAGTAAGGAGGCCCATGGAGTCGATATTTTATCATCCCGGTTTCTATAGCGTTCAGTGGACAAATGCAATTGCTTGTTACCCTTTGGAGAGGACTCTTTGTCTTTCACAAAGTACTTTTTACACCAGCTTTAAGATCCAGCCAACTAATCCCTGTGAGGTGGATCGGGGGGATTAAAATAAAGAAAAAAATGCTTCAGATGAACCCCAAGCCAAGTTTTGAATTGAGCACTCTATCCACTGGGCTTTGATAACTTCTGATTTCTGATATTATTTTGGATTACTAGGCAAGGGTCGCCACTCTCATTTTTGCCTGCGGCATGAATGAGACAAGTATAGAATACATTACTAGGCAAGGGACACTACTCTCGTTTTTGGCTGTGCCATGAATGAGACAAGTATAGATTACATGTCAGACATAGACAAAAACTGTCTTTTTTTTTTGTTGCTTTAGTTTCAACTGAAGGGCTTTTTTTTTTTTCCTATGCAGTGCACAATAAACCTTTAAGTTTTTGTTAACTGGCATTTTTCTAAATCTGAAATAAATGTAAGTCAATGGTTTAGTTAATAAGTTATTTCCCCTTGTATGGAAAGGTGGTTTCGATTCTCTTTGATATTAAAGTCTTTTTTTTTTTTTTTAACACGACTCTTTAGTAAAAGTCCAGAAACTGATCTTCATGTGTTCAAATTCACAATTTTGATTTTTTAAAAAAATACATGAATAAAAAAAAAAAAAAAAATGTATATTGTGGTCCTACAAGCATGTAAATGTAGTAACTCTATACGTATGACAACTCCGTATAAATGTTGCCTAATTGTTGCCTTCAGTCCTATGGAGTCACTGACAAAGAGAAACTGAGTGATGATAATACTGATACTGCCAGGCATGGTAATGACATGTTTTTAAAAATTTTGGTCAGAAAACTAGTCCTTCAAATATCGGCCAAATGACTCTTTTATCTTGTCTTCCTCAAATCCCAGATTTGAGATTATTTGACAAAATAAGGGTTATTTTAATCAATCGATATTTGAAGGACGAGTTTTCTGACTAAAATTTTAGAAATGTGTTTTTCAGAGTCTGGTAAAATAGCGATTTTTATCTCTTTAAAAAATATTTTAAAAATTTGCTGCTCATGCTTTAAGTTTTTTGGGGATTTTTTTTCTTTTTTGTTCATTATGTTGAATCTCTCTTGGGAAGCATAATTTTTTATTTTATGTTTGACATTGTTCCAAAATATTACAGACCTGTAAAAAGAAAAAAAGAAAGAAAAATCTCCTAATGCTAGTTTTTTATATGTCAATAAAGATTTTAAACAGGTTTCCTCTGGTAATTTTTGTTGAAGGAAAAAAAAAAAAAAGAAAGAAAGAAAAACAAGCAAAACAAAACAAACAAAAAGAAAAAATCCCCCAAAAAACAGAAGCCTCCGAGTCAACATCATGATGGACCAATTTATATGACATATTTAATATAGATTCTTCAGACTTTTTCCAAATGACGTAGGTATATTATATATATATATATATATATATATATATATATATATATATATATATATATATATATATATATATATATATATATATATAATAAACATTTAGCAGTTTGTTTGGTGTTTCCTTTGTCAGTGACTTCTTGGATTGTCATTCAACCCACCCTTGTAGTCAACCAGTAGTGCATGATGTGGTTTTAACACTTGAAATGTTCAACATTTTTATAATTTTTTTTTGTTTTTTTTTTTTTTAAAGGGAATAGAGAAGTGTCTGATGAAATCGAGGAATGACCGTTTTTAAAGTTGTCATTGACAGCCAGAAGAAGTGCTATTTGCGTACACACGCTTACCTCCCTTCCCCTCTCTCTCTCTCTCTCTCTCTCTCTCTCTCTCTCTCTCTCTCCTCTCTCTCTCTCCTCTCTTCTCTCTTCTCTTCTCTCTCTCTCTCTCCTTTCTCTCTCTCTTCCCTTCTCTCCTCTCTCTCTCTCTCTCTCTCTCTCTCTCTCTCTCTCTCTCTCTCTCTCTCTCTCTCTCTCTCTCTCTCTGCGCCAGACACTGGGGCTATACTGTACTAGTTGGGTTCTGAGTTTGGCTATCAGTCATAGAGATATTTTTCTTGTTCTCTGTTTTCATCTAGCACTTCTTTATCCCATTTATTTCTTATCATTATTGACATCAGTGTCCACTCCACTCTTTTTTTTTCTCTCTTTTTTTTTTAAACTTAATAAAATTTTTTAGATAAATTTGTTAGCAACAACATATTTTATTTTTCTATGGTTATATTTGTGACTAAAATTATTATTATTATTATTTTTTTTTTTCTTTTTTCAAGTATAAAGTTAAGAGTTTAACAATTACAAGTAAATGATGATAAAATAGGAATTGCAATCGAGCTCAATAATGGTTATTTTGAATGGTTTTGATAAAGCTAGCCCTTTGTTAGCTTACATGTTTTCAATAAATTGAGATGGTTGAACACAACTTGAGAAGCTACCCAGGAGTAAACTATGGACCGATTTTATTTTAAAAAATCTTTAATTAATTAGATCTTTAATAAACTATGGCATTTTTTAAAAAGCGGACCCTGGAAGGAGCATTGATAAGCTTTGTGGTTTAACCCTCTCCTTAGCAACAATAGGAAAATCGTCACATTCGTTACGATACAACCAACATCTTTCTTATTCAAATTTCTCTTGTACATCATAAAATTTAAAGAAAATGAACAGTGTGTTGTAGAGCATGTTTTGCTAAAGAAAATATTTACCGCAAGAACTTTACTGCTTTTGTGTTTGAGTGGTAAAAAATCTATCTTTGTGTTAGTTGGGTGTGAAGTTTTGGGGAAAATCCTGAAAATGTCTGGTAAGGAGAGAGTTAAAGTCCCGTTTAAAAAAAATTCACCACACAATGTGACTTTTATTGACAAGGCCATTTCACCATTTCCCCCATGCACCATACTGTCCACAATTCAATTACTGTCACATTTTCAAATGTCCTAGCCCAATTTGGCATTTAGTTGAAATGGATCTTATTCTTATAGTATATCCTATCATTTCTATGCTCTCTGCGTAACATGTTAGAAATTTGGTATGATGAGTTTCTGCAGACGGCAGTTTATTGTGTTAAATTTTGCTTTTTCTTCAGTTACTGTTAATTGCGTTGTAATTATGAATATTTTTCAAGGTCCGCTTTTAAATATGTCACACAGTTTATATATACAATGCAGCACACGTTCCTCGTTCTGTTATTCCTCATTCTAACTCATTCCTCGAACCAATCTCAATAGCTGAAATTTATATATATATAAATATATATATATATATATATATATATATATATATATAAATATATATATATATATATATATATATATATATATATATATATATATATATAATATATATATATATATATATATATATATATATATATATATATATATATATATATATTGAATCGTGTTCGATACAAGTATGGTACGAAAAGTGCTCGACATGTAGACAAACCGGAACCACTTCAACAAACAACAACAGTCAACAAACGTAACAAACAGTCCTGACGATGGCTAATTAGGCCTGAAACATTAATGTAGACTGTCTCAAACATTGTGGTAAATATTAAAATAATATATTTTATTAAAAAAATAATTTGTTAAAAATTTTTTAATTTTTAATTGTTTTATTTATTTATTTATTTATTTATTATTTTTTTTCTTTGTATAATTGTTATGTATTCCTCATTTTCACAGATACCTCATCTTAAATATTTTGTCCTAGCAAGGATGAGGAATATGTGTCGCACTGTATTCAAGTTTTAAAATTTAGTAAAATTTATTGCTATGTCATATATTTCCGTTATTTGTAAATATATATATATATATACATATTCTACATGTCCTGATTGATGTCTTGTAGGTATGTGGGTGAAATGGAGAGAAATATGGCTCAGAAAGTCCTGGATCCTTTACCAGATGGAACATTCCTGATTCGGGTTACAAACAACCCATTGAGACAAGGGGAGCTCAGTCTCAGCATCAAGTAAGTTTTTACAGCAGGTTTAGATTTTAAAGAATTTGTTTTGCTGCATTGAAAAGCACCATATATGTGTCAGTGCATGATATAATCAGTCCGAAGGTGAAAATTTTGGATTTGCATTTTTTTTCTTTCATTTTCTGAAAGAATATGCTCACCAGAGCATTTTAATCTTTATTTGAAGTAAATCGGGTGATTTTTCATGAAGTTATGGTCAGATGAATGGGAAAGGTATCCAGTAACTTTTCTGAAATTTCATACTTTTTCAACTTGACTAGCTGTAAAAAATATTTAGAAGTGAAATTAAGCTTTGATATTTCCCGAAGATGTAAAAATAAGGGTTGATTTAATCATTTATGACAAGAACTCATTTTCGATAAAAATTGACCTTCTAGCTAAACTTGGCAATATCTGAGTTCAAACCTTTTCACCATCCGACTGATTATGTCATTCACTGTAACATATATTATATGCACACTTTTTTGTTATAATTATTGTTTTTGTGATTATTATTATTATTATTATTATTATTATTGTTTTTGTTGTTATTAATATTTTACCGAACTGAACAATCTTCAGTTTGTTCTTTTTTTGCTTAAATTGAATTTGAATCAAGTGATAAGATTTCAGTTAAATTATATAATTTGATTGAAAAGAATTATTTATTTTTTTTGATTAAGATTAGAAACAGCTTCTCAAAATCGAATCATTTTGAATTCTACATACCTTTCAGTTTAATTTGTCATCATAATGAGCCTTAGGAGGTGGACTGCCACTTTAAGAATATTTTCAATAAAATTATTTGTCGTTAAAAATAGATAGTGTTCCTTTTTTTTTTTTTACTCTAGAGTATTGCTGATGGTTTTCCTCGGATCCGCGGAAATCCACGATTTTGGAGTCCAGGAGAGAAATTTCCTCCTTTTACAAATTACATTTACTTGAAACAATGTGCTAGCAATGAGAGAGTTGATGTGTGGTGGAACACACAGGTGCAGTTTCCCACTCTCCAGAAGTTAGCTAGAGTATCAATGATAGTCTATCATCTTAATTGCTCTAAAAGTGGGGTTTAGTGCAGTAAAAATAAGGGTTAAAGGCAATCGTTCAACATTTTTCTACTTTTTCACTTTTTGTCACCATGAGCACTGCTCGAGGGAGTAGCAAGTGCTGGCTGCCCCTTTTGGATGCTATTTTACTGCAAATTACTGACAGATCCAGCTACCCCCAATCACTGTCAGATGGATTAGGGAATCAGTAAAATCTCCACTGTACCAGAGGTGGATTCTAGTCCCTTCGCTTGTTCTATCTCTGAGTTATCAGGACCTCCAGTGAATGGATAGGATCTTTCGTATTTATTTTTTTAAAAAATAATGATTATTAGAAAATTTATTTAAGTCATTTATTGTTTATTGGTGATTCTTGGCTGTGAACTATGAAATTACTTGATGTTGGTCAAGATTTTTAATGATTTTATATTTTTTCATCCCCTTCTCCCCCAGACATGCCAATGCAGTTCGGCACATCAAAGTCAACAGAGGACCAGATGGAGGATTTTACCTTGCAGAGCCTCGATACTTTGACACTGTACATGTAAGTGATTATCATCATCATCATCATCATCATTCATCGTCATCGTCGTCGTCGTCATCATCATCATCATCATCATCATCATCATCATCATCATCATCATCATCATCATCATCTATAGACTGGAAGGTTTGAAGCTCAGAGTCCTGAGAGGCACATAGATGAATCCTTGGAAAAGGCTCTTTGCTCACACTCTCTCAGTGTCCTCAGGTGTAAAATGATTACCTGCCCGGTAACAGCATCGTTTGTGTTGGAAAAAAATTGTAATAAGGCCTAATAGACATTATGTCTCATCCTACACGTTTAGTGTTTCTATTATTGGCAAGGGACCCCTTTAAAAGTGCTTTGAGCATGCTAAGTGGATATTCATCATCATCATTGCCTTTTTCACCCTGGGTCAGGGTATAGGTCACAGACAGTTTCCATCCTTCTCTATCCTGGGCTAACTTTTTTTTATCTCATTCCAGGTCTTACCACTTCTCTGTATATCAGCTTCTTTAATTCTTCACCAATTTCCTCGTGGCCTTCCCCTTGATCTTCTGCCCTGAGGGTTCCAGTCCAATACTTTCTTTGTGATAGTGGAGTCATTCTTTCTAAGCGCGTGTCCAATCCACCTGCATGATATAAAAAGTCGACTTAAAATTTTTTTTTTAAAAACAGATGCTAAAAATTGAATTGAATTTAAAACTATCAAACATATGTGAACCACTGTCACTAAGTAAAGAGCCTTTTCCAAGGACTCAACTAAGCATTGAGCGAGGCTCGAACCCAGGACCTTCCGATCCGAAAGCGAGTGTCATACCACAGGACCACATAGTCGCATGTAATTGACGTCAACCGGTTAACAATATTCCAGGGAAAAGGTCAAATTTTTGTCTTCTAATGGTCAGAGCGAGACTCGAACCCTGGACCTATTATTACTTTGGATATGCATCATACGCTCAGTCTGAGTAGGTCACAACAAGAGATGACGTGAGTAGAAAAGTGCCAGAAGACAATAGAGAATAAAAATTGTCGTACCAATAAGGTCGCGGGTTCAAACCCCCATCACCGCTACGAAAATGTTTATTCTCTATTGTCTTCTGGCACTTTTCTACTCACTTCATCTCTTGTTGTTACCAATATAAGTGCCTGCTCCACTCACTTTTCTGAGTTGGTCAGTTGGTCTGAGAGGATAAATGATTTATATGAATTCTATTCCTATTCTGTTTGTCATCTGCAGGACTTGGTTAGTTTCTACCAGCAGACAGAACTTGCCGACAGCTTCCCCGAGGTTTGCACCACTCTCAAACACCCTTACAAAACAGTGGCAGGTGAGTCAAGTGTGCTAATTTATCTGAATTTTGTGTGTGTGTGTGTGTGTGTGTGTGTGTGTGTGTGTGTGTGTGTGTGTGTGTGTGAGAGAGAGAGAGAGAGAGAGAGAGAGAGAGAGAGAGAGAGAGAGAGAGAGAGAGAGAGAGAGAGAGAGAGAGAGTTTTTACATTATCCTATGTGTCTCTCATTTGCGTTTTTTTTTTTACTTTTAAGATAATAGTAATGTTGATTTTATTCTTTTTTTTTTTTTTTTTTTTTTAAATAAACATTACTCCAATAAGATGACTCATTAGAAATTGTTTTTTTTTTTTTTTTTTTTAATCACTATCCGGAAATCGTAGTATCATAAAAATGGCATTATTTATTTATGTGTATCTGATGGCCCAATGATCATGATTTTACCAAAATGTTTATAATGAATTTATTGATTAATAAAAATCTCAAAGTGCGTATATGACTGTCTGGATTATAAATTATAAATTGATGTTTAATATTGCTTTTGATTTTAGCTGAAGAAGGGTTTTGAGCCTGAAATGTCAGTGTTTGATATTTTGTTATTTTTCGAGGTTGCTATATTAATTTTTGTTCATTCCTTTTTAAAATCCTTTTCAAATTGTGGGATTGCCAACATGTTTTGTTGTTTTTTTAAAAAATTGACCCTATGTCATCTCGAAGACAAGCTGAAGTTTGAACTCACTCAACCCTAACACCGACTATACCCATTGTTAACCCGGGTTACTTTTTACCCCATGCCTATTTATTACAATTTTCTGAGACAAATTATAGGCGTAGTAAGAAATCTAATGTTTTTTCATTTTTACATGTTAATAATAGTTGGATAAAAATATCTATGCACTTGCTTATTTTTAATACATTTTTTCCAATTTTGTAAAGTAGCAAAAATCTCTAGGATTGAGTGAGTTAAACACCCGAGTCAATCCTTTCACTAATCTTCCAATGGTAAAACTGCTTGCTGCTTGAGGAAAATGCTGTTAGAAATCCTGTGGAGGACACTGTTATTCTTGAAACATCCCAATCCTCTGGAATCACCTAAAAAATGCATCATAATACCTTGTTGTTTTATGACTTACTTACTTACTTAGGCCGCCCCTTGGGGCGCCCAACCTGAGCCACAAGTCTTCGCCATTCTGTCCTGTCCTCCATAAGCGTACGCAGCTCCCGGGTGTTGTCCATTCCTGTGTCATCTAGCAGACAGTCAATGTAGGTTTTATTCTGCCTGCCTCTGCTTCTCGTTCAGGTGGTTCCCATAGAACAAGACTGCTTGCAATCTCCTCCTTGTGTCTCCAGCAGTGCCCCGCAAGTCTCAGTCTTCTCTTTTGAATCTTCGAGGTCACTGGGGGGAGGTCACTGTAGAGCTCTTCATTTGTTATGTGCTCTTTCCAGCTTACATTGAGGGCCATCCGCAGCATACAGGTGTAGCAGCCGTCCAGTTGCTTCTCAAGGGCTTTAGTAAGAGTCCATGCCGCTGCTCCATATAGAAGCACTGACTCTACCGTTGCCAGGAACAGTCTCTTCTTTATTTCCCTCTGTAGGTTTGAACTCCAGATTTTCATGAGTTTGTGACAGGCACTCCAAAGCCAATGCTTTTCTGATAGAAATATCAGAGGAACTGCTTTGGGTCCAACCTCCTAGGTACTTGAAGTTGTCAACTTCCTTCAGCCATTCTCCATTCTTTGCCTGTATGCTAATTGGCCTTTCTTGGTTGTAGGTTTGGAATACTGTCTTCTTAGCATTACAGCATAGTCCTACTTGCTCAGCCTCAGTTTCGAGTCTGTTGAGGACTTCTTGTGCCTGGTCCATCTCCTCGTTCAGTAGAGCCAGATCATCTGCGAAATCTAGATCCGTGACTTTCATAGCTGGATTGCGCCTACTTCTTTGTCTATACAGCGTGAAGCCCAGCTCGTTCTCCATGCCAGCGTATGTCTTTCTCATCATATAGTCCAAGACAATTGCAATTGTTTTATGAATTAATTAATTAACGCACATGTAAAGCGTTCTGAGCACTTTCTAGTGAAATGGTAGAGCGCTCAACAATTGCAATGTGTTATTATTATTATTAAGTGGCCGAAGTGGCCGAGTGGTTAAGGTATTGCACTGTGGTCCGGATGACCCAGGTTCGAGCCCTGCTTCAGGCACTTTCGTTTTATTCCTTGAGCAAGATTATTAACCCCCAATTTGCTCACTTGGACAACATGGGTGATTCCTGTTGACATCAGACATCTTGTTTGATGAGTTATCTCTATTCCTTCGTGGAATGCCTTGGCGACGATATCTTATGATGTTGTGGCGCAAAAGGCATAATTTTTTTATTTTTAAATTATTATTATTATTATTATTATTATTATTATTATTATTATTATTATTATTATTATTATTATTATTATTATTATTATTATTATTATTATTATTATTATTATTATATTATTATTATTATTATATTATTATTATTATAATTATAATTATAATTATTATTATTATTATTATTATTATTATTATTATTATTATTATTATTATTATTATTATTATTATTATTATTATTATTATTATTATTATTATATTATTTATTTATTTTTTTTTTTTAGTGTCATCTCCTGCTTGTGTCCTGTGTTATGCCATAGCTGTCTATGATTACGCGGCCACCTCTACCAGTCAGGTAACCCTACAGGTTCATGACCGGATTGCGGTCACCAGTAAAGCTGGGCAGGATAGGGGATGGTGGAAGGGAGAGAACCTCAGAACTCAACGGGTAAGAGATTTTTTCTTTTTTTTTTGTTGGATTATTTTATTTGTCACCCACAGCTTCAAACTGGTGTTATGTCAGGGTTACGGATTTGTAAAATGTCAGTTTTTGTTTGTTTCTTTGGTTTGTTTTTGCGCCAGCCTTAGAGCTACTTCATTCCTTTGGATAGGACGCGAGTCTATTACAAAGTTATTTCTGCTGTATATCTTACATGCCCAGCTACTCAATCATTGCTTGGTGGAAAGGGGATTCAGTATAGATAGTATGCTCTTGGCTAAGGAGTTCACAATCCAGAAGTATAACGGACCAACACACAAAACTGTGTGTAACCATCATCGTTTATAGTCATGGTTAATACAGTTTAGTGAGAATTACTTATAAACGCGGATGGCAAAAAACAATAACTAAGACCTGAGTGACGTCAACTTCGAACTATCTATACTTCACCCCTAGGATCGATATCGGTCCCTTTGCGCATGGAGCGAGTGCTCTAGAAACTGAGCTACCGGAGGACCCCCATGCTAGACAAAGCAGAAAGCAAAATGTAAGGAAAAAACTGCCTGTTTTCCAACATGCATTCTGTCTTTGTCTTGGAATGAGATTACTTGGTTTTGTCCTGGCCCTGGCTGGAGTCCTAGCTGGGAGGGAAACAGTCAAATGCATAGTTATTGTTTTGGGAGATGATATTTTTTTCCTTGTAAATCATCTCTCTGTTATGTATTATTCTATTTGTTATTTTGAATATATGATGTAAGCATTTGAGTGTATTCCTCTTTGTTGGATTTTGTGCTTGTGTCCGGATGAGACTTATAGGTGATCTCAAACTAAGTACATTGGAACCTACATCTGATCCCTATTTGTTCCCATTCCCCTTTGTCTTACTTTCTCTTGGGTGCTTTAATTGTAATTCTAGAACTTTTTACTATCCCATTTTCTTCCTTTTTACGGGCGCTGATATAACCTAAATGTGTTGCAAGCGCCGTAAAACCCTTAAAAACAAAAACAACAAACAACAGACTTATAGGTGATCTCAAACTAAGTACATTGGTGGTATGTTCTTGGAATCTACATCTGATCCCTATTTGAATCTACATATGATCCCTATTTGTTCCCAGTTCCCCTTTGTCTTACTTTCTCTTGGGTGCTTTAATTGTAATTCTAGAACTTTTTACTATCCCATTTTCTTCCTTTTTACTTGCGCTGATATGACCTTAATGTGTTGCAAGTGCTGTATAACCCTTAAAAACAAAAAACATCATCCTTATAACTACTACTATCATTACCATCATCGCATCACTACTACCACCACCAGGACTGCTGCATTCCCCACTAAAATCTATTTCCCTTTTTTCTTTCAGACTGGCTATTTCCCCTTGGCGTACGTTGTAGACGATGATGAATCCAATGCTTCCTCCGGTGGTGGCTTTATGGTGTGACCACGGCAATTATAAACATCCACTGTTCTTTTTCGTCATCACCACCGTCATCATCATCATCATCATCATCATCATCATCATCATCATCGTCATCATCATCGTCATCATCATCATCATCGTCATCGTCATCGTCATCATCCTTATGTCGTGGAAACAAAGAATAAGTGATATTTTTTTTTCTCTCCCCTGCTAATTACATCACTAAAATATATTTAATGAAAGACAACCCCAGTCTGATGTGTCAAGCCAAGAGGAGAGATATGAGCATCAGTAACAAAAAAAAAAAAGGAAAAGAATGACCTGCAGTTGTTTTTTAAAATTTAAAAATGTTTTGTTTTTTAAATTGTTTTTTTTTTTTTTTAATTAGTTTATTTTAAATTTTTTTTTTGTTTTTTTTTTTCTTAAATGTGACCTATTGTATTGACTCAAACTGGTAATGAAGTCAAGGGGAACCAGTTGCCAAAAAGTGATTTTTAAAAAAGTAAAAATGATCAAAAAGTAGTTTTGGCATTTTCAGAAATTATACCCATTGTCCTCAATAGGATAAAGTAGTTTTGGCATTTTCAGAAATTATACCCATTGTCCTCAATAGGATAAAACATAGAAACTGAACCTGATTTTCCTTTTATTTTAGTTTGAATTCACATTTTGTCATCTAAATCAAGGTTTTCAGATTAATTTTACAAAAAAATGCCAAATGACCCGAATAAATGCCAAACTTTTCCACATCACTTTTTCTGCTAAAGTACACATAAAAAAAATTGGAATAAATCTTAATATCCTTATGCTTCTGCCATTATTAGTGTCTTGATTTTTAAAAAGAATCACCTCGTCTTGAAATTGGTGTATAAAAAAGGTGAAATTAAGTGATTTGAGAAAAAAAAATAAATTAAATGCCAAAATGCCAATCCCAATCCTTGCATGTCAAATGGCTTAAGCGGCTTTAAAAACACCAAGTTTTGGGACAATTTGGCATTAAGAACGGCAAATTGGCAACCCTGATCTAAATCTCTCTTGACTTAATACCATTTTGAGCTTGTAGGTCACAACTGTATACTTCCAAATCATTTTTTCCCATTTCCATTGAGAGAGAAGATAAGTTTTCTCCTTCGTTTTAAGCTTTGTCTTACCCAGTTCTTATCTCAAACCCCCCTCCCCGCAGTGTAAATCACGAGGAAGGCTGTCAGATATGACTACGTGCCGCTTTTGTATGAAATTTATTCCCCTCTGCCCCCAACCCAACCCACTCATTGTCAAACATCTCATTGATTGACCAGGTTCAGTGCTAATCCCTGGATAATGACATCATTTTTCCTGTCCCGGACTATGATTATGTCGTTATCCATGGGTCATATCCTCCCATGGGTCATAGCTCCATGGGTCATAGCCTCCCATGGGTTATAGCCTCCCATGGGTCATAGCCTCCTATGGGTCAGAGCCTCCCATGGGTCATAGCTCCCATGGGTCATAGCCTCCCATGGGTCATAGCCTCCCATGGGTCATAGCCTCCCATGGGTCATAGCCTCCCATGGGTCATAGCTTCCATGGGTCATAGCCTCCCAGGGGTCATAGCCTCCCATGGGTCATAGCCTCCCATGGGTCATAGCCTCCCATGGGTCATAGCCTCCCATGGGTCATAGCCTCCCATGGGCCATAGCCTCCCATGGGTCATAGCCTCGTATTGAAATGAATTTTTAGATTAGATGGTTCTCCACCCAAGAGATAACGTGTTTACTCGAAATCTTTCATGCTGTCAACTTTTAAGCAGTGGAATATTCTCACATCTCCAGCGAGAGAACAATTTTAAAAGTCTGTGGAATCCTCATAATGTGGTGGAAGTTCAGACTAACGCGGCCGTGGTCCTTTGTAATGATACTCAGCCTTCTGATCGGAAGGTCCTGGGTTCGAGTTGCGCTTTGAGCGGCGCATACATAATAAAGCCCTTGGAAAAGGCTCTTTACTCACATTCTCTCACCATACTCAAGTTGAAAATGAATACCCGGCCGTTAACAACAGTGTTGTCTCGCCTAACAGGTGTCGTGTCTCTTCCTTTATGTTTAATGTTGCTATTGGTGAGGGACCCCTTGTAAAGCATTTTGAACATGTTAAGCGGATATTGTGCTATATAAATGCTATATAAATGCTCAAAATGAATAATATGAAGAAGAACAGATCAAATGAATGTTATGGGTTTCCCCTTTATCAACAAAACACGACGAATGAAGCACTAACCGATGAATGAGATAATGTGGGAGTGGCGTTATTACGCAAAACGTTCATTTGATCTGTTCTTGTAATAAAATTGAAGCTTACATTCAATTTCATATTATTTATTTCTTCGAGCTTCGAGCAGCAACATTTACATTATGAAATGCTCAAGTAAAGAAGAAGCAGAAATTACTAAGGCCGTAGTCAGATCAGACAGTCAACTGATTTGTACGATTTGTCTCAATGTCTAGATTTGGGATTTGATCAGCAGCATGTTTTTCACAATTCCTGATGGTTTCATCACCCTATTCTTGTATCTTACCTTATCTTGGCCTCATCTGTGGCTGTGAATCGTGTTTATAAAATATATATTATATATATATTTGTATTGTTGCATATACTTAAAATATTTATGTACATTTTCCCCCATTTTACAAATCAAAATTGTACACAATGTCCGTCTCCGACTCTAAAATATGAGAATTTCTGTTATATTGTTAGTCATTAATTACTGAGGTTGTTATAATAATTATCATCACTATAATTAACATCATCATCATATCACCATCACCATCATGATATTCTCATGTTCATCGCATACTTCGCTCATCATGTTCATCATGTCTCATCATCTCACATCATCATCGTCATCATCATTCATCATCATCATCATCATCATCATCATCATCATCAATCATCATCATCATCATCATCATCCACTCATCGTCATCAACTCATCTATCATATCTCATCATCATCACATCAGTCATCGATCATCATCTCATCATTATCATCATCATCATCCATCATCGTCATCATCTCATCCATCATCATTTCATCATCATCATCATCATCATCATCATCATCGTCATCAATCTCTCATTCTCTCTCTCATTGTTGGCATACTTCTCTCCTTATTAGTTGACTTTCCATGTTCTCATCCTTTACTGGCTCTCATCTGCATATCTGTTTTTCTGTCATGTCTGCCACTGTCTCTCTCTTCTCTCTCTCTCTCTCTCTCTCTTTCTCTCTCTCTCTCTTTCTCTCTCTCTCTCTTCTTCTCCTTCTCTCTCTCTCTCTCTCTCTCTCTCTCTCTCTCTCTCTCTCTCTCTCTCTCTCTCTCTCTCTCTCTATCTCTCCTCTCTCTCTCTCTCTCTCTCTCTCTCTCTCTCTCTCTCTCTCTCTCTCTCTTCCTCCTCACTCTCTCTCTCTCTCTCTCTCTCTCTCTCTCTCTCTCTCTCTCTCTCTCTCTCTCTCTCTCTCTATTCACAAATAAACAAGAGAAGTTTCATGAACATTGTCAGCTTTTTATCAGTTTGTTTTATTTATATATGAATTTCTGACCTATTGTATCAAGACGGTATTATGCTGGGGTGACTCTGATTCTGAAAAGTTAATTTTTTTAATACTTCACTATTTTTTACTATTAATATCGGGGAATAATGTTGATCCGATAGCCGAAAGATTACGAGGTCTTCCCTCTAGGTCAATACGTTTCCGATTTCGGTTGAAAATCATATTATAACACCTTAAACTTGTATCTGAGGGTCCCGATAGCTCAGTTGGTAGAGCACTCGCTTCACACGCAAAGGAACTGAAATCGATCCCAGGTTGTGACCCCCTGTTGACCCAGCAGTGAATGAGTAGCTGGATATGTTAGATCTGGTGGAAGGTACTTTGCGATAGACTAGCGTCGTATCCAATGGGTAACAAGCAATTGCTATTGACCGGGATAAATCCAGGTCCACTGGCCTAATGGTTCTGAAGAACTACTTTATAAAGAAGATTTAAGAATACAAAACCATAAAATTGAATGGAATATTAATAGCATTATATTATATATTATTTGCTTGCCTACAACACGATCAATCAGTGTGGAATTGTGTCATCAATGGGTCAGGGGTCAATATTTGTCTGACCGTATTTTGATAGAGGCAAATAGGGAGGGAGATGTAGGTATAATCAAAAACTTTAGACTTGCGTCAAGTTATTATCAAGCTCCATTGATGGGAATGGATATCAGTTTTCTGTCTTATTATTATTATGATATTCTAAACTTGAAATTCGCTTTGTGGTTTATCATCGGTATCACACTTGCCTACAGGACCTCTGGGTGGGGTTCCTGACCTCCCATAGTGGACATACTGTGGCTTCTATCCCCTTATATCTGTTTTCCAACATGCATTCTGTCTTTGTCTTGGAATGAGTTTACTTGGTTTTGTCCTGGCCCTGCTGGAGGGAAACAGTCAAATGCATAGTTATTGTTTTGGGAGATGATATTATTTTCCTTGTAAATCATCTCTCTGTTATGTATTATTATATTTGTTATCTTTAATGTATAATGTAAGCATTTGATTGTATTCCTCTCTGTTGGATTTTGTGCTTGTGTCCGGATGAGACTTATAAGTGATCTCAAACTAAGTACATGGGTGGTATGCTCTTGGAATCTACATCTGATCCCTATTTGTTCCCAGTTCCCCTTTGTCTTGCCTTTTCTTGGGTGCTTTAATTGTAATTCTAGAACTTTTTACTATCCCATTTTCTTCCTTTTTACTGGCGCTGATATAACCTAAATGTGTTGCAAGCGTCGTAAAACCCTTAAAAACATTTTTTAAAAACACTTGCCTACAGGACCTATTGGTTTGAGCCAGATTTGGGCACTGCGAAATTGAGTCCTTGGGAAAGGCTCTTTAACTTTACACACATTCTCTCACCCCTGCTCAGGTGTAAAATGAGATAGTGACCAGTAACAGCGAAAAAAAAAAAAAAAAAAGGGATTATTTGAGCTCTTTCCAGACGTCTTCCATGTTATGTGTTGCTGTTGGCTTGTCAGTTTTAATAGGTAATGCTCTATAGAAATGTTGATTTATATTTTTCTAGCCATTGATTCATCCCAATGTAATAACTATTTGTGACCCTTCGCCTCAAAACGGTATTAAGTCGGGATGGCTAAGATATTGAAAATTGAATTTATAGCACTGTAAAAACCTTAAAAACAAAGTACGTCGAGAGTTTGCTCTTCAGATCTACTTCCATTATTTTATTGAACCAGTCCTCTTCATCTGGTGCTTTCAATTGTAAAATTAATTATGAATCGTAACACTTTACGACTTTCCCCTTTTCTTCCTTTTTACCCATTGCTGAAATGACCTAAATGTATCACAAGCACCGTAAACCCCATAAAAACATCAAAGACAAAACAACATATGAGTTTTGAAAAATGACAGAATAGCCTACAGACTACAACTCCTTCGAACAGTCCAAATATAGTTATAGAAATTGAAGGGGTTAGTTCTCTATACAATGCCCAAATCCGGTTTGGCTGCTTTTAGAAGCGACTGATGACAGTGATGATGCCTTATTTGAGACAATTCCCCTTTGTCTTATTTTTTACTTTTTCTTAAGTACTTTAATTGTAATTCTTAAAATATTTTAATCCCCATTTTCTTCCTTTTTATTGGCGCTAATATGACCTAAATGTGTTGCAAGCACCCTCTAAAACCCTTAAAAACATAGAAAGTCAAATTAAAGAGGTTAGTTCTATAACATGTCGGAGTCCAGTTTGGCTGCTTTTAGAAACGACTGATGACATTGGTGATACCAGTAATCTATAAAGTCAAATTAATGAATCAGTTGTATTATCCTTTGGGCCAGTAAGCAATTACAGATAGAACAAGGATGACGTCACTCAGGTATTTGTTATTGTTTTTATTTGCCATCCACGTTTATGAGCACTTCTCACTAAACTGTATCATAAACCAGACTATAAACGTTCATAGTTACACATAGTTTTGTGCGTTGGTCCGTTATACTTCCGGATGGCAATGTTGTGAATTTCTTAGCCAAGCGCATACTACTTATATTTCCATGCTGCCTGGATTTGAGGTCGAACTGTACCCGGGCATGACATAACAGAAATATGAAGAGTACAAGAAAAATATCCTTTTATTTTATTTTTACTATTTTACTATAATTTCACTATTTCTTGTCGAAGTTCGGTAGCATGGCAAGGCAGAGATTTTTTAAATTTTCCATTTATTCTCTCCTATTTATATTTATATTATTTTTTTTTTTGGATGTGTTTTGTTTTATTACAAAACTTTTTTCTCATTCTTTGTTGACTTGTGTTGAATTGTAAATAATACTCCATGAAATATTGCTTTGTTTTGTTTTTCTTTTTTTTTTCTTATTATTTGTTTGCCTATTGGATAAATGTCACTATACAAAAAAGAAATAATAATAATAATAATTCATTTTTAAAAGCTGATATTGCAGTATGGAAAGATTTTTGAAAATCAGTCAGATACTGCAGTATTAGAAATGCTGAGCTGTTTGTTTGGGAAAAGAAAGATAAAGATACATAAAGGGTTGAATTTGTGTTATTGAACAATACATTTGTATGTATACATTTTGTAACGACAGACAGGCATTGCTGTTGTCGTTATTGTTGTTAATTGTTATTGTTATTATTATTGTTATTATTATTATTATTATTATTATTATTATTATTATTATTATTATTATTATTATTATTATTATTATTATTATTATTATTATTATCATTATCATTATCATTATTATTATTATTATTATTATTATTATTATTTATTTTTATTATAATTATCTTCCATCATCATCATCATGTTGTCATGTCTGATATTGTAAATACCAAGCTCATTTTTCTCAACTTTCTGAGTTAAGTTATTCTGATGATGATTATTTCCGTCATTACATTTTGCGTTGCCCTCCATGCATACAGTCAGATCCCATTCCTTCAACCTTAAGTTATTTTGTTATCCTTCGTGTAGTTTATAATTGATCAGATGTGACCTTTCCTGACCTCTCGTAGTGGACAGGGAGGCACTTACAATAGTGTCTTCTTCTATCCCTCTATGTCTGTTTTCCAACTGGGTGGGGATCCTGACCTCCCATAGTGGGCAGGGGGGTACATATTATGTCTTCTATCCCCTTATATCTGTTTTCCAACTTGCTTTCTGTCTTTGTATTGGAATGAGATTACTTGGTTTTGTCCTGGCCCTGGCCGGAGTCCTAGATGGGAGGGAAACAGTCAAATGCATAGTTATTGTTTTGGGAGATGATATTTTTTTCCTTGTAAATCATCTCTCTGTAATGTATTATTGTTATTTTAATGTATTATGTAGGCATTTAAGTGTATTCCTCTTTGTTGGATTTTGTGCTTGTGTCGGGATGAGACTTATAGGTGATCTCAAACTAGGTGCATTGGTGGTATGCTCTTGGAATCTACATCTGATCCCTATTTGTTCCCAGTTCCCCTATGTCTTACTTTTTCTTGGGTGCTTTAATTGTAATTTTAGAACTTTTTACTGTCCCATTTTCTTCCTTTTTACTGGCGCTGATATAACCTAAATGTGTTTCAAGCGCCGTAAAACCCTTAAAAACAAACAAACAAACATAGGCAGGGAGGCACTTACAGTGTCTTCTTCTATCCCACTATGTCTGTTTTCCAACAGATGCTTTCTGTCTTTGTCTTGGAATGAGATCACTTGGGTTTTGTCCAGGCCCTGGCCGGATACCCTAGCTGGGAGGGAACCAGTCACATGTATACTTAAGAGTTTTGAGAGATGTCTTGTAAATCTTCTCTGTTATGCACTGTATTATTTTTGGTTTACCTATATGATGATTTGTCTTCCTCTTAGTGGGGAGCAGTGCTTTTATCAGAATTAGACATTTAGAACTAAGTACACTGATAGTGTGCTCCTGGAATCTTCACCTGTTCTCTATTTGAACTATTCTCTCCTTTGTCTTGCTTTTTCTTTGGTACTTTAATTGTATTGTTATCCTGTGTGGGGATCCTGACCTCCCATAGTGGGCAGGGAGGTACGTACTGTATCTTCTATCCCCTTATATATGTTTTCCAACATGCTTTCTGTCTTTGTCTTGGAATGAGATTACTTGGTTTTGTCCTGGCCCTGGCCGGAGTCCTAGCTGGGAGGGAAACAATCAAATGCATAGTTATTGTTTTGGGAGATGATATTCTTTTCCTGGAAATCATCTCTCTGTTATGCACTGTATTATTTTTTGTTTATGTATTATATGATTTGTAAACATTTGAGTGTATTACTCTTAGTGGGGACTGGATGAGACTTTTAGGTGATCTCAAACTAAGTACACTGATAGTATGCTCTTGGAATCTACACCTGTTCCCTATTTGAACCAATTCCCCTTTGTCTGCCTTAGTCTTGGATGCTTTAATTCTAATTCTAAAACTTTTTACTATCCCATTTTATTCCTTTTAACTGGCGCTGATATAACCTTAATGTGTTGCAAGTGACATATAACTATTAAAATCAAAATCATGCTCATGGAATCTACATCTGCTCCCAGCGGGTGGTTGGATGGGAGCATCACCCTTGAATCATATACCTATGATGTTCGCATGGGTGTACGATCCGATAGTGATGTCGTTTCTTCTTCTCTTTACTAGCCTATCCTGTTTCTTTGGTTTGTGATTGTATTTTTGACAGGGGATATTTTTTTTTCTGTAAATCTTCTGCCTGTTTGTTCTTGGTTATTTATAATTTAGCTTATGATATCTTTAGGTTATGATTTTGATTTACATTTGTACTATTTTTGTTAGATTGCTTGTTTTTTTGTTTCAGCGGTCTCTCATATAACCTCAATTGTGTTGGAAGAGACCTAAAGCAACAAACAAACAAACAAACATCTGCTCCCAATTTGATCAAGTCCTCATTGTCTTGTTTTTTCTTTGTTGCCTTTACCTTCTGATCTACTTCTATTCCTTTTTTTACTGGCGCTGAAGTGGGTCGAATAATCTCATATGCGCAGTAAAACCCCCAAAAACATTTTAGCAAAATATTTAGCAAAAAAGTACTCCATATCTTTTCTCCTATTATCATTTTTATTTCTGGAGCTGAAATGACATCTGAAGGCCACAGGGGAAAATCGATCAAAGTCCGAAAGACACTTACTGTTCTAATGTCACAATAATTTGGTATTAAAATCAACCAAGAGCTTATTTTTTATATGCATCTGACTTGTGGTCAAAATATATACGTTTAGTAATTCACATTCAGTTCAATTCATATTATCATGTGGCGTTTTCAATGGGTTTCCAAACTTTAATTTTGATTTTCTCAAAAGCTGAAACATGTGACTTTGATCGTTTTTCCCCTGTGGTCTTCATATTCGTGTCGCAAACGCTGTGCAAAATCTAATAAAGAATAGTTATATAATATCATATAGAATTTGAAGGTTCTAAAAATCTATTAAGATATACAATCGTTTCTCGTTATTATTAAAGATATTGGAATATCAAGACTGCATAAAAACTTATTTTTTTCGAGAATATATATACAATATTATGCTTATATTACACCTTAACCCTTTTCCTTGCTTTGATATGACCTTAAAGTGTCACAAGCACTGTTAGGTCTCTCAAGGATAATATGTAAGTAGGTTTTTATAGGAATATTAATTACTCATATGAAATTATGACGTTGAAATTCATTCTATAGTTCAAATACTTAAATTACTTTAGAATTATTGTTTTTATTATCAGTATTTTTGTTATTATTATTATTATTATTATTATTATTATTATTATTATTATTATTATTATTATTATTATTATTATTATTATTATTATTATTATTATTATTATTATTATTATTACTATGGTTTTATCATCGTCATCAGCATCATCATCAGCATTATTGTTTTTATCTTCATTATTATTATTATTATTATTATTATTATTATTATTATTATTATTATTATTATTATTATTATTATTAGAGTTTGTTTACAGATACCCAAACTGACTTGTACTAAACAACAACAAAATAAACTTGCATGTATGATCGCTCAATGAAGAAAGATTTTACTGACTTCTTGTTCCTGTTTATCTTTTTTATTGATTTGGATTGGGTTCTTTTGACCTCTGGGTGGGGACCTCTGGGTCGGGTCTTTTGACCTCTGGGTGGGATCTTATGACCTCTGGGTGGGATCTTTTGACCCCTGGGTGGGATCTTTTGACCTCTGGGTCGGGTCTTTTGATCTCTGGGTGGGATCTTTTGACCTCTGGGTGGGGTCTTTTGAGGTCTCATGGTGGACAGGGAGGTCACTCGTGCTGTATCTTCTATAGACCTGCCTACTTGAAAAATTTAAAAATTCTTAATTTTTTGGCATATAAAAATTGTAGTTACTATGGTTAAGTTTAAAAACCAACAATTTACCCTCAAACTGATAAAATAAAATGTTATATTTAATTTAATTTGGCATCATTTTTCATTTTCAATAAGTTATAATAAAGATGGTGATCAAGTTATGAAATTGGAGTGAAAATATTATAGTGGTTTTTTGAAATTTTTCGTAATGATGAGCAGGTCTGCTTCTATTACCCCCTATATATCGGTGTCCTTTTTTCCGGTTTGCCTACCTGTGTGGATTCCTTTGTATTCCCATTATCTGGATGGGGTTCCTGACCTCCCGTCGTGGGCACGGAGCGTGACATTCGTAAAGTTATGGTCTGATACTGACCAAAAAATGACGTCAAAATACCAGTCCTTGGCCACAAAAGAAAACAAATCGTGAGTTGTATTCAACAATGGTTCAACCAATGAAATAACTGGTTTCCATGAGCACTACTAACGACAACTCACTAGACGGTGCAAAAACCAAATAATGACGTCAAACTGCCAGTCCTTTTGGATTTCAGTATCAGGATATAACATAACGATGGCTACACACGGAGGCACCTACTGTCTTCTATACTCCTCTACAGCTGTTTTCCAATTTACCTTATTCTGTCTCTGTGTTGGAATGAGATTACTTGATTTTATCCTGGTCCTGGTTGGAGTCCTTGGTTGGGAGGGAAGCATTCAAATGTATAGTGCTCAAATCGCTTTACAAAGGGTCACTAGCCAACAGCAACACGTAATACGTAGAACGAGACATGACGCCTGTTAGGCGATATTACCATTTTATTCCGACAGACAACGCTGTTATCTGCCACCTGAATATGGTAAGGGAATGTGAGTAAAGAGCCTTTTCCAAGGACTCAACTATGCGCCGAACGACGCTCGAACCCAGGATTCTTCCGATCCGAAAGAGAGTGTCATGCCACAAGACCGCATAGACCACTTATTAACAAGTTCGCACAGACAGACATTGTACAGTGTTGAGATGGTTGTCACAGAATTTAGTCTTGGTGTTATAGGTTTAAGACCCTGGGTGGGGATCCTGACCTCCCATAGCGGGCAGGGAGGTACATACTGTGTCTTCTATCCCCTTATATATGTTTTCCAACATGCTTTCTGTCTTTGTCTCGGAATGAGATTACTTGGTTTTGTCCTGGCGCTGGCGGGAGTCCTAGCTGGGAGGGAAACAGTCAAATGCATAGTTATTGTTTTGGGAGATATTTTTTTCCTTGTAAATCATCTCTCTGTTATGTATTATTATTTTTATTTTTAATGTATAATGTAAGCATTTGAGTGTGTTCCTCTTTGTTGGATTTTGTACTTGTGTCCAGATGAGACTTATAGGTGATCTCAAACTAAATACTTTGGTGGTATGCTCATGGAATCTACATCTGATCCCTATTTGTGGGAACAAGAAACTGGGAAGTTCCCCTATGTCTTACTTTTTCTTGGGTGCTTTAATTGTATTTCTAGAACTTTTTACTATCCCATTTTCTTCCTTTTTACTGGCGCTGATATGAACTAAATGTGTTGCAAGCGCCGTAAAACCCTTAAAAAAAAAAAAAAAAAAAAAAAAGAAGGTTTAAGACCAGACCTTTCCACTACTACGAAAATTCCGTAAAACTACGAATTTTCGGCTCCATTCTGAGAACTTTTAAAAGATTTTTTAATAGGGAATGAGATTAGCGGAAGAGTAGCGTCCCTTGATTGGACGTCACCGGCGTCACCATATTTTTTTTTTAATTTGTAGTCTACATAATATTTTGTTAACAGTTCATAATGGAGGAAACTAAAGAAAATATCTACGTTGATTATGATATACATTTTTGTTCAGAAATATGAATAATAAATTTAGTATTTGGAGCGGCTTGGCTTGTAGTTGGTTTGTTTACAAATAACTTTTCCGCCGGTGACGTCCAATAAAGGGACGCTACTCTTCCGCTTATCTCATTCCCTATTCAATGAAACCCTTTTGAAAACGAATTTCTGACGCCAGAGCTGCTAGCCTATAAAGGAGTTAAAAGCATAATTCTCAATTATCATTATCATGGACAGGTTGGTGAATTTTAAAGACTGTTTTAATGTATATTGTGTTATTTATTACCCCTGAAATCTATGTGCAGCTATGTGGTCTTGTGGTATGACACTCGCTTTCGGATCGGAAGGCCCTGGGTTCGAGCCTCGCTCGGCGCATAGTTGAGTCCTTGGAGAAGGCTCTTTACTCACATTATCTCACCGTACTCAGGTGTAAAATGAGTACCTAGCCGTTAACAGCGTTGTCTTGTCTCTGTCCGAAAAAAATTGTAATATCGCCAGCAGGCGTCCAGTCCTGTCCTACATGTTAAATGTTGCTGTTGGCCAGGGACCCCTTGTAAACCGCTTTGAGCACGTTTAGTGGATATTGCTCGCTTTCCCTCTCTCTCTCTCTCTCTCTCTCTCTCTCTCTCTCTCTCTCTATCTATCTCTCTCTCTCTCTCTCCTCTCTCTCTCTCTCTCTCTCTCTCTATATATATATATATATATATATATATATATATATATATATATATATATATAGCTGGAATCTACGATTTAAAAAAATATATTTCAAGAAGGCAGGTCCGTTTAAGGCTGATCGATACGGATACAGATACTAGGGAACTGAGTGGAGTGGACGTTTTAAAGCGGATAGGAAGGATCAAAAGGCATTGATCTTGTGTATGTGGTTGGTTTGAAATTGAAAGGGATTGCGCCAGTCTTTGATCCCCGGCAAATCGCGTGGGTGTGTTTCCGTCCTTGTGTTTTGAGGAAAGGGAGATTATTATTATTATTATTATTATTATTATTATTATTATTATTATTATTATTATTATTATTATCATCGTAATCATCATCATCATCATCATCATCATCATCATCATCATCATCATCATCATCATCATCATCATCATCGATATCATCATCATCGTCATCATCATCGTTATCATCATCATCGTTATCATCATCATCATCATCATCATCATCCTCACCATCATCATCATCGTTATCATCATCATCATCATCATCATCATCATCATCGTCGTTATCATCATCATCATCATCATCAACATCATCATCATCATCATTATCATCATCAAATGATCCTTAATCTGAGTCAAACATTGGCAAATCTCGTCTCTTTAATTCCCCAATGCACTAATGAGAGTCCCAGAAATCCACGTTTCTTTCATCCATACACCTCAAAAAAACAAAACAACGTTTAATTTTAATTTTTTTTTTTACATTAAAAAAAAAATTTATGCGAAGTCCCAGGATTTTGAATTTGTGCCAAGATGAGGTTCAATCATTCCAATCAATTGATAATTTAATTTGGAGGAAGAGTTTCCTGTCAGGATGAGTGAGACATTTAGGTGATCTCAAACTAAATACTTTGATATTCGTGCTTGTGCTCTTGGAATCTACATCTGTTTCCTATTATTTGAACCAATTCCCCTTTGTACTTTAATACTTTAATTGTAATACTCTAAAACAGTCGTAACGTCACTTCCTTCCTAATGACGCATGGTAACTTAGTAACACTGGCTCTAAACTATCAGAACAATGGCGGACGCCCGTATGAAATATTTCTCCGGCGAGCATAAAAGCGTATCCAGAGGGAAAAAACCCATAAATTTGATCTTGTTTTGACTTTTACACATTCTGATCACAAGGCATATGAAAAGTTCTAGCCAGCATGAAGAATAAAAAGTAATGATTTTCTTTGTTTAGAACCAAGATGGCCGCCATTGCCGGGCGGCGTGACATCAGACTACTGAATCCAATTCTACTTTTTACTATCCCATATTCTTCCTTTTTACTGGCGCTGATATGACCTAAATGTTTTGCAAGGGCCGTAAAACCCTTAAAAACAACGAGTTTTCTGGACAAAATTTTTAATACTTCTTTTTTTTCAGAACACGACCAAAGAAAAAAATCTTGAGCTTTTATATAGCGCCATATCCACTAAACATGCTCAAAGCGCTTTACAAAGGGTCCCTGACCAACAACAACACGTAACACACAGAACGAGACATAACGCCTGTTAGGCGATATTTCATTTTTTTTTGTTTTCGATAGATACAACACTATTGACGGCAAGGTACTCATTTTACAACTGACTACGGTGAGAAAATGTGAGTAAAGAGTCTTTTCCAAGGTCTCAAATATGTGCCGAGCGAGATTCGAACCCAGGACCTTCCGATCCGAAAGCGAGTGTCATACCACAAGACTACAAAGTCACACAAGAGAAAACAGTATTATATCATGAATGAATCAGATGAAGAAAAGTGAGTTTTAACTCTTAATAACCGTAATCAATAACTTCAGTTTCTGTGAAGATAAAAACACAAAAGTTCCTTTTCCGACCACCGTCTCAAAGAGACGCTATAGATAGTATGCGCTTGGCTATGAAGCTCATAACATTGCCGTCCGGAAGTACCACGGACCAACACACAAAACTGTGTGTATCCATGAACGTTTATAGTCGGGTTAATACAGTTCAGTGAGCATTACTCATAAACGCGGAGTCAAAAAACAATAACAAAGACCTGAGTGACGTCATCTGCATATTATCTATAGACAGTATGCGCTTGGCTAAGAAGCTCTTAACATTGCAATCCGGAAGTATAACGGACCAACACATAAAACTCTGTGTAACTATAAAGTTTTATAGCCTGGTTAATACAGTTCAGTGAGCATTACTCATAAACGCGGATGGCAGAAAAATAATAACAAAGACATGAGTGACGTCATCTTCGAACTATCTATAGAAACTGGGATAAACTCCGACTCCAGGGACTCTGAAGGATATGGTGGGACACATCGTAACCATCGTTATGTTATAGCCTGACACTGAAACCCTAAAAGACAGGCATTTTGACGTCATTATTTGGTTTTTGCACCGCCTAGTGAGTTGTCGTTAGTCGAGCTCATGGAAACAAGTCATTTCATTGGTTGAACTATTGAATACAACTCACAATTTGTTTTCTTTTGTGGCATAAGACTGGCATTTTGACGTCATTTTCTGATTGCTGTTTTTGTGTGTCAAGGTGTCAAGACGTCTTTCTATCTGCTGTGGTGTTTTCGTGCATTTATCCTATATTTCTCAAGTAATTGTTGTTGTCTTGGATTGAAATTTATATTGGTCTGTTCGACTCATTTCCCTTTATCTTTTGGACTATATTCCGGACTGTTTGAGTGTTTTGTGTTTTCAGGATTTCCAATTGAAACTGTGAAGGTAGTACAAAATTCTTCAACTTCTGCCATTATTTCACCATTCGAGACATTAAATCATCTCATCATTGTATTATTATTATTATTATTATTATTATTATTATTATTATTCAATATCACCGTAACCGTCATCGTCGCTGTTCACCTGTAAACCCTGGTTGTTTTGATTATCTGGATTGTGATTGTTGTGTAAACATTCCGTGTCACTGTTTGTTTTGTCACTCTGTGACAAGAATCGTGAACTGTTTTCTCCCAACCGTAACCCCCCCAACCTTCTCTCTCTCTTCAACGTACATATTTGATAATAAGTAGCCAAACCATGTCTACCCCAGCTTCCAATGCAAAGAGATTAAGAGGGGGTAGCGACGATCTACCGAGTGTTACTGACGAGATGTGTGAGTTGAGAAGGGAATTCATAGAATTGAGGAATGTAATTGATGGAGTTAAAGACAGCGTTAGCTCGGTTTTAGCGGTGTTGGGGCAACTCAGTACCATTAAAGATCAAATGGACAGGATATTAGAAAATATGAAAGGACAAGAGGAGAGGTTAGACAGGATAGAGGAGGAGGTAAAGATGCAACGAAGTGAGGCGAGAATTGTCAAGGAAGATGTGGGGGTGTTGAGAAGGCGAGTGGAGGTGTTAGAGGCGAGGGCGATTGAAAGTGAGGCCAGAAGCAGGAGGAACAACTTGGTGTTTCACGGTGTCGAGGAGAGGGAGGGAGAGAATTGTTTTGAACTGGTGGCGGAGTTGGTGCGGAAGTGCAAAGTGGAAGGAAGGGTGGTGATAGAAAGAGCGCACAGGATGGGGAGAAGAACGAGTGACAAAAGAAGGCCTGTCATTGCCAAGTTCCTTGACTTCAATGACAGGCAACGAGTCAAACTGGGGAGAAAGCATCTGCCTCCTGGACTTGGAGTAAGTGAAGACTTTCCGTCTGAGATCCGGGAGGCAAGACGCCAATTGATGGCGGATTTGAAGGCAGCCAAGAATGCCGGAAGAGACGCCTGGATAGCATACCCAGCCAGGCTGATTGTGGACGGCAGGGAAGTGCGGACAGTGAGACCGACGACGACAACAGATCGACAATAGGAAGAAGCGCCGCGGAGCCACCTTTCAAATGTATCCTTTAGTGTTTTTAATATCAATGGTAGTTTGGAAATGAAGAAAGAATGTCCTGAATTTGTTGAAAGTATTTATAAATTTGATGTAATTTTGTTAAGTGAGACGTGGACGAATGAGAGAAGTAATTTAATGTTAGATGGCTACTGTGAACCGTTCTGCAAACACCGTAAAAGAAAATCAAGGGCCAAACGGAATTCGGGTGGGTTAGTGTGTTATTTCAGGAAGCGTTTGGAAAAGGGTGTGTCAGTTGTAGATTGGGAGTATGAAGATGGTATGTGTTTTAAATTAGATAAGGAACATTTTGGATGGAATGAAAGTGTATATTTATTATTTGTCTACATGAGGCCGTATGGATCAACGCGTAGCGATTTTGACGATAATGTAAGTTGTTTTGATGAACTGTTAAATCAATTGACAAAAGTGACCGATCAGGGAGGGATTATAGTAGCAGGAGACATGAATGCAAGGACGGCGGAGAGAGAGGATTGTTTGACTGTTGACATTAGAGAGAACCAGACAGAAGAGCTTTCGGTAGAGAATGTTTTATGTGAAAGAGATTTCTTATGTAATGACATGACAGTTAGACGTTTTAATAAGGACAAAAAAGTAAATGACTATGGACTGAAATTACTCCAATTATGTTACACATGTGACCTTGCAATATTAAATGGGAGAACAGGGGAGGATAAAATGAAGGGATGCACAACGTTTGGCAATAAAAAAGGGGAGAGTACAATCGACTATGTTATTTGCAATAAGCGGGTTATAGGAAATGTGTGTGGTTTTAACGTCCATGAAACAAATGAAATGTCAGATCATAAGATAATATCGTTTACTTTGAAATTAAATAATAGTGAGCATAGACGGGAGGTAAGTGACGGTTTAGATGGGGTTATGTTGACAAAGTGGAAAGAGGATAAGAAGGAGAATTACGTTACATTATTAAATACAGAAGTGTGTCATAATAAGGTGAGAAATCTAATATATTTGGTACAAACTAACACAGATCCAGAGGTATTAGAGGGTAATATAGTCGAGTTAACAGATATTTTAACAGAAGCAGGGATAGATCATGTAGTTAGGATAGAGGGAGAGGGGGATAAACAAAGGAAAGGGAGAAGAAAGAAAGCACCATGGTATAACGAAGCTTGTCAGATCCAACGCAAAGTATTCACTGAACGAGCACATAAGTTTATAGAGACGGGGACAGGGGAAAACAGTACATTGATGTGTAAGGAAAGGAATAAATACAGGAAGGTATGTAGGATTAACAAAAGAAATTACAGTCGCAAAAAAGCGCAACATTTATTGGATTTAAGTAAGCATGAGCCCCAGAACTTTTGGAAGGAAATAAAAAGAAATTCAGTATCACGAAGAGAGCTGCCAGATATAAACTTCTACGACCATTTTAAAACTTTAGCAAATAAAGAATCAGGGGTTGGGGAGATGGGTAGGGCGGAGATTGCAGAGGTAGAAAAGGATGTGGGAAGGAATATTATAGATATAGACATTTTAGATAAGCCAATCGAGATGGGGGAACTACACAAAGCAATTAAGGCTCTTAAACGCGGCAAAGCTACTGGAGTGGATAATATGTTAAATGAATTTATTATTAATGCAACTTCAGAAATCAAATTACTGATTTTATCAATTTTCAATAAGATACTGGAATTGGAATATTTCCCCTTGATATGGAGTCAGGGTAGAATTGTGCCGATTTTTAAAAAGGGAGATGAAAGAGATGTGAACAATTATAGAGGGATAACAATAATGAGTTGTATAGGAAAACTGTTTACAAGAGTGATGAATGAAAGACTAAATGTATGGGTGGAGGGAGAGAATGTGTTAAACGAGGTTCAATATGGATTTAGAAAGGGAAGGAGCACAGCAGATTGCCATTTTATTCTACATGGAATTATCGAGATATTGCTATCTAAAGGGAAGAAGCTACATTGTGCGTTTATCGACTATGAAAAAGCATATGACCTTATTGACAGATCCGCATTATTTACAAAATTGATCAAATCCGGTGTGAGCTCAAAATTTGTCAAGCTATTTAGAAACATGTATTCAAAGGTTGAGCTGGCCACAGGAGGTAAAGGTCAACAACAATTTTTTTAATCAAACAGCGGATTATTACTGGGTGAAAGCACTTCGCCACTTTTGTTTTCGCTGTTTGTTAATGATCTTGAAAGTAAATTAAGTGAAGATTGCATAGGATTACAAATACAGGATATTACAATTAAATTGCTCATGTTTGCAGACGATATGGCAATAATCAGTGAAACAAAAGAGGGTTTGCAGAACGGTTTAGACTCTTTACAAGAATATTGCATGCAATGGGGAATAAAGGTAAATATCAGTAAAACAAAAATCGTAGTATTTAAAAAGGGAGGGAAAACTGGGCAACAAGACAAATGGTCATATCAGGGTAAAAGTATTGAAGTAATCTCGTCATTCAAGTATCTAGGCTGTCATTTTAGCGCATCGGGATCTCTTACAAAATGTACACAAGAAGTAACAAACTCAGCCAGAAGAGCACTATTTTCACTTAGAAAGTATTTTAACACTAACACAGAAATTTTACCACAGATGCAAATGAAACTGTTCAATAGTACCATCTTACCAATACTGAATTATGGGGCAGAAATATGGGGTTTAAGAAGAGCTGATCCAATTGAAAGATTTCACCTCGGTTTTCTTAAATCCATTCTATGTGTTGAGCACAGCACACCAAACTGTTTTGTTTATGGGGAATTGGGGGTGTATCCTTTGCATATTGAAAGAAAAATGAAAGTTATTAAGTATTGGTTGAAACTTATTCGCCCAGGAAGTAATGATTGCTCATTCACTCATGCAGTATACAAAGAACTTGTGCAATTGAATATTAATGAACCAAACACAACAACTTGGGTAAGCCTGGTGAAGCAGTTGCTGGATAGGAGCGGAATGGGCCATTATTGGGTTAA
>NC_088368.1:19258498-19265998 GCF_034508935.2 Berghia stephanieae | reverse complement strand
CTCTTGTCAAATTTTAGTGCAGAATTTTTAATTTGTCAAATTATATAGTGCAGAATTTTTACTCTGTCAAATGTTAGTGCAGAATTTTTACTCTGTCAAATGTTAGTGCAGAATTTTTACTCTGTCAAATGTTAGTGCAGAATTTTTACTCTGTCAAATGTTACTGCAGAATATTTACTCTGTCAAATGTTAGTGCAGAATTTTTACTCTGTCAAATGTTAGTGCAGAATTTTTACTCTGTCAAATGTTAGTGCAGAATTTTTACTCTGTCAAATGTTACTGCAGAATTTTTACTCTGTCAAATGTTAGTGCAGAATTTTTACTCTGTCAAATGTTACTGCAGAATTATTACTCTGTCAAATATTAGTGCGCAAGTTTCTATCGCTGTAGAAAGAGGGGAGGTAAAAAAAAAAGAAAGAAAAGACGAGGAGCTGCTTCGAGAGATGCATTGGTTACCTATTGAGAAACACATCATCAATGGGAGCGATCTCTATTCATGTTTTCGTCCAACCAGGTCATCAATCACATGGTATATTGCTGTCCAACGATTGGATATTTCGTAGCAAATGTAAACACGCTGCTTTGTTTACAAATGTTATAATCATATCCACGTGTCAAGCTGAACCAAATGACCAATCGTGATGTTAGATATTTAAAAAGCTGTGAACACTTTTCACTAAGTGGGTCACTTTGAGCACATTTTGCAATGTGACCAATGACCTCGAGCACATGGAAAGTTAATCTAGATCATGTCCATTCGATATGTTTCATTGTCTATAAAATTCTAAATAGTCATGCCTCTGTATATTTATTTGACATTGTACATCGCTATTTTCAGTGAAGAAATATATATATATGATATAATAGCCTTAGAACAATCTTACCTAAACTTAAAACATCCCGCAAAATACGCTTCAACAGTCGTGACGTCACTTCCCCCGTAATGACGCAGAATAACTTAGTAACTGGCTCTAAACTATCGGAACAATGGCGGACGCTCTTATGAAATACTTCTCTGATGAGCAAAAAGTGTATCCAGAGGAGAAAAACATTATAAATCTGATCATGTTTTGAATTTTATTCATTCTGATCACATGACATGTGAAAATGTTCTAGCCAGAATGAAGAATGAAAAATACCGATTTTCTTTGTTTAGAACCAAGCTGCTCGTTCCAAGGCGACGTGACATCAGACTATTAAATCCTATTGGTGAACAATCGTTTGAATTTTGGCATTCCATTTCTAGAACACTATCCACCAGAATATTAGCAGGGCTAGCTCACTAGTGATCGAAAAGCAGTGACGCAAAACTTCAAGTAACCTTAACCCTCTCCTTACCACCTATTGGAAAATCGTCACATTTGTTTATGAGTAATTCTCACTAAACTGTATTAACCAGACTATAAACGAGCATGATTACACATAGTTTTGCGTGTTGGTCCGTTACACTTCCGGATGGCAATGTTGTGATCTTCTTAGCCAAACTGAGGGTTCAAACCGTAGCCATCGTAAAGTTATAGCTTGACACTGAAACCGTAGCCATCGTAAAGTTATAGCTTGACATTGAAACCGTAGCCATCGTAAAGTTATAGCTTGACACTGAAACCGTAGCCATCGTAAAGTTATAGCTTGACACTGAAACCGTAGCCATCGTAAAGTTATAGCTTGACATTGAAACCGTAGCCATCGTAAACTTATAGCTTGACACTGAAACCGTAGCCATCGTAAAGTTATAGCTTGACATTGAAACCGTAGCCATCGTAAAGTTATAGCTTGACACTGAAACCGTAGCCATCGTAAAGTTATAGCTTGACATTGAAACCGTAGCCATCGTAAAGTTATAGCTTGACACTGAAACCGTAGCCATCGTAAAGTTATAGCTTGACATTGAAACCGTAGCCATCGTAAAGTTATAGCTTGACACTGAAACCGTAGCCATCGTAAAGTTATAGCTTGACATTGAAACCGTAGCCATCGTAAAGTTATAGCTTGACATTGAAACCGTAGCCATCGTAAAGTTATAGCTTGACACTGAAACCGTAGCCATCGTAAAGTTATAGCTTGACACTGAAACCGTAGCCATCGTAAAGTTATAGCTTGACACTGAAACCGTAGCCATCGTAAAGTTATAGCTTGACACTGAAACCGTAGCCATCGTAAAGTTATAGCTTGACATTGAAACCGTAGCCATCGTAAAGTTATAGCTTGACACTGAAACCGTAGCCATCGTAAAGTTATAGCTTGACACTGAAACCGTAGCCAACGTAAACTTATAGCTTGATACTGAAACCGTCGCCATCGTAAAGTTATAGCTTGACACTGACCCTACTAGACGCTACACAAACCTAAAAAATGACGTCAAACTGCCAGTCCGAGAGGGTTCTTTTGTCAGGCTATATGCTAACGATGGCTACGTTCAAACAGAGTGGTCACCGAATCGACACTTTTCATGCTTCTTTTTGATGACGGCAAATTATATTAATTTACTAATGCCGCATAGTAACTTAATAACTGGTTCTAAACTATCGGAACAATGACGGACGTCCCTATGAAATACTCCGACGAGCATAAAAGTGTATTCAGAGGAGAAAAACATTATAAATCTGATCATTTTTTGACTTTCATACATTCTGATAAAATGACATGTGAAATAGTTCTAGTCAGTATGAATATTAAAAAGTACCGATTTTCTTTGTTTAGAACCAAGCTGCTCGTTGCTGGGCGGACGTGACATCAGACTATTGAATCCTATTCAAGCGCGTAACATCAATACCAATCTGTCTATAATCGTTAAAAGGTTACATACTGTTTTATGTGTTGTGAGTTTTTCTTGGCTGGCGGATGCTATGAGTAATATATATAAACACATAGCACCAATATAATATATGTGATATACAAACAACTATTTTATTTTCATACAAGGATAATTCTATAGATAGTATGCGCTTGGCTAAGAAGCTCATAACATTGCCATCCGGAAGTATACCGGACCAGTACACAAAACTGTGTGTATCCTTGAACGTTTATAGTCGGGTTAAAACAGTTCAGTGAGCATTACTCAGAAACGCGGATGGCAAAAAACAATAACAAAGACCTGAGTGACGTCATCTTCGAACTATCTATAGACACCTGGCATGTTCCACCAATCACATCAAGCAAATCATCTCATGCCAGGCCATCTGGAAATTTATTTTCATCACCTGGACTGGTCGCAGTGATTATCGTTACCATATATGGAATTAAAAACTGTCCGGTCTGTTCACATGTTTAGGGTTTTTAAAATGATTCTTTTTTGATCTTTATTTTATTTCTCTTGTTTATTTTTTTAAAAATGATCATTATCGTTATTTTATCTAATTTCATGTTTTTTGAGATTAACATCTTTATTATGAATACAAACAATGGCGTTTATATAGCAACTACGTTTAGGTGAAATACTCACTACATCCGCCAGCATGTTAAGTGTTGTCGTTTGGGCAGGTCACCTTTGTAAAGTGCTTTGAGCACTTTTAGTGGATGTTGCTCTATATAAAAGACCAACTTTTGACTCCTTTGGAAAATGCTATTTACTCACATTCCCTCACAGACAGTACCCGGGGTGTCAAATGAGTACCTTGTCGTTAAAAGTATTGTGTCGATTTTAAAAAATAATTTGTAGTGCGCCTTCCCTGTGAGATGTCTCGTCCTAACAAACTTCGCGAAGTTTGTGTGTGTTGAACCGTGACCTTCCTAAAGTTATGGCCTGATACTGACCAAAAAAATGACGTCAAAATGCCAGTCTTTTGCCACAAAAGAAAACAAATCGTGAGTAGTATTCAATAGTTCAACCAATGAAATAACTTGTTTCCATGAGCTCTACTAACGACAACTCACTAGGCGGTACAAAAACCAAATAATGACGTCAAACTGCCAGTCCATTTGGATTTCAGTTTCAGTCTATAACAAAACGATGGCTACGATTGAACCTATGACCTCCAGAAGTCGGGGAGAGCAGCTCAAGATAGACTTAGAGTTTGAAACCACATTTTTTAGTGGTAGATGGCTCACATAGTATTTTTTTATTTTTTTATTGAGATTTATCTATCGCAATATCCACTAAACGTGCTCAAGGCGCTTTACAAGGTGTCCCTGGTCAACAGCAACATTTAACATGTAGGACGGGACATGCCGCCTGTTAAGCGATATTGCAATTTTTCAGACAAAGACAACGCTATTAACGGCCAGGTGCTCATTTTACACATGAGTACGGTGAGAGAATGTGAGTAAAGAGCCTTTTCCAAGGACTCAACTATGCGCCGAGCGCGAGGCTCGAACCCAGGACCTTCCGATCCGAAAGCGAGTGTCATACCACAAGACCACATAGCCGCACAGTAGAGCCAAGCTCTTTCCCGGTCAGGCGGAGTTGTCGCTGATTCCAGCCCCCATCGCCGCCGCGAAATTTTTATTCTATATTGTCTTCTGGCACTTTCCTGCTCATTTTCTTGTTATTACGTCCTACTCGTTAAGCGTTGGGGACCCATGTAAAGCGCTTTAACTCTCTCCTTACCGGTCATTTTCAGGATTTTCCCCAAAACTTCACACCCAACCTATACAAAAATAGATTTATTTCACGCAAACACAAAAGCTTTTAGTTCTTGATATACAATTTTTTTTCTGCTAAACGAGCTCTTCAACACAGTGTTAATATACTTAAACTATAGCAAACATTTTTGTTCAAATATTATAATGTACAAAAAAAAAAATAGAATGACAAAAATGTTGGTTGCATCGTAACGAATGTGACGTTTTTCCTTTGGGTGATAAGGAGAGGGTTAAGCGCATGATTGAGTAATATTGCGCTAATGAAAAGCTCGTGGGTTTTTTTATTGACTCACTCAGGCACTAGATATAGGGAATGAGATTAGCGGAAGAGTAGCGTCCCTTGATTGGACGTCACCGACGGAAAAGTTATCAGAAAGAGAACGTCATGTTGGTTGTGCGAATGCATCTCTCGTCCTCGCTTCCGGTGAAAGCGGCATGAAACACTTCACCGAAAGCGAGGACGAGAGAGACGCATGCGCAAAACCATTTTGACATTCTCTCTGTAAGGTGACGTCCAATCAAGGGACGCTACTCTTCCGCTAATCTCATTCCCTATTAGTTTCAAGTGATGAACGCATAGGACATGTAAGATTTATTTCTAAAACAATTGTGTGTTTATTTGCAAAGCGTAGGTAGTCATTATTTACATGAAACTTGTGAAAAGTGTAACAATAATAACAACTATTGTAATAATAAAAGATTCAGTCAAATCAGTAACATGATTATGCAATATCATTATAATAATATTATTACACATATAATAATGTATTCAATTTATCTTGATTGTGTAAAAATAGAAACGTGTAGTAAGTAGATTGTAGGGAATTTGACAATTCATTTGACACATTGTATCGTGTGTTTTAAGTAAGTAGTGAGAATTAATTTTTGACATATGATACCATTATAAAGTTGTATCGTTTGTAGGGGTGATGATGATGATGATGATGATGATGATGATGATGATGATGGTGATGGTGGTGGTGGTGTTGGTGGTGATGATGGTGATGATGATGATGATGATGATGATGATGATGATGATGATGATGATGATGATGATGATGATGGTGATGGTGGTGGTGGTGTTGGTGGTGATGATGATGGTGATGATGATGATGATGATGATGATGATGATAATGATGATGATGATGATGATGATGATGATGATGATGATGCTTACGATAATGATGATGATGATGATGATGATGATGATGATGATGATGATGATGATGATGATGATGATGATGATGATGGTGATGATGATGATGATGATATCAGTAATGAAAACAAATGATGATTATAGTCAAGGAGAAGGAAGAAGAGGATGAGGAGGGAGATGGCAGTGTAATTATTATGATAATACCGAATGAATATGAATATGAATGAGTATGACGATAAAGCCATTAACATCTCGGTGCAAATTGTTGACAAGAATGACACAAATTAAGCCTAGACCTTCAATCAGGGACAAAATTTGCAAGCATCGGTCTCCATGGAAACAGGAAGAGTATTATTAGATTATCTTATTTTTTTAAAAATTGTAAAACAATATCTCGGCCTATTTTGAAAAAAAAAAGTAATTAACAACAACACATTAAATAAAATTTTGGCCAGAAAAAATCGTCCTTCAAATAATAATAATATTATAAAATCGATTAGAGTTACTTGGGACTTCATTGAAGATTATGTTGAAGTCTCGGGTTTGAGAGATTTTATTGAAACGTTGAGAGTCATCTTAATCGGTCTATACTATTATTATTATTATTTGAAGGACGAGTTTTCTGGCCAAAATTTCAAAATTAAATGTAATTTTTTTCAGCGTACAACAAGTGGGCCTTCACGCTCATGAAGGCTAAATCATGTTCGAAGTTCTGTGGCGTGAACGGAACCATAATAATATTATAATCTGTCGTTCTCTGGAAAAAAGAAAAACCATATTTAAAAATTTGGCCAGAAAACTCGTCCTTCAAATATCGATCGATATTTGAAGGACGAGTTTTCTGGTCAAATTTTTAAATATGGGTCTTACCAGAGTAAGACAGAATTTATATAATTGACTGTTATCCAATGAAAATGAGGCTTTTTAAATAAAGGAATTGCAGTGACATTATGTGATGAAAAAATAATTCATATATAAAATATATTCAAAGAAGAGGAATGTTTCGATTTGATATCTTTTTTATTAAAGTGCGTAAATTAATTATATAATATTTTTTTACAAGTCATAAATTTAATCAAAGTAAAAGTCAATAAGTTCTACAACAACAACAACAACAATTTGAAATCGCAGTGCTTGGCATTCAAGTGAAATGAGTTATCGATAAAAAAATATAATAATATTATAAATACATTCATTTAATTAATGATATTAAATTATGCTTAAGAACTGAACATAAATAATTATGCAATTAGGAAATAAATTAAATGAAGGAATGGTAGGTACGCGTAAATTGAAAGAACAACATATGAGGAGACCTGCTGAGTCGCATCGGGATAAATTATAATGAATAAGTTGACACTTTCTAACAAATTATTGGGATTCTTGAATCTACCAGGAAAAAGCAGTTGCTAAACACTGTATTGTACGATTACGATTACGATTACGAAGGCAAACAGTAGGCCAAGTATTTTCCTCTATAGAGCAGTAAAATTAGGTGCCCCAAACGTAAACAAAGGTCTAGAAGCACATGGCAAACCACATGTTCCTGTCTTGACAGCTCACGTTCCAATGTAAATTATAGAAAAAAATAACCTTTAAAATTTGGCTTTAGGTGGCAAAAGAAACACATATTCCTAAATACTCGATCATGCATCAAATAATGTCTAGATATGGATATTTTATGGAACAAAAGGTAAAATTTATCAAAAGTTACAGTCTATCTATTTTTAGACCAGAGCAAATTATTGCGCTGGTGTGAACAA
>NC_088368.1:19248498-19253498 GCF_034508935.2 Berghia stephanieae | reverse complement strand
CTAGGCTTTTTAATACCTCTACAGATATTTCATCAGGGCCTGTTGCTTTACCATCCTTCATTCGTTCCATGGCATGTTCAATTTCACTTTTGGTGATGTTTGGTCCGCTTAATGGTTCTTTGAATTTCAGTGGTGGTTCATTTCTATTTGGATCATTGTACAGTTCGCCTATGTATTCTACCCATCGGCTTTCTATATGTTGTTCTTCAAATAGCAGTTCCCCTTGTTTGTTTTGGATACAACTTCCTGCTGCTTTGCTTTTCCTTTTCCCTGATAGTTCTTTTATTCTTTGGTGAGCTTGTTGGGGGTTGGGTTTGTATTCTCTTTCGATTTCGCAGCATTTCCAGTCTAGATAGTTCTCGTGTGCCTCGATGCATTTGGATTTAATGTGGTTGTTCAATGTTTGGTATTCTGCAGACCCTCTGTTGCATTTTCGTCTTTCTTCAAATAGGTTTAGAATTTCATTTGTCATCCATTCCTTTTTGCTGTTTGTTTGAGCTATTGGTAAATGCTTTTCTGTAGTTGCTTTGACACACTTTTGGAATATATCAAATTGTTTTTCACATTTTTCGTTATCAGGTTCACTTTGGCTTTGTATCATGAGTGCATTTTCAAATTCTTCTCTCATTTTTGTTTGTATGCCAATTGTCTTTGCATAACCTGTAATCCCTCTTTATTCTACCAGCTGTTCTCTGAATAGCTTTAAACTTTATCCTTACTGTACAAACAACTGGGACATGGTCACTGTCTACATCGGCGCCTGGGTAGGTTTTGCAATTTAATATGCCATTTCTGAATCTTGATGATACTGCTATAAAGTCTATCTGGTTCCTTGCTCTGTCCCCTGGTGATTGCCATGTCCAGGTTCTTCTTGGGTGTTGTTGAAACCAGGTGTTTGAAATCATTAATTTATTTGTTCTACACCAATCTGCCCAGATGTTTCCTCGTTCATTACTGTCTCCGAGTCCATGTGGTCCGATTATGTCACCATCTCTGCCTCTGCCAATCTTAGCATTTAGGTCCCCCATTACCATAAGGACTTCTTGTGATTTACACATTCGTTTTGCTTTGTCTAGTGAATGGTAAAACTCTGTCATATCTGCATCTGTCGCCTCTTCTGTTGGTGCATAAACTTGAATAATATTGGTGTCAACTACAGGTCCTCTTAGCTTAACCAGCAAAACTCTGTCTGAGATTGCTACGTGCCCTTTGTAAAATTTGGTTGATTTTTGGTCTAAGATCATCCCTACTCCTTTTTGGAAAGAGGTTCCACCACTCCATATGATCTTATATGTCATGTTGTTTTCTTGTTTTGACATGGTTCCCTGCTCTTTCCATCTCATCTCTGCCAGGCCAAGAATATTTATTTGGAGCCGTTTCATTTCTTTTAGAATGTTGTTTAGTTTTCCTTTTTGGGCACAGGTCCTGACATTCCATGTCCCAATTTTGGTTTTGTCACATTTGTTAAATTTATTTCGCCTAGTAACTGGCTGACGGTTCGGTGTGACCTGACGAACATCACGCTCCCAACCGAGCGAGGCAGCAGTCTTCCGTGAAAACATGCTCCCCTTTACGCTGTCACCGTTTAACTTTTTGGACTTATTCATGCAGTTAACTCGGCAAAGTTACAAGAATGGTTTGCCATTGCCTATTCTTGTCGCCCTCTGCAGTTGGCCAGCTTGACCTGTTACCGTTCGACACCACGAGGAGGTTGCAGTAGGGCTTGATGATGATCTATCTTTGCAGACTTGGCATCATCCATTTGTCGAACCTGCGATATATATATATATATATAATATATATATATATATATATATATATATATATATATATATATCTGTTTTCATCTGGCACTGAATTCTCCACACCCTATATTTCCAATCAAGGACATCGATTTGCCCTGTACATATGCGTGTGTTGATTATTACCGTGCTCCTTCCTGGTCTGGTAGTGTGTCACTCGTATTCAGGCCGATTAGTCCCTTGTTCGAATCCCGCTCTAGGATGCTTAAAGTCGAGTCCTTGGAAAAGCCTCTTCTCTCACATTCTCTCCCCACACTCAGGTGTAAAATGAGTACATGAACTAACTATAAAACAGCGTTGTCTCTGTCGAACCCTCTCCCCCCCCCCCACCACCACCACCCAAACAAATGTAATATCACCTTACATGTAAAGTTTTGCTGTTGGCTACTGGGCATCACTAGTTGTTAATCGATTTGAGCATGTATAGTGGATATTGCGTTATATAAAAGTCAAGTACTATTGTGTTTTCATTTTTTTAGTGATATGACATTTTATATGTATTCTGTATGTCTCTGGTTCGAGTCCCGTTGTGTAGGTGACGAAAAAATTGAGCCCTTGGAAAAGACTTCTCGACGTTTCATATTCAAATTTAAAATGGGTCATGAGCCAGTGATGGCGATTCTCTGTTCGAAAAATATAATAAAATAACGATGTAGAGAATGTTTTGTTGTTGACTTTGAACTCATTGTGAAGCGCTTTGTGCTCATTTAATGGACGATTAGCTATATAAAGGCTTTCGGTTTTAGAAGAAATAATGAATAGTTGCCGTTTTTTTTTTTTGACTTACATGTTGTAGTTTTTGTGAGACTTTTGTTTGCTGCCGGTCTCGTGACCACTGTAGCCGTAGTCCTCACATCCCATCCCTGTCAACAGGGAGGCGTCCATCGATTCCATCTTGCGGAGACTCCCGGCGAGAGACGAGGGCCTTTTGGTGACCCCACCCCCTATGCTGTTGCTGCTTCTACTGGTCGTCATCATCATCGGGGTGGTGGCGGTTGTAGGGGAGGTGGGGGAGGTGGCGGTGGTACTGGTGGTGTTGGTGGTGGATTTTGCATCGTTGGTGGTATTATCTTCATCATCTTCTTGGTCATCGAACACAGGCAAGTGATGAATGTCGCCCTCACTCGATCTCTCTTTGCGGATTTTGCTTTCCTGGATAAGAAGACACGTTAGAAATAAATAATTGGATTAGGTTTTTTAGAATTTAAGAAGATTAAAAAAAAAAACAACTTAAAAACAAAAACAAAAAACAAAAAAAAAACAAACAAAAAAACAAACAAACAAATAACCAAAAACAAAAAAAAACAAACAAAACAAACTTTTCTTATCACTTTTTTTTTTTTGTCACATTTTCTTCTTTTTCCTTTGTTTCTACTTCTATCTTCTAACTTACCTTCTTTCTTCTTCTTCTTCTTTTCTTCCTTCTTCTTCTTTCTTCTTCTCTTCTTCTTCTTCTTCTTCTTCTTCTTCTTCTTTCTTCTTCTCTTCTTCTTCTTCTTCTTCTTCTTCTTCTTCTTCTCTTCCTTTCTTCTTCTTCTTTCTTCTTCTTCTTCTTCTTCTTCTTCTCTTCTTCTTCTTTCTTCTTCTTCTTCTCTTCTTCTTCTTTCTTCTTCTCTTCTTCTCTTCTTCTTTCTTCTTTCTTCTTTCTTCCTTTCTCTTCTTCTTCTTCTCTTCTCTTCTTTCTTCTTCTTCTTCTTCTTCTTCTTCTTCTTCTTCTTCTTTCTTCTTTTCTTCTCTCTTCTTCTCTTCTTCTTCTTCTTCTCTTCTTCTTCTTCCTTCTTCTTTCTTTCTTCTTCTTCTTCTCTTCTTCTTCTTCTTCTTCTTCTTCTTCCTCTTCTTCTTCTTTCTTCTTCTTCTTCTTCTTTCTTCTTCTTTCTTCTTCTTCTTCTTCTTCCTCTTCTTCTTTCTCTTCTTCTCTCTTCTTCTCTTCTTCTTCTTCTCTTCTTCTTTTCTTCTCTTCTTCTTCTTTCTTCTTCTTTCTTCTTCTTTTCTTCTTCCTTTCTTCTTCTTCTTCTTCTTCTTCTTCTCTTTTCTTCTTCTTCTTCTTCTTCTTCTTCTTCTCTCTTCTTCTCTTCTTCTTCTTCTTCTTTCTTCTTCTTCTTCTTCTCTTCTTTCTTCTTCCTTCTTCTTCTTTCTTCTCTTTTCTTCTTCTTCTTCTTCTTCTTCTTCTTCTTTTCTTCTTCTTCTTCTTCTCTTCTTCTTCTTCTCTTTTCTTCTTCTTCTTCTTCTCTTCTTCTTCTCCTTCTTCTTCCTATAATATTACAAAATCAACTGACATCATCGAACCCTATGACGTATTCAACACTGCAATCAATACAAACACACTGCGCATGTTCACACATTGTGAGAAAGGAGTTCTGGTTATCTTTTTCTTTGTGTGTGTGTGTGTGTGTGTGTGTGTGTGTGTGTGTGTGTATGTTTGTGTGTGTCTGTGTTTTCAATCAAAATGATTTCCGACTGGCGTCAATGGTTCCCGTTCACCTGCCATGTTGGTAAGCCAAATAAAACTGACGTATTTTGTTTATTTATTTATGAAAAAAAAAAAAAAAAGTAAAAAAAGCCACACGTTCTGTTATTCATTTTGGCTGGAAAACTTTTGCTTTTACGCCAAATATCAATCCAATAAATTTTTTTTTTTGGTCAGAGTGCGTCAGTAATCATTACGCATGTGCGTTATGCAGGGAATGCTGTTGACGTTAATCAGCTGTTTGTTGTCGTTTGTGACGCAATCACAGAATCGATCAATTCACACATTCAGATCACCGAATACCTTTGGCAGAGTTTTCTGTCGTACAATGAAGACAGAAAAAAATCCAACTAAACTTTCACATTTTGGCCAGAAAAATCAACTTAAGAAATTAATGAGCAGGCACCGGTGTAAGAAAAAGAACTGAAAAGTGTTTATGAAAGGTGCCAGACAAAGCAAGATAGAAAAATACAAGAAAAAATAACCATCTCAAAAAATCAGTCGACCTCGACTGTGGATCGAACCTCAGACCTTCTGATTACCTCGACTTGGGATCAAACCTCAGACATTCTGATCACTAAGATCTTCCTCCTATTATTGTATAGTCCATTCGTTGAGTGATTAGTTCTCACTAAAGGCTGTGTGATCTTGTCGTATGACATTCGCTTTCGGATCGGAAGGTCCTGGGTTCAAGCCTCGCTCGAAGCATAGTTGAATCCTTGAAAACGTCT